>NW_020897691.1:15289703-15596276 GCF_003984885.1 Neopelma chrysocephalum
CTGGTTCTATATACCTTGGGTTTCATTTGCCATACTACAGTGCAAAATGTTTGCTTATGTCTTTCTAGCCTGTGGCTCAAGTGGCTCTTTACCAGTAAATCACTCCCTTCTTTATTCTCTCATTTTGCAGCTTTGTTTTCTGAAAATAGTACCAGCTTGCACTTGTCTTCTGAATCATAGATTATAAAGTTAAACTGTGTAGATTCAAAGCCTCAAACATGATGATATCCACTGCTCCCTCTTTGATGGTGATTATGTAGAATTTCACATCTGGAACAGGGCAGCCATGTTTTACGTTTCAGTTACGTTGATTTTTATGTTCTGTGGATTGTATACGTGATATATACTGCCAAGTTACAGTAATTTATTTTTTATTATACCCAATGTATTTCAGTTTCTATATGGACATTCCTAACATTATGCAGAGTTACTCTCTGCAACAGCCATTTCCACAGGACAGCTGGAATCACCCATAATTCTCTTGATAAGTGTATTCATACAAGAAGCTGAATATGCAGTGCTGAATGCATTGCAACATCTTTTGCATAATAACCTTCCTAAGAAGTCGAGCCCCAGGATTTCATGTGAGCTTAACTATCTCAGCCAAATCTGTGGTCTCATCCAATTTTGAAGATGTATTTTTTCTACACATCACATCTGTTGATTTAATACTTTCCAAAGAGCCATATCAGCTGTTCTACTATTTGTGGAAAATTTATTGTAATACTTTGTAATTAGCTTTTCTATTACTCTGTAGAATGTGTGCATCATTTACATCTCTGAATTATATTGAAACATTAATCAGAGGTTCAGAGAGATCCTGAGCCAAACCTTTGAACAAAGTCTTAAATACAGGGTGTCTAGAATTAGATGATTTTAATTACTGCAGAGTTTAGCTGCTGTTAGTGTTTTGTGGAGAGTCAGTGTTTTCTGTCTTACTTGTTTCCAGCTGTAGATTTGCATTACATAGGTGAAAACACAATTAGTATTTCCTTTACTTAATTTGGGGATACTATACAGACCCAGGCACAATTTGTATCCATGTTTGTGCTATTCATTGTGAATTCATATATTAAACTACTTTGATATCCTCAGGAGAATGAAAAGCATGGGGAAAAAAATGCTCATTGTTTAGCATGCATGAATGACTGACAGAAATACAGCCTAAAATATTCTGGGAGATTTACACGATAGTGAAATACAGAAATACAAGGGTTTATAGTGTTATCTTTTAGCCATTTGCTGGTCTGCAACAGCTTACTAAACAATTCCCAGAGGACTGAGTTGTAATTTTACAATGACATGACCCAGATACATCACTTCAGAAGCTGAAATTTCTACTGTTGAAATCACAGCTCCAGAAAGGGTAATTAATGAGGAGTGCTGCCAGTGTGCACTATTTTACTGTTAACCTTGAACCACTGGGCACCTTGTATCCTCACACACATGTCCCATTGAAGGCCAGGCCAGCCAAAGATGCAGTTTTGAAATAAAGATATTTATCTCTTAGAATCATAGATTTGTTAAGATTGGAAAAGACTCTAAGATCATCAAGTTCAACTGTTAACCTAGACTGCCAAGTCCACCACTAAACCATGTCCCTGAGTGCTGCATCCACATGTTTTTTCAACACTTCCAGGGAACCTGATTACATCGCTTCTCTGCGTTGTTTGTTTTGTGTCTAAGATAAACCAGAGAGCAGTAATAAAAAAGGAAACTGGCATAACTTTTAGTTCAGCTTGTTGGGGAGAGGCAGCTTAGTTAGTAGTCTGTGAGAAAGGAAAAAGGCTTTGTGAAGCCAAAGTTTCTAACTGGAGTCTGCTCTACCTTGTACCAGTTCAGCTATGCCAGCACTATTATGACTGAAATAACTGTATAGGTGACATAGGTGCATCAGTATAGAAATGCCCTATATCAACTCACTTTCCTTTTTTCTCTCCTAATTCTAAAGAAAAGGTTGAAAACGTGACCAAAGCACAGGGTGAAGGCTAGGAGAGAGGCACTACAGACAAAAGCGGGAAGATAAACTCCTTGAGTATGGAGGCTGGCAATACCATGTAGTCCCAAGCAGGCAGTACCTCAGCTCACTCCTCTTTGCAGCCCATCCCTGAGGAAGGTAATTGGACCATCCCAGAGGCGCCTGATGCCTTGTGTGCAGAGAAGGATTGCTTTGACACAAGTTCATGCTAGTGCAAGACATTATGGAAACTATTCATTTCAAGATACCTTTTCCAGAAGATAAATTTTGAAGTAACTGCATCTTATTTAAGCCCTAAAAAGGTGAAATTTGTATGTTGGTGCTTTTACATGACTTCTCCATGAAGCTGTGCTGCAGAGCAGCTAACTGAGCTGTAACATAATTGATGAGTAAATTGCTGGGCAATTGTGCTCTTGGCATGTGATTCTCAGTTGTACAACGTTAAAAGGAGATCGTGCTTCCTTTGTAAGAAGGACACAATATACCTGTCCCTATTAATATTAGGTGATGTCAGTTCTTGTTTGCTTCCATTGTATTGAATTTCTAGCAACCAATCCATTTGTTTAAGGGGAGACATACATTAAGAGAGTAAGAGGAAGACAAGGTTTTTATAGAGAATAGATTAGGAGTTATCTTTTCATTGAGGAGTTGTACTTTGCCTGCAGGGATGAAGAAACCTGCTTCTGCTTGTGCATAGAGTTTTGTGCTAAATGGGAGGGCAGCAGCCTTCTGAAGTGAAATGAAAAATAATAGAAGCTAAGAAATCCTCCATTTTAAAGCCAAGCAAATCACTTTGGTTGATTTTTTTTTTCCTAACTCATAAGGGGTTTGTAAATGGTTTTGACAAGTAATAAAATTGGAATTTATCTGAGATGTTTTTCTAAGAGGCAAGCTTGCAACATCTGGCATACTTCTTAAGCTTTTTTTTTAATTTGCTTTCATTAAAAAAGACATAGGGGAATGTATTATTAATGAACCTAACCATCATTGATTGAAGCCTGAAAATATTCTAGGTTAGTTGATGAGGACTCCAAAAATATACCTTTCACAACAGAGCAGTTAAAACTAATGGAATTTAATAGTATTTATGAAATAAATCAGGAGAAGAAGTTAAGTACAGGAAGAGCACTGCAGAGGATTTGGTGTGTACATTTGCAGTGCTCTGCTGGAGTGGGGCTGTCTTGGCCCACTCTCCCAGTTGCAGCAATGTGCTGCTGAACTTGAGAAGGATCGGTAACTTCATCATGCAGGATCCAGTCATGATCCCACTCAGATAAGGTAAGTCTTCTGCTCAAGCCTAGAAAATATGAATCTACCCCATTTTAAATCATGCACAATAGGTGTTTGAGTAAAAATAAGGTGACATGATATATAATTAGAGCTCGAATGTATTTTTTCATAAGAGCACTTTCAGGTGGGTGTTATTAATTTGAAAAGTTTAACTCTGGAGAGCTAAGTAATACGATGTGATTGATAAGTATCTAAAAATATGCAGAACGTACTTGAACAATTGGAGCATTGATTTACCCTTTTCTCTAAATAGCTTAAGGTAATTGATTTTTTTAATGGGTAGGATTTTTTATGCTATGTGACTGCTGTTCAGCTTCCGTAAAAGACTCTCAGTACAGTCCATAGAAACAAATGGTTGAAATCTGAAGTTTTATAAACTATGTTTTAAAAAAATGCACATTTGAATAAGAGCCAGAACAGAGTTAATTTTCCTAAAAATTCCTTGCTTGTTGCCTGGTGGAGCAACTGCAGCTGGATGTGCAGCAGGCTCGTTATATTGTGCAGAAAATCAGAAATTCAAGCTGTCTCATGTTTGGGGGGTGGGAGGCACATACAGTCTCCATTTCAGAAATGGAAGTTCCTTTGTAGCATTTGTGAAAGGGTGACTTCCCATCTCAGCTGTCTTCTTGGAACAGACGAGCTTGTATGAGCCTCTTTTCTCAGAGCTGTTGGTACTGAATTTACAGGCCTTGTCTTCGGAGACATGACCTTACCAGCAAAAGGATGGGCTCTGGGACTTTGGTGGATTGGTTATGCAACTTCACCCCTCCTTTTACTTCAGAAAAGACAATATGTGTTGAAAATTTCTATCTAGACAACTAATAGCTTTCTGGTTTTGATTTTTCACTCTTCTGATGAACGCTTAGGCTTAACATCCTCCAGAAAACCCAGGGTAGGACATCTCTGCTCTCTTGCTTCTCTGAATCTTGTAATTTTTTGTCTCTGTCTTTAGACAGCTTGCTGCTATCATCCCTTCTTACTGTCTCCATTGCTTCCCCTTTTCTTTACTCTTCTCCACTGCCTTCTGTCTTTAGATTATTACTGAGCTGCATCAAGCAGCAGGAAGATAATGTGTTCAGTAATTTAGATGCAATCTATTCTTGCCAGCAATTTCACTTGAAAAGTTTAGTTTTCAAAGGTACCAGCCATGACATTCACCAAAAACTTTCTATTTGAATAAATTTTGTCAAAGCTTTATGCCCTCATTGTCCTGTGGTATTTGCAGGAATGCCTTTTTTTTTAATGTAGGTTTTATTTCTGTATGAAAACAAAAAGCAGCAAAGATAAGCTCAGAGAAGAATGCAGGATACTAAATTAATGAAACTTTACTTGCACACCCATGTCCAAACTGGGCTATGCATTAATTCAGAAGCAAGGAGCATCTGCCTTTTTAATTGGATTGTTTCAAAGTTTTATGCTGTCTGTGCAATTTCAAATTATGGCAGTGATCCTGCAACATTGAGGTCAATGAAATACTGATATGCATAGTTATTCATGAGGCAAGCTTTTGCAGACTGTGTTTAGAGGCCTGGGGAATCATGCAGAATCAAAGTCAAGTTGAAACTCTATGAGATTTTTCTATTGTCTTTTACTAGAATTTTTAATTTTAAACAATTTTGCTTCCTCTTTAATATTTATGAGAAGCCCTGATCTTTTATTGTATGAATTCAATTATTCATCTACTCAAAAAATGAGGAGAGGCTGAGAGTTTTTTTTAATCTAAAGAGTGTCTTCAGTTTTCTCTCTTCTAATCTTTTACATTTTAGAAGAAAATATTTAAATTGTGACTCAGAAAATCATCAGAATAGCATTTAAATACTTCAGTGTGGCTATGTCCTCTAGCTCCCAAAAATAAAGCATATGCTAGTGCTTAAGTGAGAATTGTTCACTTAATTGGGGAATCAGGAGGGAGAATCATAGTCCGTGTTGTTAGATCAGGCAAATTCCAAGTTGAATTTATCATATGAACTTCTCAATTCAGGAAGGTTTTGGTTTATTTTATTCTTTAACTCACAGCGTTTGTAGTCCATAAGTCTTTTCCATGAATGTCCATTTTTCAATTTTGACCACAGAACAGTTCATGAAGTGCAGTACAGGGATAAGGTTTTGTGTAACCATGAAATAACCTGAAATGCAGCTCGTGGTGTAGGCTGGGGGTGAGGGGATGAAGGTCTGCACAAGTTCCAGCAATATAAAGGTGGAAATACCATGCATATCTGTCAGTTCATCCAGAGGAAGCCTTTGGAAAAAAGCTTGCATGTTGCAAAATCCTTTGCACGTTACGACACACTGTACAGGTGAAGGTGATCCAAGTCTGCCTTATGGCAGTTAGTGTTAGGTGGTACCTGCTCTGACATGACTTCCCAGATGGCAAATGTGTTGAGATTGAAGAAATGCTCATTCTCTGATTCATCTGCAGAATGTTTTCTTCATCTGAAAACAGCAAGGACAGAACTCAAGAAGCAAAACTGTTGATACGGTAGAAAAAAATGGTCTTAAACCAAAATGTTTGTAGTTCACATATAGCTTAATGTGATATCATATTTACTGTTCATCCTAAAGAGATCTTATATGCATTTACAAAGTTTTGAAAACTAGTTGTAAGAGTCTCAGTTTCACCCCTAACCTTGTAAAATCTCTCAATTTCTGTAGGAAATAATTTGAAAGGATTCAGGTGAGAGACATTAGATATGTGCCTGTGTAGAACCCTCTGATGAGATTCACCCATTATTCTTCCCACCAGGTTTGGAGGAGACCAGCCGGTGTACATCAATATTATTAGAGATCCTGTCAATCGATTCCTATCCAATTATTTTTTTCGACGATTCGGAGACTGGAGGGGAGAACAGAATCACATGATCCGTACCCCCAGCATGAGGCAGGAGGAAAGATATCTGGTATGTTTAAATAAAAGGCTTCAATTACCAATTTCCCAGCATCGTTATAATGTCCTGATGTTCAAACCGGATGCTTGAAGACTGGGAAACTGAGGCATCTTCTGTCTTCCATTTTTTCCTCTGTCTTTGTCTTGCCTGGTCCTTAGTTTGCTCAGTTTTACTGTGTAGAGTGTTGCTGATGAATTGTTTGATCTTGTATAAGCTGACAGCAAGTCCCAGATTGCCACTGTTGAATTACGATCCTTTCACAGAGTTGGATTTGCAGTGTACCATAATATAATTCTGCCTACATTTGTCACTGAGAATATTCAGATAGACTTTTAGGTTGAAACTATGTCTCTAAGTGTGCAGCCTCAGAGGAAAATTGTAAAACAGAGCAATTCAGTGCGCCCAAGCCTCTAATATTCTTGCTGTTAAATTGTTTGTACTATTCCTTATACTAGGGCTCTAATCTCAGTTCTTGGTTTGGTTTTGTTGCCTTTTTTTAATTAAGATGATGGCAATAATGCCAGATAAGGTATTTATAATAAGTTTTAATTTTTTGCAACTGCTGAATTGTCGTAACACCTGTCAGCCTTTGTTGTAGAGCAAGGTCCCATGGCAGTAGGTGTTCAATTAATGCTCAATAAGAAACACAAGGGCGAGGGGGGTGGTTGGTTTGCTTGATATTGGTCTCTTTGCATGCACACAGAAACCTTCTTAAAAAGGCAAAATGGTGGAATTAGTTCTTACTCTCTCTGTAATGGAGATTTAGTTTGATTGGACTCAGCCTTCAGCCACACTTGAACCTGCAGAGGTTTCAGTAACGTACTGGTGACAGGACAGCTTGATGGTCTGCTATGAAATGTTGCAGGCCAGACATAACATCAAAACAAGAGAGGCCTGCAGCTTTTGGAGAACAAAGAGAGGATGTTTTGATGATGTTTTGGAGGGGCAGTAGAGTACAATATACGTGGATGAGCCATAGAGAACAAAGCTCTGAACATACCACATAACATGTTTCAATCCTAGCTGAGGTCAGATGGATCAAGGAGGGCTGAGTTTTTTTCTGTGTTATGGGGCTGTGTTGATTTCTTTTTGTACTTTATTACTGTTGTCTGCTGTTGCAGACACTTATAAATTGTGAATAATTGAAGAGGGAGGTATCAGTGTAACTGTGCATAGCCTTAAATTTAATGACATCTGCTATATGTTAATCATTTCAGTAATGTTGAAAAGGGTTTCTTATTTGCTATGTGCCTAGAGATCCCAAAGAGGTCCCTGTGTCAACTGAGCAGGTCTTGGTGTGCAGAGTTGGAAATCTTTGCATGCTGTGTGTGCTTGGACTTCTGCTTCCTCACCTGTGAATGGAACAAGGGGGTTGCAGAAATTAATGTGGGGTGGGTTTTATAGTATAACATTTACCTTTTTAGCACTGACATGTTTTCTCTTTTGAAAATGTTAAAAGTGAGTGGTGCAGTCTGTACTTAACTCTGAGTGCCTTTACTTCTCATTTCAAGTGCAGTGATTGGCACCTCTTATGACTGACTCTTTAAAAGTTGGTGTTAATTCAATACTGCCTGCGCAGTTTAAGATGTGATATGTACAGCCAGTGAAATTTTGCTTCATGCAGAACTGAAATGAATAGATATAATTCCTGTTTGTTGATTTAAAAGCTAATAAAAATCACCTTGCATTTTCATTTGCATTGGTATATTCTTTAAGAAATTAATTATTTATAAACACATGCACATATGTATGCACATACAGATCAGTATAAAAACTATAATGAAAAAGAAATAAAAAGTGGCTGTCTGAGGTCAGTAGTCAATTTGTTCAAAAGGCAGTTTGTTGGTCTGAGGCACCATCAACATCCTTAATAAAACCTATTTTTGCATTTTCATTTTGATCTTCTCTGTTGGTAATTCAGTGTTAGAATCCTGGAAAGGTTTTTGGAATCTGTCCTCCATCCCTTCTTGGCAGACTTTGGCGGTCACTTGCACTGCTCAAAGAGAGCAGTTGCTTCTGTCACAGTAACATATAGTGCACTTGCCAGTGAAATTCATTTTAAGGGAAGCCACTCATTCTGAATGTTCAGCATTTTTAAGACTTGCACTATCCAACCACATCATATATTACATGACTGCATTTTAATCTTTTCCTCAGTGGTGTGAGGAAATCTATTGGAATATATTTTAAAATTCAGGTACTTGGAATCATAGCTTCAGAAATCTGCAAAATCAATTGCCTGATCTTGCTGTGAAGAAAGTAAGCAGCCGGTTTTACCTCTGAGCATGAGCCCATAGAACACTTCAGCACAGGATTGGTCTAATCACAATTCTTCCCTAATATTTTTTTAAATTCAAAACTCACCATAAAGCATTACTTTCTTACAGGGGACTATTTGAATGATAAGCTTAGATTTAGCATAGTAAGTAGTTTCAGTATTGATCACAATAATAAACCCAAGTTGTTTGGGATGAGGTGTGCCTGACCATGAGCAGATACGTGAAAGCAGGGGGAGGATACAAGCTTTTTACTTTTCTTCTTCCCTCATGCCTCAGATCAACAGCTAGGAAAATACAAAACTGCTGATTACTCCACAACATTGAGTTCGTTGCTGGACAACCCAAGAAGCTGTGTGTTGACAGCAGTTATAGACGTACAAAATGGACTGAAGAAGCTGTAAATGTAACTTTTCTGTTTTACCAGGAGAGACAGGTTTGACTGCAAAAGGTATACATCTTTTGAAAACTGAGTATTACAGGTTAATTGTGCTTTTATCGACCACGATGTTCTTGGCTTCCTATCTCTTAGAAGGTGGCGTGGGCGTCTGGAAACCTTTCCAAGCCATCCTGGCATCTTCATCAGTAGCTGCTAACACTGGCCTTCTCCCATGAAAAGCTGAAAGCAGCATACATGTTCTCAGAAACTGCAGTGTAAAGTTGTGGGAGCTCAATACCTCTATAAAACAGGCTCTTAAGGGAGGAAAAGCATTTTAAGATCAGGTTTTGTGTCTGAACTCCTACTTGGCCTCTAAGTTGTGATATCCCTAATAGAAGAATTCCCTCCCCTTGACTCTTATCCTTAAGACAAAAAAAGGGAATTGAAAAAAAAAAAACACCTTGAAGTCTGGTAGTACCTTGCATTCTGTTTTTTTAACAAAATCTGAACTGCTGACATTGCAAAGATCAGAAACAGAAATTTCCACTGTTCACTGATCATTTGAAATTTTCTCTGAATAGGGCTTCAGGCTTTGACTCTGGTCCAGGGAAAACAACCATTCATTCAGGAGTCAGATAAATTGTTTTAAATGTTTTGGTAAATGTCTGTGTTTACCAAAATTTAATTGAAAGTCGGGATAGAAAACAAGCCCTTTATTCATGAGTCAGATACGGCAGAGGCAGCTGCTGCAATGTGAGACTCTCTACCCAGATCAGCCAGCCGGTTGTCCTGACCCAGCACTTTCTCTGCTGGAGTGAGTTACTGTCAGTCACCTGAAGAGATCACTTCCAATCTTCCCCAAAATAAATAGTGGCAGTGCGTTAGTGTGGAGTATGGCAGAGAGGTAATTACTGGTCTGAAATGGTGGTGAGCACCCAGGTCAAGTCTCAAGCACACTCAGGAGAGATTCACCCTGCATTATGGTCCTGTAAGATGAAATAAATTCACAAAAGTTAATTTAAATCCATTGTAATGAATGTGTTACAGGTTAAACTAGAGTTCTTATAGTAAATATGCTTCAATAAAGCAAGCAAGCCCTTATCAGCACAGCTGTGACTGCTGCTGGTACCAAGCAAAAGAAAAATATGCACCAGATTATTTCGTTTAAGGCTTGGAAGTGCAGAAGGTTGGAAGCACCTCTAATGAAGAGAGGGACTACCATAAATATTTGAAAGCTTTGTTTTAAAATTGTCCTTTCCAGAAGGATTGTTAGTAAATATCTAGTATTTATTACAACTTCAGTGTGATACATCAAATATGAGAGGTTTTCATCTTTCTTTAACATTTGATGAAACTTTGATCTAAGATAGCTAAGGCTGAATGAGTGTGTGAAGCAGCATGGTCTGTGCATTGTTGCCTGAATTGCAGGAAATCTGGTTACATGGGATTCTGATCTTTGTTAGGTTCTGAATAGCATGGCTCCTAACGGACTCGAGTAAAAGGTCTCTGAGCTAATTTGTCAGAAGTGAGGAAGTTTGTATTTAAAAAAATCATTCAGTAAAATAAGAACTTGTCACCTTCCTATGGGATCTTTCAGCTTTTCTTTACATATAATTACGAGTTAAGTTTGCACCATATCTCTGTGTGGCTCAGCATAGTCTTTCAACTTCATCTCTGAAAATAAATGTGCTTTTCTCAGCTAAAAATAAAAATATTCTAACAATATCCAGCCTTAGTTATGTTAAAGATTATTCATGCAAGTGATCCTATAAAGGAGCATCTGTCTTTTTGTCTTTTAAATGAAATGTTAAAATATTTGTTTAAAGCGTGTTAGGATTACTGCAAAGAAGGGAAGTAAAATTCAAAGTATATCAGAGAACTTTCAAGTCAAATTTCTTACTAATGGAACTCTCCTGTGACAAACATCAGCTTTTCTGGCTAAATATTTAATCCAATGGTGTTTAGGTTCTTTCATAAATTTCTAGCAAAGTTATAGAAAAAGCTGAATGGTTAAACTCCATAGAACAATTTTTTGTGTTCCTGATTCTTGAGAATATCCTTTTATGACTACAATGGTTTTCATTAGTAGGAGAATATTCACTAAATACAATAAACTGAATTTATTTATATCCTCAAATTTCTATCTACAATGAAAACTACTCTCCTACCAATTTGTTTTCTGACAGCAGCTGTCTTCTTTCCTGTGTTTATCTGCATAATAGAAATATTTAACCATGGGTAATTGTATTGTAAATTGTCATCAGTGGTTGTCATCAATGGTCATCATTGAACTTTTTCCTTCTTGACTTTAGATAAGTTTCTTGAAGCTTTTCAGTTGCCAGAGACGTGGCCTCCAGGAGCAACCATGGTATGGAGCCCATGCCTTCATCTTCTAAATGTCAGTCTCATGAATGTTTCTGTATAAAAAAAGAAAAGGTGGTGAGAGAGTTGTCTGCCTTCAGATTTGATAGAGTGGGGGAATAGAGGGTTCATGACTGTGATTTTTCTTCTGAGGACCTCACAAGTGTCCATTGATTGAACCTGGGAACTTTTGGAGAGGATCTTATGAACCTGGTTGACATCATTTAGATTGGAAATCTGAGGCATGCAGAGGTTAAAATTATTTACCTATATCTGTGCAGTGCATAGGAGATATTAGGCAGTTAAATATATACATTAAAAAGTATATTTTTCGGTTACTGGGTTCTGAGCGATAGCTAAACATTTTATGCCCTCTCCGTGTTTTCCCTACATACCCACGTACACACAGTAGTCATTTTACTCCCTGTGTTATATATTGGTGCTGAGCTGGTTTGAATTGGTCACTGGATATGCTGCAGTGAGTCCTGAGCTGCAGCGTAGCTTTGCAGCTGTAGATCTGGTTTGAGAATCACACAGTAGCATCAATCTCTGTGGCTGGGAATAGGCTGCCGGGAGGGCACTGCTGAAGCGCAGCCACCTGTCAGCTGACCCAATTAGAACAGTTTGCTGCTTCTTCCCTCTAATGAGTGCTTTTAATAGTCTCCAGCTGTTCCCTTTTACTGCATTACCTCTTCACAGCAATATTTCTGGCCCATTTTTGTAGCTCTTCGTCTGTTGTGTGTGCTTTAAAGCACCATTTTTTTCCCTTAGATTCTCCCATTTTGTATTAATCAATTATTGAACCACAAAGTTAATGATGATTCAGACCTCAGCTGCAGGAGGAACTGATTAAACAACTCATAAAATGTAATATTGAAGGAAATGTTTTCATGGCTGACATTTACTTTTCAGTTACTTTAATTTACAAACCAGTATTTTTTTAATGTTCCCCTGTGGAGTTTGCATTCCAAACATTGCAGCATTATGCAATTATACAAGAGCAAGAAAGTGTGCCTTCCTAATCTGCTTTCATTCACTAGTCTGAGTTGGTAGCACATAGTAAATAAGCAATATAGCATTGGTTAAGATAACGACACTAAAATCTTTCATGTAATTCAAATATATGCTTATATTAATAGCAAATATAAGATTAATACCATGCTTTTATTTTAGTGATACTATTCTGTGTTGCATTCCTTTTTGTGGAGACAGGCTACATGATAACAACAGAATATAAAAAAGGTGAGGTACTTTTTTCTTGCAGCATTATACTAGTCTGAAAATTTCTGGCTGTTGCAAATGTTAAGAAACTACACAAGAAACCAGAAACCAAGTAGCAGTAGAGGTCCAAGCACTAAGTACCCACACTCTTATTCAAACTTAACCTTATTACCAGGTCTTACCATATACTGTGTATTGGTAGTGCTATTTAAGACATTTCTATATATAGTAATTTAAGTTCTTTTATTAAAGGACCTCACTGTATAAAGTTGAGAATGGTGAATCTTCATTTTTATGGTGATTTTGCCAAGTTTGTTATTTGTGCCCTTTCTGAGCATGATGTTCCTCTTGATATTCTCTCTTGTGATTTTTGTTTGGTGTTTATTTGCTGTGGTAGCCTGGGAAACTAGTTTTCTCCACCTTCTCTATACGAAGATACTGTTTGTAGGGTGTAAAATCCCATCCACACAATAAAGAGTCTAATATATGGATGCTGGCTTTCTGAGGCCATGTAAACTGTATTAGGGAAGAGGTTATGTCTGTGTTATATTTTCAGGAGATATATTTTTGGAGATTGAAACAAGAATAGAACAGAAAAGAGCATTCTTTTGTAGCCCAAGGATAAAAGCCAGCCTTGCCTTCGGTGAAGGCGAGAAAGCAGTTTTAGGGGGATAAAGGTTATTTCACATAGAAAATGATGGATTCTCAAAAGCCTGTTGCTGGTTGAGAGTGAGATATTTTGTGTGTGGTAGATGGTTCTACCCTACAACAGCTTAGTTCTCAGTAGCAGTCAGAAAAGGCAAATTGAAAGCAATAGAGAGCAAAACAGAGGGCTTCATTGTGAATGAATCTCCAGTGTGTTTGCACTTGAATTCCTACATTTGTGACCTCCCTTTCCCAAAATGGGTTTGGAAGAACGGGAAAATACTCAGTAATGGGTAAGAGCAATGATGAAAGGATGAAATCATTACTATATGAGGAGCAGCAAAGACTAGGACTTTCAGATGAGGAGGAAGGAAACAAGGGAAAAGATATGTGAAGACAGATTCTCAGGAGGCATGGAAAAGTGGCATGAAGGACGATTGCTTGTGGGCTGTTTGAGTACAAGACCTAGAGGATCCCAACTTGAATGGGTAGTTGCCAGGTCAAGGAAAGAACAGAAAGATGGTGATAGTTAGGACAACATGTAGTTCAGCTGTGAAGTCCTTGCTCATCATTGTTGTGAATAACAGTTTATATGTATTCAAAAAGGAAACATTTCTTTACAGAGGGAGTGATCAAACACTGGAACAGGCTTCCTAGAGAGGTGGTCAATGCCCGAGGCATTTCAACATTTAAGAGCCATTTGGACAACACCTGTAACAACATGCTTTAACTTTCAGTCAGCCCCGAGTTGGTCAGGCAGTTGGACTAGGTGATCCTTGTAGGCTCTTTCCAGCTGAAATATTCTACTCTTCTCTATTTTAAAAAGTCTAACTATGTAGCCTTGAAGGGTTATTAATTACCAAAGCAAGACCTCTTCATTAGAAAATAGCTGATAAGTACATATCTGAAGCCTCAGGGGTACCCAGAAAAGGTTCCTGTATGTATGCTAAATGTTCCTCATAGCCCGTACCAACTTTCTGAAATTAGTGATTGCTCTGGGTGACTCAAATCAAACTTTGTAATTACATGCTTGCAAATGAAATCTGCTGCTAGCTGATTTATATAAGATAGTTACAATTATAGACATCTCCAGTTGAATGTGTTGTATCTTGACTTTAAAGTAGTTGAGTGTTCTTGGGTATATGCCATAGTGGATAAGGCTTTGTTGTCTTACAGCTCTGCCGATCAAATGAATTTTTGTAAGATGCAAACTGATGCTGAAGCTACTAGTTGTTAATGCTGTCACAACTATTCTCAAATTTATCTTTAAAAGCTAAGATACAAATGCCTTTAAAGTATAAAATGCTTCCACAGCTTTACATTATGCACTGCCAAAAGTAAAGATACCAAAACAGAAGATGTAAAAATCTTTAAGATAGTGGGTTAAAACATTTTTTTAAGTGCATGCTTTTCAGAAACTAGAAGTCTCTTGGTTTTGATTTACAGTAGTTTCAGAATGGATGACTTTCAGGTGTTTGATAGTAAGTCTCAATTTGAGTATTTTTTTCAGTTCTTATGAACTTTGTTAGCGTGAAAGCAACAGGAAGACACATCTAAGGAGATAACACATGGTTCTCAGTAGGTGATGACTTAACAATGATAAGTAGCTGACAACTAACTATTGTAGATGAATGAAAACAAGAGGATTGTGTGTGATATGAATTAATATCTATTATCTTTGGTGCATGGTCCAACTATGTGCATTATGAAGCTGAAGAGTGGCCTTCAGTAGTCATCAAGTAAAACTAATTATTAATATTTTGTTTGTCCTAAGTTGAAGTAGAATGATTTTTAAGACTGGAATGGTTTATCATCCAGAGGAAAAGAATGCCTCCAATTTCCATTTCTGTTAGTATACATTTTAAAATTATTATTTTTAAAGTTACAGTTTATACATGGCCTAAATTACAGAGATGTGGCATTGACCAGCAAATAGTCCCTTTAAAAAATATGATGTAATAATATAGGTATATGTGTGAGTGTGTACTTAGAATTAGGAGTCAGACTTTTTGAAATGTTTAGTATTATATTCATGTTTAATTAAAACATTTTTTGAAGACTTGTCTAATGAAATCATGGTAGCTGTCCCTAGAAAACCTGACTATAAAACCTAAGTACACACCTTGCTAGGAATAGACCTGTTTCCTTTTCCATGTTACTTTATGCTCTAACCAACCTAAATGAGAACTCTTTCATTGAGAGTGTGATGGGGAAGAAAACTGCAGAACCTTTCACTCCTGACAGAGGAAGAGCAGAGAGAGACACTATAACTGCCAGTAAATTGAATGTGTTCAGGCTGTGGCATGATAATGTGATTTCAAGCAGTCAGATACTTCCCTCTGTAGGTGTCAAAACCTGAAGGAACTGACAATCCCTGAAAATAAAACTTAATTTATTAGCCTGTTTTATTCCCTGTCTGTCATTCGCCTTCCTCTTTCCATTTTATGGTTTATACTCAGTTTTCTGGCTGTCAGTGCTGCCAGCAAAGTGAAATAAGCTGATATCCTGATCTCTAAAACTTATTAGCTAAAGCAAAGCTGAAGCTTTGAGGTGGTGGATGGCAGGGAGAATGCAGGGTGGTGGAATTAGGAAAACTACCTGCCTGTGGTGCATGGCTGACGTGGTGAGGGATAGCTGTGTTTTTATAAAAGCATCCAAGGCTCTCCTGGGCTTTAGGTGTTTGTTGTAAACAAAATATTTTCCTATTGTGTAATAGGTGGTAGTGTGGACTCTTCTGTTGACTGCAGAATGAGTGGGTCACACTTCTGAATTCTATATTTTTAAGACTCTGAAGTAGTTTAAGTTGAAACCATATGAAGTGGAGATGGCGTTTTGTGGAAAAAAGGGACATCAGTGCCCAGACATACTCAAAACTTAGTTTATCCTAGTTTTTCTGAAGTCTCTAAGGTTCACTGTAAGCTACAGCGTAAAATCCTGTGCCTTGTCCTGGTCCCAGCTCACATGGACCCCAGGGCCTGCTGAAGCACAGGATGCATGCTCCTTTCAGGTACTGTCTGTCTGTTCTTGCTCTATTTGCTTCAGTGTGCTTCTACAATGTAAAGGTGAGCATTTGTGTTTCTACAAAAACAACCAAATGCCATAGGTTTGTGTTGGCAAGTGGATTGGGATGTTCCCTCTGTTTGCTTGGCCCTACCTGACAAGTGGCTGGTGTGCTTTCCTATAGGAGTGCTCTTCAGGTGTCAGATATTCCAGCAATTGGATTTTCTATCTTGGCATGAAAGGTATTGCTGCAGTTGCTTTTCTTTTTCCTTCTGAAAGAATTTTTTTGTGAGAGTGTAAATTGTGTTGTAAGGATCTCAGTGTACTAAGAGCTTCAGTTAGATGAACAGTTTCAGTATGGAGGCTCCAGACTCATATTAGGTGTCCTCCCTTCTCATTTTCTTCCTGAAGGGCTATGGAAGGATGAGGGGCTTCACATAACGAGGTGACAGATTGGCTTCTTTGCCAGACCGATAAGCAATTGCAATCAAAAGAGCAGTTGGCAGGTTCTGCTGCTTAGTGCAGTGGGAGAACTAATGGCTTCTGTTCCCTGAAACCAGTATGGATTCAAACCACATGCTCTAAGGCATCTTGGCACCTTAATGAACTGGAAACCCAATAGAAATAACTCCAGTCATCTGAGGGATATTGGTGGTCAAAGGGAGTCTTTCAGAAAGCTATGTGCACCCCGATTCCTTCACCTTTTTGTGGTGGATTTTACTCAAATTCAAAAGAGAAAATAAGGCAATTTTTCATAATTTGGTGAGATGATGTTACCAGGAGAAAATATGAGGGAACAGCATGTGATAAACTGCAAAACTGTATTTGTTGTCACTGAGTTGGGGTTCAGGGCATTTGGCCATTGTTTCCTTTTAATCAGTCAAGTAAGGGAGGATATTGCTGCCAGGAAATAATTTTTTATTGTCTTCCTTGTAATTCCACATTATTTAAAGAAAGAAATGTGAAAAAACCCTGAGAAACAGGCATCAGCTGTTTCAAATGTGCTTTTTTTCCTTTAAGATGGCTATTTGTAGTTGAATTACCTTGTTCAAAAATACATACATCCCTCACCAATTTGCTGCTGATGATGTGTGGTCATGAGCTATCATGGGAGTAGTGGGTGCCTATCTTGAATGAGAAGGTAACTTTCATGATAAGCAGTAGACCTGCTGTGTCAGCTGTGGGAATATTTTGCCCATGAACAATATAGTGAAAATCTCCTTTGAAGTAAAAGCAATGTTCACTTTTTCTATTACTCTAAGCATTGCTTTATTTTTTTTTTTTACTAGTATTTTCAAAACTCCTCTGTCCCTTGTAAATATAGTTGCTTGGTATAAAATCAAAAACAAACCACCAAAAAACCTAACAAAGGATATTGGCTGATTATTTGTTGTTCAGGACTCTGGAAAGTGGACTGACATTGTTTCAGCAAAGCTGCTTACTGGTCAGTGAATTACTGAAACACAGTCTAGTCAGGTTACCTTGAACACAAGTTTTTCCTATGAACTCTGATCCAAGCAAAGCCAGCCGCTATTCATAACTGAGCTTGTCAAGAGTAATTTCCTTTTTCTTAGGGAAAAATCCACTAACCAGTGGCAAATAGGAAACTTTCCATGGTGAAGATGGATTGTTAAATGAGATTATTATTTTTTCAAAATTAATTTTCTGTTCTCTTTGAAAAAAGAAAACTGAAGTGCTTATCCATAGCTGAAGGGGAAAAAAAAGAACAAAATTTCTTGAGAATATAATCCAAAGAGTCGATGTCTTTGATAAACAGAAAGGGGGAAAAAGACCATATTTTACACTTTTTTCCCCTTCCTAGCAGATGTATTAACCTTAGTGATTTTATACTTGATCTTGTGACTTGCTGAGCTTTCTGAAGCCATAGCACCTGAGATGAGGGGATTGAGAGATTCTGGGTTTCTGTGTGGGAAGGGAGGTATGGTTTTGTTTTTCACAGTTATAGAAAAGAACTTCAGCAGACAACTGAAGATTAAAAAAATATTTTAAAAAGAGGCCAATAGGAACATTATTTATGCTTCTGAACCTGGTAATTTTAGGAGGTTTTTAATACTTGGTGTTGTCAGTGCAGTGATAGTCTTGTCAAACTGAAAAGTGGAATCAATAGGTTCCATTTGGTGTCTGCTATGCAGAATGGCAGTTCTGTGAATGATGCAAAGTATTAGTAATTTTCCAGAAAAGCATTAGAACTGTTCAGCAGGGGGAAGATTTTAACTAGGGAAACTAGATCAGGGCAGCAGAGCAGAAACCACCTCCAGTTGCAGCAGCAGGGAAGCCACGTGCAGAAGCAGTGTGAATTTCTTCTCTCCTCTGCAGCTCCTTTTGCATTTCAGCCCTGAGAGATGAAGGGAGAGATTCCAAGTCAGTAGATGCTGTGCAGAAGACTGATAAGAAAGCAGAAATAGCACACAACTCAAACTTCTGGTTGTTTTCTCACCTTTCAAGAGGCTTGTGGTAAAGTGCCACCACAAATGTGGTAGGTCAAGGGCATGAAAGACATTTAGACTTTGCTGCTATGAGGAACTGTTTTCTTAAAAGCCATTACTGTTCTTTTTGAGATTTATCACCTAACTTAAAAAAAATGGTCAAAACCAAAGGAATTTATAACCTGTACTCTTTTTTAATGGAGAGGTCAGCAGCAGGTTTCTTTTTTTTTTTTTTTGCTAGACAGTGTGCTTGATGTGACTGGATTTGAGGGACGTGTTGGATACAGCCCCTCTTCCTTTAGTGTCAGCAAAAGGGAATTGTATTACTGCAGTTCATGAGAGCAGATAATCTAACCTGTAACTGTTGCAATAAAAGATGCATCAGCTAGCCAATGTTAATTTTCTTTACTGAAAATTTTGCTACATCTGCAGATGAAAGAAGCTAAATAATTTTTTTAAAAATACTTCTTTTCTGAAGCCTGCAGTAATTTTTTTTTATATGCATGTGGCATATCTTTCCTTCTCCGTGTATCATGGCTAGGCTTTGCGAACAAAGATTTGGGAAGGGCTCTACCCACTTTTCTTGCAAGCGCGTTGATGGCTAAAAAGGCCAATGCGAGAAAGGCAAGTCCGGTTGCAAAAGACACAGCAGAAAGACTCCTTAGATGGTATATTCTGCAAGGCACGATTCTTTCTGCGTTGTCTTTTCTCCTCAAGAGTGATCCTGCGTGCTTTCTCAAAAGCATCAGCAGCGTTATAAATGGTCTGTCTCCAGGCCTCCCGATTAGAGGCCAGAGTGGACCAGTTATGGTGATCAATATGCCCGAGGCTGAGTTGTTGCTTCAGGGAGTCCTTGTATCTTTTCTTCGCGGCTCCTCTCTTGCGGCAGCCGGTGGCAAGTTCACCATAAAGCAGGATCTTAGGGAGGCGGTGGTCCTTCATCCTGGAGACGTGCCCTGCCCAGCGCAGCTGTGTTCTCAAAATAAACTCTTTGTGCGACCGCATTGGAAGAAGATGCCCGTTGGTCTGCGGTTAACCAACCGGGTGAAGGTGGAGATGAGCTTTGTTTAGGCCACCTTTTCTAGGCCCCTCTCCGAGTGGAGCAAGCAGTGCTGTCCTTGAAAAGGCTGCTTGGTCGTTCAGGGTGCTGCCCCAAGAGACTCTCATCTCCGTCAGTCTCAAATGACCAATATCCTGAACCGCCTGCATGCAGGGTTGAGTCTGCGGCTCCCAGTGCACCTTTCACCTACCGTTTCGACCCTCGCCCATCGCTGCAGGACTTTTTGCATGTGGGTAAAGCCTTCAAGCCTGCGCAATGGATTTTTTTAGGTGAGATGCAGTATGCGCGGAACTGAACCCACCCTTTAATCCTAAGGTTCATCTGCCAGGGCCGAGCAAGCTTGGACGGTGGCAGCGAGGTCCTCAGGACGTAGGTTTGATTAGAGTGACCTTCTCTTAGATGGATGGCCTTACGGGGCTAATTAAGCTCCATCTGCCCGGGTTTGGAATTAGAGTTGTCCTTCTCCTAGGATGACTGCCAGAAGGCTAATGAGCTCATCCTGCCCAAGAATGTAGTGTAACTGGTCCTATGGTTTGACCTGTCTGGCGTGGGCAACCCTACCGAAGGCATGTACCATCGCCAGCATAACACGCAACCACATCGGGGCACACAGGCTGCGTACCCTGGGTCTTCTCCATGTATATAGTCTTTTATTTTGAAGATTTATATTGAAGAAAGTAAGCATTTTCCTTCCCAATTCTTTTCACATGAAGTCCTGTAAAAAAAAGGCAAATGGAATGTGTTTGTTTTGCCTCTGTTCTGCTGGGATATATGAAAGCAATAATATTTAATGCTCATTGTCAATTAAATTCATTTCCTTTTGGCTCATGGATTTCTTCTCTTTGATGATATCTTTAGTATTCAGAACTCTGATATTTGTTCTAATAAGCCTCTTTTAAACTTTTATATTGTTAAAACTATTTCTTGTGGACTTCTACTAAAACCAACGTAATGCTGGCTTCAAGAGGTTGTGGCATTCATAGAACTTCAATGTGTTACTGTTAGTATAAGCATTTTTGAGGTTTGGGCTAAAATCTGCTTAGTATAATTTCTGTGTATGCAGTCAAGCTTTAAAGGAATGAGAACATTTGACCTAGGAAAGAAAATGTGAGAAAAATTTGAACTACAAAAATGTCTCATTATTAAAATAGGCTTTCCTGTATTGTAGCAATGAAGTGATATTTTGAAACATTTAAATCCCTTGGTGTCTGTGCAAATTATATTGTGTCATATGTGGAGGTGTGAACTTTCCCTTCTTGAGACATCCAGCCTGGATGGGGAAGCCAATACAAGCTGGCTAAAGGGTTGTTTCACCTGCAGTGTCCTCCCAGCTTCTAACATCCTTCAGCTTACCAACAGACATTGCTTCCATATAGGTGTTTAATAGCCTTTGATAGACCTCTCTTCTATGAATACATCATTTTTATTTTCTTTTTATTATTAATATTTTTTTGGTGGTTTGGGGTTTTTTTTTAATCCAGTTATGTCTTTGTCATCCGGAGTATCCTGTTGCAAGGATCCGTGGGTTTTTACCAGAATGCAATGTCCTTCAGCATTATAGAGTCCTTCTATATCTCCTTGAGGTCAGATTTCTTATCCGCTCTCATTAATATTCCCTGTAAAATTTGTTACTTCACTGTTAACTCTTTTTTTCCCTTTTTTTTTTCACTGAGAATTTAAGAACAAGGGACTGTCTTTAGTGACTGAATCAAAGACCTGTTGGAAGGTGGAGAGGCAAAGCTTTCTCTGCTGATGTTGATTCTTCCCCTTGCTGATTGTGTCCTTCATTATAGTGTTGTCTAATATTAGCTGGTTCTGGCAATTTTCTGTTCATTTTATCCATTTTATTCTAAAGTGTCTTTGACTGTCACCTCAGTTCGAGACTGTTTTTTTCCTGACATACCCTCTTTCTACAGGGCCCTTTTCTGTATGTGAAAGCATCCCAGATTTGAGCAATATCTGGTCTAGAGGAAGGTGTCCCTGCCGATGGCAAGGCAGTTGGAAATAGATGCTCTTTAATTTCCCTTCCAATCCAAACTGTTCTGTGATTCTGCGATGTTCTATCCTTTTTTTCGTTACATAATTTTTCATTCTGAGCAACCTGGTAGTACGTATTACTGCTCCGTTGTGAGCAGGCCTCGCTGTCAATCCAGGAGACGTTGAGTCTTAGTATTAGACTTGCTTGGCTGAACATTGAGGCTTTTAACATTAACAGAATGGTGTATTAGAAGGGTGATGATCTGCAGTGTTATCTACACTTCTGTAGAAATCTACAGAAGATTTCTTCTGTATCTTCTCCAATTTGTTTTTTTAAAAATGTGTAGCACAAATGATTTCTGGGATCCAGCATTTAAAGTCAAACGGAAGATGCTGGGTTCCAGGAGCCAGAGACATGAAATTATTCTTTAATTCCCTTAATGGCACTTTCTTGATCAGATGAGAACTTATGTAAGGTACCAGCAGGGTCTTTTCTGCTTTTACTGAAGAAGCCTAAGTTAAAAATTATTCTGTTTTAGGACTTCTAAGAAATTGAAAAAAGTCCAGAAGACAGTCTAAAAAAGGAATTGCTGTAGGGAAATGTAAATCTTCAGATGAATAAAAATGTGCTATGAAGCAAATGTCCTGCAGCTATTCCTTGTGTTCATTGAGATCAAGACAAAATGGAGTTTCCTTAAATTACATTAATGTGGTTTTATATAAATACTAGTAAAGGTTTTCTGATAATAGGAGCAGTAAAGCATTGGTACGAATTAGATGGATATGAACAATCCTTTTTAACAGGCTGGACAAATGGCAACCCTGGTATAGATGAAAAAAGCATTTCACAAAGCACTGACTTAGCACATGCTAACCTAATTTAGCAAAATCCAACCCATCTGGTTTTAAGTTACCCAAGTATCAAGAAAGGAGATTAAGAAGAGATAAAGAAAGAGAGAAAAAGAGAGAATTATAGCTACTACCCCAGATCCAGCGTAGGTCCAGCTACCAGGAGTTCCAGAAATGGCAGGGCTGTGACCACATGATGGCTGCATGGTCTTGGTTTTATCTGCTCTTGCCCCTGGTGCCCACATACCTGCCCCAGGTGGGATTCCTGGTGTGCCAGCCAATCTAGAGCTGGATTGAGGCTCTGGGGTGTGGTGTGGGGCAGCGCTCCCAGTGTCCAGAACCTGCTTGAAGGCTACCCAAGGAGGCTTCAAGATTCTGGGGTATGGAACAGGACACCATTTCACCTTGGTGAAAGTCGACCTGTCCATTACACACGTACACACACACACACACACGTTTGAGTTGGTCCGAGCCAATAATTTATATAATAACCCAGAGTCTCACAGCTCCCCACTTTTTAATACTTTCTTTTTTTTATATTGACTGGCCTATTTTTGGTTGACTGGCTTCAAGCCAACATATTAAGCTGAAGGAGAGTAGATTCAGATTAGATAGTGGGAAGAAATTATTTACTGTGAGGGTTGTGAAACACTGAAACAGGTTGTCCAGAGAAGTTGTGTATGCCCTATTCCTGGAAGTGTTCAAAGTCATGTTGGATGGGGCTCTGAGCAACCTGGTCTAGCAGAAGGTGTCCCTGCCCCTGGCAGGGGGGTTGGAATTCAAACCTTTCCATGATTCTGTGACATTGATGTGACTTGCTACCTAGACCAGTAATGCCAGAGAGGGAGCAAAATTTTTTGGAGTACTTTGTCTTGCAGTAGCCTAGCCAGAGAGCTAATACAGAGATGAGCTAAAGTGTGGGCACTTGAATCTTGCCTCTGTCCATAGCTGTCTGTTATTTCCTCAGAACAACTGTGTATGTGGTAACTTTTCATAAGAGTCCTTTCAAAAATAGCCCAGTGAATAATCAGGAAAATATATCAAGGCCCAGTCTTCCTGGTTGTCCTCATTGTTTCCCAGGGACTCCCCAGGGACTTTCTGCAAGAGGCCAGGATAGCCATTGTAGCCCCTGGCTTCTGACATCCTGCTGCCTATGCCCCTCCATCCCTGGGACTTGTGTTTGCCTGTGGGAAAGCAAGTCATCTGCAAGAGACAGACTGAATTGTAAATCTTAGGTAAACATCTCCACCTGTCAAAGCAAGTGGTTGACTAATGATTTGGTGACAGAAATGATGGTTGGAGGAAACATCTGAAAAATTGGAAAAGATAAGGGAAGAGAGTTTGTTTCCAGATAATAAATAAAAAAATATTTTTGGGGGGAAAACCCCAACACATTTATAAAAGCACATTGCTTTGTTTTACAGGACACCTTCTGTTTTGAACTAATCTTTAAATAAGATGGCTGGAAGACAGCAGCTTGAGTCAAATGAGCAGGCTCTACGGGGTGCTTTTGCTTATCCAAAGCGCCACTGCTGCTAGGAGTCCCTGAAACTTTCCACAGGATATTCTTCTGATTCCTTGAATAGGTTGCTACACGGTCTCCATCTGTACTGGGTCTTACAGAAGTATGGGGGACGAGAGGGTTTGTTCCTTCTCTTCATTCTCCTGTTGCTTTTGCTGGTGCTTTTTATCAAATTCATGGTTTAGCTGAAGGCAAAGAGCAGTTTGTTGAAGAAAGGATAATGAAGGGGTTTGGGGATTAAAGAGATCAAGGATTTTTACTTTTTTAAAAAAAGAAAAGCCTATTTCAACTCCTCTCAACTATGTGGAGGAAAGGAATTTGAATACCTGCAAAGGTGTGAAATGTCTGTGTGGCCTTTAAAGAGCTGGACAGAAGCCTTCAGAAGTGTATCCCTTCGAAAACACATGTGCCAAGAACAAGTTGAAAAGAATGTTATCTGTGACTGAAAACTAGTTTTGAAATGGAAACCTTAGTTCAGCTTTCAACTGTACTGTTTGTTGAAGGTACAGTGACATACTTCTTGACTTTCAAGAAGGAAAGCAATGGTTCAAACTAGCTAGAAGAGGTCATCTTTGAGGAGCACAACCCAAGCTGTTTAGTGCCCCAGGTACTTCCCTGTTTCATGCTCCGATCTCCAAAGTCCTGTTATTGGCCTCCATCTTCTGTAGCATCCATTTCCACAAGGCAGACCTAAATCTGTTGCACAGACCCACCAGAGGATCAGCCTTACTGGATGTCTCTCATAGCTGCAGTCTCCTCTTTTGCAGCAAGTGAATCCTCTTCAGGAAGAAACACAAGACCCACCTCTGCTGTCTCCTCAGTAACTATGTGAGATGTGCCAGGTAGCTAAAAAGAGAGCAGAAATCCCTGGCATCCATGGATTTCATGGTGCCAACAAAAGAATACTCTGGAGACCATGGGCAGTTCTCACAGCAGTGACACTATCTGGCCACGAGGGGACAGTCAGTGTCAAGGCAAAGCAGCCACATGCTCTGGTGACTGTTTCCCAGTCATTGCAATGACTGCATTGGTAAAAGCACTAAAAGAAATTAATATAGTGACTGAAGTCATTAACTGTAGCTTGCGTTCCCCTGTGCAGCTGGAGTGCTGTGGTGGCATTGTGGCATTTACATGAGCAAGCCCTGTGTTGTTTGCTCTTCTGGTAGAAGACCAGAAGGCAATGGAGGGAAAGAAAAGGGTTTCTGTTGCTTTTTTAGCTGGTAGACCCTGCACAGGAGTGAAGGGGCAATCACAGCTGGTGCAGGGGGATGTTTGGGGAAAGAAAGTCCACATTTCGGTTAGCTAGATCTGCTCTGCCATCTCATGGAGCTTCTCCCCAAAATGTCCACTGCGCACTCTGCAGCCTGACACTGGTGTCCCAATAAACTTGCCCAGCTTGCTGTCATCTCCAAAGGACAATCATACCGCACAGTTTGGCACAGTCTACCCCACCTGGCAGCCCACCTTGGAGGTGCTTGGTGCCACATTAGCAGAGGATGGAAAACATTTGGCTTCAGCTGTACTGGCAATGCTGATTTGGGAAGCAGTGCCCAGCATCTGCCCAACCCACAGAAGTCTGCTGCCAGTGCTGTTGGCATAGATGCACTAACAAGTACCAAATGCCTCCAGAATTTGAAAGAAACAAGTAGTCTTGCTGCTGTGTGGCTCTAGTTATCCAAACACTTGATTGAGATTGAATACACCTGGTGAAGTAAAACTCTCTCTAATTAGGGTTAAAAGTGTGTTACATTAGAGTTATTTTCCTTTAAAATGTATAAATAGTTTTTGCTCCTGAGTAAGATTTAGTAAGTCATGTTACATTTATCTTTGGAAACCTTCATGCCAACTATACCTTGACTTTTCAATGTCTTTCTGCAGCCACACAAAGTAGGAAGTTGTGCTTTTCCCTCTTTCATTTCATATTTGCACTCACAGGCGCTCTTCTAAGCCATCATGTTTACATTTTCTTCCCCATCACTGTGGCCACCCAGAGTTCGCTAGCTGGGTCAGAGAAAGCGAGGAATTATGGGTTTTTTTCAGCGTGGTTGTGTTTAGTTCATATGATGCAACATTGTCCTCAGGATGTAACGGTCAGTTTGACTTCTTTACAAACACCAAGCAAATATGTGAGAAAACGTTTTACAAGCCGCGAGAGGATTCTTGGTGGCTCTTGGGAGAGCGGAATAATTTTCTTTGGCTCATGACAGTGAGGGCTAGACTGCACTGCTGACTGTAGTGGTGTATGAAGAACAGCCTTGTAAGCAGGAGAGGTCACCATAGACTGGGCTCAATTACTGGTTTTCCACGTCGTTTTATTGCATTTTCTTTTATGCAAACTTGAAAGGTATTTATTTAGGTTGCTGCTGACACACCTCTACATCTGCAACCTTCAGACTCATGTAAGGAGCTTGCACTGTGTCTGGGCTGTAAGCAGGGTCTTCTGTTTCCACAGACACTGTGGCATCCCACAAGAGTGGGGCATGGAAGGATGTGTATTTTTCATTTTGATTTTGAGAGGAAGGATATTTTTATGATTTTCCATAGATTAGCAGATGATTAATGGAAAAATATTTGCAAGGCACGTATGTATTTGAGTTACATTTCCTTATTTTAAATTGTCAGTGTTACTAGAAATTGCAATATATCCATAGCAGAATCTGGTGTTTCTGTAATTTTTGGTTAAGACACTGAGGATCAAGAAATAGGGAATGCTTTGAAGCCCAAGGATGATCTTTATTTTTTTTTAACTTGGCTGTTCCTTCTACTGGACAAAAAAAAAAGTTATTATTTCTCCCAGTACTTTTAGGATTTTGTGTTAGGAGGGAAAAAAAACATCAAAGTCTTAAACATAAGGTCACATCTTTTTCTATATAGTACAAATTTGCCATGAGTTAAAGACATTAAGTAAATTGCTTATTGTTCTATTAAAAAATACTTTAAAGTTTGCTGGTGTTGTGATGGCATTAAAATTCCCAAAGGAATTTTGTAACCCTTCACTACCTACAACTACCTGAAAGGAGGTTTAGTGAGGGGGTGTTGAAAGCATGAGAGGAAATGTCCTTAATTTGCACTGGGGAGGTTCAGATGAGATATTAAAAAAAAAAAATTCACTCAAAGAGAGGTTAGGCATTGGAATAAGTTGCCCAGGGAGGTGTTGGGGTCACCTTCTCTGGAAGTGTTCAAGAGGCATCTGGAAGTGGCACGTAGGGATATAGTTTAGAGGTGATTATGGTGGTGCTAGGTTGATGGTTGGACTAGATGTTCTTGAAAATCTCTTCCAACACTGATGAATCAATGATTCTATGCAATATTTTTAATCACATGCTGACTTTGTCTTATAGCATGTATGAACTCACTATGGCAAATAAAACACTTTGTTATTAACCTCAAAAAATATATTAATAACACACCTTTGATATATTTCTGATAGATCAGTAGTATGGCTCATTGACAGATTAATGGATTAGGGCATGTTGTGATTTTTATTTGAAAGGCAATTTTATAGAAGGAAGTAGACATTACCAACTTAACTTTTCAGACAAAATTGTTGCAAGAGTAGAAAAATACAGCACTATTAAAGGCGGTTTCTGTTGTTACTTGGAGCCCCAGGGCTGATTCCTGGGTGTCCCACTGCCCTACTGAAGACAGAAGCCCAGCTGGATGTGAGCAATATGAATTGTAGCCGGGAGCTGAGGAATAAAGTAAAATACCTCTTTCTTTATTGTGAAGTGTTATGATCAAAATAGCTCTATGTATTTCCTTCTGCATCTTTCCAGACTGTGTTAGAATAATTTTTTACAAGGCTCCTCCAGTGATTTAAGTGAGCAAGGCTGTCATCTGTCACCTTGCAAATTTTTGTCTCACATAAAAACATTTGTGCCCCGAAGGATCTGTGTGTTGCTGGGAAAACATGATCTTACTGGGAAATGTGGTATTAATATGGCTTAGGATAGTAGAGTAACACTGCATAGGATAATATCATTTCACCTTGGCTTCCTGCGCTCAGAAAAAAACTCAGAAGTTCCTGTAAGTGCTGCTAGACCAAAGAGCATCTTCCTGTAAGTGTGTGTAAGTTTTGTAATGGCTAGCACACCTCAAGCCAACCTTTCTTTCACCCACCTTTTGGTTGAAAATTGTGATTTGACATCTCATGGAGCTGCATAATTATCATCAAGTAAAATCTTCTTTGTGGGATGGATAGTGACTGGTCATTTCTTTTACAGATTATGAATACAGTAAAATAGGAAAGGTGAGTGGGTGCTGCAAGTGCATCAGGACACTCCAGCATCCATAATACAGATCACAGCTGTGCCGGTAAACAAAGCCTGGAAAGGGGAAGTGCTTTTATTGCAGAGAAAACCTGGTGCTTCTGATGTCAGAAACGTGAAATACTTGTCATATTGTGGCAAAAGATTGTAGGTTCATATGAAAGCATACCTGGCCTTTGTCTTAAACACTGAGTGGATGAACAAGAAGTGGGGAGGATTAGATTAGTGCCAGCCCAGTTGTTTCAGTGATCCTACATCAGTTTACCCTAAAAAGGAATATTAAAAATCTCTTTTTGACTTAATATCAGCTGCTCACTTGTTAAAGCTGCAGGATTTTTCACATGAATTTACATTGCTTTTATTGTACAGATGTTTCTTGGGCCATATTAATCAAATACTCTTTTCAGAATTATGAGATGGTCCCAGTTACACTTTTATATTGGGTATTGATACTTATCGCAGGGAACATTTTCTGATTCACTGTATTCATTAGTCTTGCAAATAAATGTTAAGTTTCTTCACTGGGAGTTAATGTCCATTCAGCTTTGTATGAAAGTGAGAAAAGAGGAATAGTTCTCAGTTACTAATGATTTTTTAGATCTTATGTAGGTGTTTCTGCCTTCCATGTATCTGCCTTCCATCTAATCCATCCATCAAGTGCAAGCTGGCTGGGACATAATTTAAAGTATTGTTGGGGCAATATTTCAGATTTTAAAAAATTTATTAATTCATTGCAGGTCTCTAGGTTCTTATGGAAGCCAAAAATATATATCCTGAAAACATCTCTGCTCGTGTCTACAGTAAAAGCACAATAAGCCTTTAAAGAAATTCAATTTATAATTCATGTTAAAAAACCTTATTGAGATTATAGGAGGGGCATATTGCCTGTGCTATTTACACATCCACATTAAGATTTCTTAGTAGAATTCTTAGCACTGAGAATGGGGGGCTGGTTAGCTGAATATAAAAATTCAGGTCTTGACCATAAATCTTCTGGTATGTATTTAAGGCAAGCCCTGAATATGCTTTGGGGAGCAGGGGGAATGAATTGTTTGTATCCCAGTTGGCAACTCTTATGTTGTTTTCTTTAGTGGTTCCTCACCAGGTGATTTAGTTCCCAGCCCATGAACTTCTGATGTGCTTATAAAATCTGATTTACGTAAGTGGGATACAGAGTAGGAAACAGGAATGTGCTTTGTAAGGCTTGCAGACCCAAATGTGACACTGATGAAGTTATATGTGAGGGCTGAAGTTCTGGGAGGAGCTTTTCTCCAATGAGGTTTCAGGTGTAAATGCTATGGCTGGAGGCCTGTACCCTGCACTGCCCTGGGAGACCAGAGGATGGTCTCCATGTATTCCATGCTGCCAAGCATACCTGTTTTGTGCAATGTTCTCTGTTGTATTTTATTTACTTGATAAAATATAGATTTGTTTAATTTTTTTTTCCTGTATGTCTCTGGAGTCAGTGGGTTTGCTTACAGAATAAGGCTCTGTTAGCCTAGATAAGGATAGTGCAATTCAATCCCACTTGCAGGTATGTTTATTATTGCAGTAAAGTAAAGCTAGAAATGGAATACAGTTCCTCAGGGTTCAGTAGCTATGAGAAGTCTTTGAAAAATGATAAATAGCTTCTAATTAGATGAATGATGTTTCATGAAAATGATAAATACTTTCTAATAAGCCCTTTTCTCCATGGGGGTTTATACAGTAGGTTCAATTTTGAACATCTGAGAAATTTACAGAATTGTAACCAGAAGTATGTTCATATATTGAGTAAGCTGTGTGAACTGAAGTTTGTTTGTTCATGCCAGTCATTGAATGAAGAAAATTAAAAAAAAAAAAATTGTCTCGATTTTATTTACTCTGGCTACTTCAGTTTTCCTCCAGGGTGTAGTTAGAAGAAAGAAGAGCCTGAAAATAATCTCCTGAATATTTTAAATATACTCAATATGAAAGTTGATCCATGTGTCCCACTTTGAATTATACAGTAATCTCAATATAATAATTGTGGACTTTGCAGCAGGGGAAAAAAAAAAAGTGGGTTTTTTGCATTCTAGGATAAAATAACATTTTTTTTCCCCGTCCTGAACCTTTCTAATGATATTTAGAAGTAGATAAATTGACCAATAGATGACTTTTAAGATATTTGGTATAGCCTCAGCACAATTCTGTGCCCCTGACATAACTATAAAAATATGAGATAAAGAAAATTGTTGTTAGAGAAGGAAAATGCAGTATTTTTTTTCTTTCCTCCCCCACAGGACATTAATGTATGTATCCTTGAAAACTACCCTGAATGTTCCAATCCCAGGTTATTTTACATCATACCATATTTCTGTGGACAGCATCCAAGATGCAGGTAAATATATGCAAGGTATTCCAATTTGTTCAGCAATAGCTATTGCCAACATTTTGTCAGAAACTGGTGATAAAGAAGCGATAGTTACTTGAACTACAAGAGAAAAATGTAAGTACAATAAATGTAGCACTGTATGTCATAACTGCATGCATATATTTTGAAGTAAGGAGGGTAATGCAAATGTAGCATTATTCTTTCTTCTTGGTTTATAACATGAATAATTCATCAAATCTGAATGTATTCACATGGATTTTTTTTCTGGGTTGGCAAGGTGAGAATGGTAGTTACTATATGTGCTCATTACTCATGTTATCTGCACTGTAATTTTGTAAGAGATCTTTTTGATCTGATCAGATGCTTGTATCAGGTCTACATATGAGGAATTACAGGTTTCTCTGTCCATGTAAGAAACAGTAATCGTGTTTAAATCTGTGTAAAATGCAGCCTTCTACTGCTGTAATTGACTAGCTCATTTTTAACGTCTGTGTATGCCATTGTCATATTGCTGTGTTAGTGATACTATAGTAAACTTTTATGCAATAATATGTGAATAATTGTAAATAACTTCTTGTTTTCAAATACTTCTATATTATTGGTCACAACATGTTCTTTATAAAGTTTGTTCAACTGCAAGGTATTCTGTTTCTTTATTGTTCAGGCTTCTCCGTAATGAAACAACTGCACATTTTCCAACATTTCTTTCAACAACCATACTTTTTATAGCAGTAATAACAAGTGAAAATGTGTTCCTTCTTATGTCTTAGTTTCTAAGTATCTGTGTTGTAAAATCCTGCCTTTTTTTTTTTGGCATAAGTGAAGTTATGTTTAAGAAACAAAACAGATTAATGACTTCATTTTCATTACACACATTACACACATTTTTTTTCTTAACATATTTTGGCCTTATTTGCAAATGCTTATGGTTGCACATTTAGCTTGTGTGCATGAGTAATCCCATTAACAGCAGTCACCTGAATATTTTCATGGCATATCTCCATGAGGTTCCCAAGCAGTATATTGAAGTACTGTTTTGTAGCTTGTTATAGTTCTGTCTCCTATCATGCCCTTGCATTTCCTTCAGCTACTTCTTAGTCTCACAAGGAACTGCAAAGAGGAGGCTGATAGTGTTTGTTAGGACACTTTGCTCTTCCAGAATATGGATCAGTGCACAGAAGGTGGTAGAGCATGAAAAGTCTGCTATAAATCTGCTCTAGTAGGAGTGTAAAGCAATAAACTTTTTCACGTCATCGAAAGAGCTTCAGACAAATGTTGTGTAAATTTACTATTGCATAGAGTTCACAATAGACTAATTGTCTATTAGGGAAGAGGTGTGATTTCCAGCCACTCACAGGTAGCATATGTGACTCAGATGTTCATCATAACAGCTGGATCCTGTAAAAAAGCTGATTTCCTTTAGTTTGAGACACTGGCATTATATCCCATATCGATATGAATGATGACTGCTACTCCCAGGACATAGCTAATATGAGTTAATGTAGGAGATTTGGGATTCATATAGTTATCTAACGAAATTGTCCTTCTGAAAAGTATGAAAGAAGCATAAAGACGTACTGTAGTCCTGCCAGCTTCTCCCGCTGAGAGAAAAGATAGAAGAACCCTAAACTGATCTTCAAAACCAGTTATCAGTCAGAGCAAACAAATGCAAGTCCTGTATTAGAGCTGCAGGGCAGTCAGGGGTAATGGCAGGAAAAGGGAAGCTCATGGAACTTCAGCAGACATTAAAATGAAGGACAAGGTGAAAAACAGCCCTGTAGTCTCCTGTGTAGGATTCACCAAGTAACAGCAGACAGTGGTTGCTCACAACAGTTCTCCTGATGTGGTTCTGAGATACTACCACCCCTCAGCACCTGTCACCACCCAGGGCAGTCATTGCTGCCATCAGAGGGGTCATGCTTCTGAGTTAAAATCCTGGAGTTCACAATTTTGAGCTTATAAACAACTTGGCAACAGATGTCTTCAAAATGGAGTACTTTCATACAGTGATTAGCCTGCTTTTAATGTGATCGTGTTTTTCCATGCCAAACCAATTCTAGAGGTTGTGTGGAAAAGCTCAATAAGCTACTTGGGTTTGGTGGGGTTTCTTTTATGTTCTGTTGGAAGTACAGCTCTGAATATTTTTTTTTAATGCACTTGTGTTCTTGGCTAGAATTTCTGAAGTAAATGCATATTTAAACTTTTCTTTTTCCATTCTACATCTATCTCTCTCCATCAATTTCATACAGGGAGCCTGGTGAATGGGCCCTTGAAAGAGCAAAGCTGAACGTTAATGAAAATTTTCTGCTTGTGGGCATTCTGGAGGAGTTGGAGGATGTGCTGCTTTTATTAGAAAGATTCTTACCTCATTATTTCAAGGATGTGCTTAGCATCTACAAAAACCCAGGTAACTTTTTCCATTAAAATGCTATTCTTACAGAAACTTTGGCAAAATCTGCATGACTGCTGAAAGGTACATGTTTCTGCCTTGTTAAGTCAGTGAAGAGGTTTTTCTTCCTTTTAGGGAGCAGATTTGATTGATGGGGAAGGTCACATATTCTGCTTTTATCTTTAATGTTACTGTGTGGTTTTCATTCCTGGGCAAGCACTTGTTGCTCAGTGATCTTGCCATATGCCAGAAAGCTTCCCATATACCGCTGGAGTGGCTTTTTCTTTTTTTAATTCTATCATACTCAGCTCTCAAATAATACTGTCAAAATATTCTTAAAATGGTGTCAGCAATATCTACCTAAGTCAATCTTCAAGAAATTGTTTGGGGAGCTGGACACTTCAGAGATTCTCCACTACTGCTACCATTTATTTTCCCTCAGCTTTGACTAAGAGTTGAAATGAAGTGAACCTTCAGTTAAACTGAGTTTAGGTAAAGTACGAATAAGAATACGTATGACAGCACTATAAGTACAAAACATACAGAGAAAAAAGACTTAGGAGACTTGAGTAGAGAAATGAAAACAGAGAATACTCAATCTACTCCTTAATTTGCACACACAGCCAATCTGAAAGGCTTCTCTCTCTGTCAGTTCATCCCTCCCAACACTTATTTATTGCTGAGTTCTTTAAAAGGCAGTCTTGTGTCTTATGCCTAAAAATAAATTTGATGCTTCTGGAGGACTGTGCATGTCATTCCAACAGAATTAATTTCCTGCTTACATTTGACTGGTGCATCAACACTGTATGAACCAGGCAGGGGTAAAACTTCTCTTCTTGCTTGGTGACTCGAATGCATTCATGTCAGTGTGAAATGCCTGCAGTGGTTAAATGCGTGTTTTGTACCGAGTTGAATATTAAAAGCATATGGAACAAAGATGGAATTTTATTTGTAATGCATGCAGCTGATGTCTGGCTTCTGACTGAGAGCGGCTTTTACAGTAGTCAGTCACTTTGGAGAAACTATGGGTTTCTGTCCATAACCAAGAGTTATGCATGACTGTCCACCAAACCCTTCTTCTAGGATGCATCTTTGAAAATTTTATATTTGGCAATGATACAGATACTTCAGCGAAAGTGTAATATTGCTTCTCTGAACATCATTTCAGTGGGTCATTATCTGCTTACAATAAGGCAGTTAAGGCAACTCTTTGGAAAGTGGAAGTTTTACTTTCTTGTGGTACTATATCCAGCCATAGAGCAATTTTGCCCAATAACAGACATAAGGAGAGTATAGTATGGTACTGACATGACAGCAATGCCCAGTTTTGGATCAGTTATTTCTCTTTTCTTCATAAATTAAAATATAAAAATACTGGTGTTTGTAATATGGGGAAGTCATCATAAAGGTTTGCACAATTTGGTCTTCAAGGTTTTACCATAGGGATATTAGGTGAGAGAGAGGCAGGGGGATTAATAGAAGGACATGGTCTCTCTGCTATCGGCAGACTTTTCTTAGAGAATTTGTAGGACTTCCTCAGCTGTTCTGTGCACCATAGATTTTCACTTCTCTTACAATGGGGGAAGCTAATAAGGAGCACGCAAGGTTTTGGTTTTCATCAGGGTGCCCTAGACATTGTCAGGTGGGAAGTAAGCAATCTGCGAAAGTTCATTAAGTGCTGGTTAATCTTTCTCTGCTCTGTGTATATTCCAGGAGGAATGTATCGATATCTGGAGGAAATTTGATCACCTCTTTCAGGACAGTGATTTCCTCTGAGATTTCATGTGTAAGACTGGTCTGGTGTCATATCTAAAGATTCACCACTTTCCTTCAGTATTTCCTATGTGTATTAAACTTTTGTTTTATCTTTTCCATTCACTTATTGATAATGAAGATTAGAAAGAAAATAGTTTCCTTGTGTTGACTCTATCCTCCTCTTTTCATACAGGCATATGTTTGGGGCTTTTTTCCAATCACAATTATTTTCAGGTTATTTCTGAGTTGATGCTGATGCTTACAAAATACTTAACAGAAAAATAAAAAATATCTAAGTGTTGTGTAAGAAATCCTATATTATGCTCGTCAGGACATCTTAGCCCTGATCTACAACACCCTCTGCTGTTGCATCATGAAGTGCTTGAAAGAGGAGATGTTATTCTGCCAGTTGTGTGGTAATCCCACAAAGCAACAGATACTTTGGATTAAAACTGACCTTTGGTTGCAACTAATACTTGCAGATTACATCTATAACGTTTACAGTATTGTCTGCTGATCTGCTCCACCTGAGATTCTCTTATGGCAGTCTTTCCTGTTTCCGTATAAGGAAAGTTTTTCCAGAACTTATCTTTTGTCAGTTGAATACAATGAGATGAGAAAAACACAGTGAAGGACCATGTACAGAAAGGTGATTCACTTCCAGGTCTGTGAATCTCTGCATCAGAGTCCACTGCAATAAGCAGTTCTGGATTAGACACAATTCAAAAACTGGACTTGGAGAGCTACCTTGAAGCAAAAAGTAGCTGAAGCAAGACAATTTCCATCCAGTGTTGCTTTTAGTGGATTACATAGATTTGAAATCAGAGTAGGAAATTGGGAATTGCTGTCCCACCAACATCATAAATCTAAACCACATTAAAAGCACCTACCTCTTGCTATAGGAAGCAAACTGCTAGATGTTATCAAACCTATAAAATCACATGGGCATTTAAGATATGTCTGCGGGAGTTGTGGGTTAAACTCCTGCTTCCCAAAGTTGGGACCCTCCTCGCCTGTTACAGGTGCTTTGGGTCGTCACCAGATCACTATGGCTCCCATCCAAGCAAACTTCTTATTGGGAGTCTTCAGTGATGCTATAGAAATCAGGAAATCTAGAAACTTTTTCTCATCTCTGTTTCTTTCAACCATGCAATCCATATTCAAAGTTTTTTGTTTCTTTTGTATCATCTGAGACACCACAATAACATTTATTAAGAAACTCATTCTCAGTGTTCTCCCAGCTAGGAAACAAAGGCTGTAGTCATTTTATCTTCAAAACTACTTTGCTGCTATTGTTCTGAAGCAGAAGAACAGTAAAACTATGGCTCTATGGTCCAATAGATAGCAGGACATTTTCATCAGAGAGCACAGAAATGTGATTGCAGGTATATATGTCTGTATGTGTAATGACACAGATAACTGCTAAATGCAATATTACTTGAGTGCTTTTCTCAGTGATGCTAATGATTTGTCTTACATAAGCTGGCAGAAGAAAACTGTGAAGAAAGGTAAAATATTTTGAAAAAAGGTGGCAGTTCTGCCTGACAGAAAATTTTAGTGTCAGAGGACACTAGGAAGCTAACTTTCTTTATTGCATTAATAAAATGGTTGCCTTAAGCTAATCCATATGCCAGATATTTTTACTTGTGTGTTTTATAACCATGTGCAAGAAAATGTGAAATCTCTTTGTGGTGCTAAGTTTTTCATTGGAACAAATCTGGTTTTATCTTATAGAATACTTTAGAGCTACGCACCTCCTGTTTTTCTGCTTCTCCACTCCCTCCTTGAAATTAAGTATTTTCTTAATGTTGATACCAAGTCAAGAATTACAAAGGACTCTCTTTTTTTTGTTCTTGTCCAAAGGCTTGTCCAAAATGACAAACTTGTCCTGCCTTGACCAATTGGACTTTGATCAAAAGGGCATGGATGGGGGCAGCAGATAGATTGTAGAATAGATAGATGGATCAATAGCTGGGTAGAATAAATGAAGAAAAAAACCCCATATTACTGTGTTTAATAGCTTTCTTTGCTAACACAGTGAAATATGCTGAAAATTCTGTCTTTGTTTCCCAGCACTGAAGCAGATAGGATCTAGTTGTAGAGCCTTGGATTATATTTACTTCAAAATTTAGAAGTATTCCTTAACTCTTTGAGAGGCCTGAAATACTTATAACAAAACTTTACATGTAAAATCTCTCCTCACTCTCAGGAGCACAACTGAAGGAAAAAAAAGTTGATCAGTCCTGTTCATTTTTGCTGTCTGTAGTCAATATAGTTCACTTTTGGTAGTGAGCTACTGACTGGTAGCCAGAATGCAGAGAATACTTAGTTTATTTTGAAATGGGCACATGTGTGTTTCATATCTTTGTGTTTTTAAGAGGCAGAAAATGTGCACTATACTCAGCAAAACAGAATTTACTTCTACCTCGTCAACTTCTGTGGCATGGGGTAAAAGTTAATAGCACCTAATGTAAAAGAATAGGCAATAAAATTTTTTTTATCACCTCAGAAATAACCCATATCCTCTCACCTCTCTGCTAGAGTTCATAAATTTTCTTTGGTACTAGGAGCCCTATAAAAATACTTCTTCTCAAAACCAGAAAAAAAATATAAATCTTTGTTTCCTGAAAGTTCCATTTTGTGTGGAGAAGGCGTAGATCTTACTCTACAGCAAAAAGACTGACTTAATCTTTTCAAACAGTGAATTTTATTGAGTGCAAAGAAATAAGTCATGCTGTCAGCTGAAAGAAAATATATTGTTCAGGTGAACTAAAATGTGGGTTTTTTAAAAATGCAATGAAAATCTGATTCTTGGAAGAATCGCATTTACAGGGAATGTTTTAAACTGTAGTAGTAATATTATCCCAGGTGATATAAACCTGCTCATTTTTTAAATCCATTCTCTTCATGAATGCTAGTGGCACAGTTGACATTTTCGATTGATAAACTTCCTCTTCTCTTTAAACCCAGTAAGGAGAGAGATACTGCCATTTGTCTTTATTGTAAGGCTAAGGTCCTGTGAGGCAGGACCCTTTTTGATGGAGTTAGGAAAAAGGTGGCATCAGCCTCAGCAGTCTTTGAACTGTGCTGAAGATCGCTTCTGTGCTAGGTCAGCACTGAAGGGGGATATGCTTTCAGATGGTTCCTGTGCTGGAAGTGGAAAAGAGCATTTTCCTGCTCCTTGTGAAAATAAAACTCTTTGCAAGTTGGAGAAAGCTGAGAGAGGCTTTTCTTTCTTACACCATCTTCCAGGACATCACTTTGTTAGCGGGACTCCCCACAATATGATTGATACCTTTAGTACTAAATTCTTGTAGCAGCTGTTCTCCCACCCTGCTCTTGGGCTGCACTGACAACATGTGGATGGTCTGCATTTGGAAATGTTCAGGAACCAAGGGTTTTTTCCCTCTGAGGAACTACAGTGGATGTCTTCGCAGGCACAGCCTCCAAGAGCAGAAACTCTGAGTAAGAAATTATCATAGAATTCTGATGGAAGGAGGCAGTGCTTTTTGTGGAGTGTCTTTAAATAGTGATCATCTTATATTCTGCCTTTGTTCAGCACAAAATGAAAGGAAATAAGAAATTAGGACAAATGTTCTGAGGCTTCTTCGTCTACTGGCTTCTTGTGAGCTGTACTTTATGGAGAGGATTGTGACTGGTATGTGGAAACATTACATACATTGGCTCAACTCTTGTGCAGAAATGCACAAACTTTCTCTCTCCTACAAGGATCTGCACTCTTGATGTGAGAATAAAATCATTTTGGATTAGTTTCAATTTAAATGCTGAGGAGTTTGGGGTTTTTTTTCTTTTGTATCGCTTCTTTGCATCTGCTACTTTCTTCAAACAGAATTCAGGAAAACTTTGAACACATTCAAATGTTCAAAAACTTCGGGGACTCCAAACACACTGTCTTTTCTTTTGCCTCACACTGTAAAACAGCTTTGTGTTTTCCCTAAATAATACTCCAAAGAGGGATTACTGACTATAAAAATTTTCTACAGAAGAGGAAAGTTCTAAATTTCACATGGAGGTAAAACATGGGGTTGGACTTTGGAAGTAACTATTTGTGTAACACTTCCATAGCACATTGCCATCCATGATGGGAAGCACAATGAATGTGCAACCTGAGAAGTTTTGACCAGCAGATGGTGTCATCTGCCCACTTGTTCAGCGCTTCCAGGGCGCTCGAGGGTTGTGCCAGTGCTAATAACACATGTGGATTTACATTCTGCCTTGGTGGCATTTTCTTCTTTATCACCCGACATCCTGATCTGAAAATAGAAAACGTGAACAAACTGTTCTTTTCTTCTCTCTCTGAAGTCTGAACTTTCAAAATTGCATGGAAGAATGCTATAAAACAATGTGTGCTAAAACAGGCAGTTTAAGATGTAGGGTGCATATACCCAAGGACGTTTGTTCCCGATTAGGTCGATAGCATCAAGGACATTCTGTATAGCTAATCTGCTCCTTGATTTGTTTTATAAAGCTGAAGGTAGTATCAAAAGCTGTAGATACCTTAACTAGCTCTGCAGCCATGAAAATACAAGGTTTGGAAAGCAGGGACAAAAACAGACTGCCTGGTCCAGGAGGCCCTGAAGTTGGTGGATACACCAATCAGTGATAAGCATAGTCAGTGGAAGTATCCTTTCTTTTTCCAGTTCCATAAAAGGAAAATACATTGTTTCCTGTCTTTCAGAGGTTTCAAGCCTCATGGTGAATAAACAGTTTTTAGAATAGGAGCTCTTGGAAGGATTTGAGCACTTCTGGGCATTCTCATGACTCTGTTTGTCATAAGATCCACTAGGTCTTTTGGAAGATTTGTCTCAGAAGCTAAACTTCTCTGTGGCAAGTTCTGCAGCAAAGATTGACAGCTTATAACAGCTGTCGTTCTTGTTCTGCTGAGGAAGGTGAAGCCACTCCAGACCCTGTGTGTGTGGCATGAAAACCATAACTGTGGCACCAAAATATTTATCCAAGATAGTATCAGTCTCATTGCTAAAATATGATCAGAATAAAGGATGGCAAGAGAGTTTGGTGTGGCTTTCCAAGCCACATGGAGCTTGCATACATGCAGGCTCAAATCCATTCTATTTACTCCTCCTTAGTGTGCACTTGTTAGATACAAGTTAGCGCATATGTGCATGGTTACGCAGCAGAACAGTTGCCTTTAAATACGTCTTGTGGCCCAAAATGAATGGCCTTTTGAGATGAAAAGTGAGGTAGCTGACAGCCCGGCATGACCTTGACACTCAGTTTGGGTAAATCTACTCCCTGAGCTTACAGTGCAGGGAAGTGCAATTTACATGCCCATCTGCCCATCTGCTATGGTTCTTCTTTCTCCTAGAGTCAAGAGGAGTGGTTGACTTTGTAAGTACAGCAATAATTACTTAGATCAGTTAAGAAATTTACATATTTCAAATTGGCAGGATGGGATCATGGGCATAGTTCCTGAACTGGAGGAATGAGGAATGAAGCCACTGTTGATCCATAGTGCCCCTGCCCAGCACTTCTGGCATTCGAGGAGGTTGGCCGCCTTCCAGGTCTCACCACTGAATATGGCAAAGAAGGATATTGTTTCTCTGCTTGCTAGTTACAATATTAATTTTTAAATCCTTATTTTAGGCTTGGATTTTCGTGGGAGTTGAATTTGTAAAGGCTCTGCTCAGAATGAGTTGTAGTGGAAAGTGAAAGCCATGTTCCCTTAAATCATTGTTTGAAAAACGTGGATCAAATGTTCCTCTTCTACTAAAGTTTCTGAACACATGAGCTCATAGGCTGGCTCTGACAAACTACAGTGGATTGTAGAGATAGGCTGAGTTGGGTTTTTTTGTAGAATTACTTAATCTTTCCTTTCTTTGAGCTATAATAGATGTGTATACAGAGCTTGTGCTCTGCGGTCTCCTATCTTTTTCCTATTCCTTTCTACCACCTGTTTTGTATTCCTCTTTCCTGTCAAATGGCAAGGTCTTTTCCTGAACCAAGCACATTTTACTTCTTTGCATGCTCCTCTGAGCCTCTATCATGAACAGAGCTTCCCTTCTCTAAAATTTTCTGTATAATGCATTTATATCTGTAGTATTATAAAGACTGAGACCACCTAATGCATCATCTTCATCTTTTCCTGCAATTCCAAGACTTCAGCCTATAGATTTTGCATTTCGTGCCACCTATTCACGCTGCTTGCATTCAATTTCCTTTCGTCAGATCTATTGATGGACCATCTGGGTTTGTATTATACCCACAAGGATTTGATTTCATACCATTTTGCAATAAAACCAAAACTTATTTGTGGTCTAAATCCCAAGGGACCAGTCAGCCAAACCCTTACATCCCACATATCAAGTTTTTTGTCTGTGTCAGATCATTTTGAAGGCTTGATGCTGGTATCTTCCAAGCAATTGTCATGTTTATCTAATGAACATATCAGTCACTAAAGATGTTACGGTTTATAAGTGGGCTCCTGCTACTCATCTGAGGATGATTCCCTGATGCACCTTTTAAATGTTTCCTGTTCTTAGTATCACAAAATGAAAAACCCATGGACAACCAGCTTTGTTAAAGCTCCAGCACAGAGGGAAAGCTGCATTCAGACATAGCATTAATGATATCTCTTAAATAATCTAGGGTCACTGATGACAAAATACCACAAACATTTTAATGACAGTTAAAGCTTGCAATGACAGTTCTTTCCTTCTTGACTAACTTACTAAATAAAATCCTAATGCTATTTTAATTGGTATCATTTCAGCTAAACCTCTGCTACTGCTACTGCTTTAAAAATAGCATTTAAACAAAAATTATAGCAGTAACAGTTTACGCGGATGGCTTCTTTGCCAACTTTGACCTCTATCCAGGCAACAGAAGGCATACAGGAGGAGGTAGATAGCCATTAAATCCCAATTAATAGGCCTGCTTCTGTTCTGAGCTGCAGTATATTCGAACAGCTCTTCATTTCACCTACACGGAAACAAACAAATTGCACAAGGTGGCTGAGCTGGAATATGAAAAACTTTTATTAATAATAGGACCAAAACAATTGAGAGTTTAGCTCAATTTTTGTGTCCCATAGTATATTTTCAGGGTCAGTATTTGGGGAGAAACATGAAAACTGAGCGTATTCAGCATTGAAGAAACAGCAACAGTATGGAACAGATCACAGAGTTGACTATTTGCCTTGCTTTTAGGAGCATAATCATATTTTCAGTCTTCAAATAAGGCTATTGTACTTTTCCCTGAGACTAAATCATTGTATCAATTACAGGTTAAATTGATTATCCTTATCCCCAAGGCATTTTGGAAGAACTATGCGAGTACCGTGAGCCAGTATCTTTGACAGCTCAGAAATGTTTTGAAAAATACTAAAGTAACTACAGAAAATAAATTTAATTGTAAAAATACTCTTATGTGTAATTTTTGTACAGTAGAGGCAAGCAGCCTTTCCTAAGGAATTACTTGGGTTTTCACATAAACATTACAATTTAAAATCAAGTTTTTACAGTGATACAAGTTAGCTGCTGTAGTAATTAAAATGATGTAATAATTAAAATGTGGAAAACATGAAAGAGCATAAATTCTGACAAGTTAGATTTGAAATTATAGTAAGGCATTTTCCAGCATACAACTTGCTAAAGGCATTAAAGCTAACACCAAAAGGTTTTTTTCAGCCACATCAGGACTAGGTGGCCCACAAGAGTCAGGGAGAGTGAGACAGTGGGTAGCTGGGAGAAGTGGCAGGGAGGCACTCTCAGGGAAGAGACATCCCCAAGGGCCTGTAGAGGAACCAGTTACTCCCAAAGGACACAGCGTATTGTGGTCTCAGTCATCTTAAGAACACTGTTACTACTATTAGAAAAGGAGGGAAAGAATTAGTAGAAGCAATTTCATCAATGTTCGAGGGTTGTCCCTTGAGGACAAAGTTGTAAGAATTAAACTGAAGTACATATATTAGCAGTGTAGCTCTGAGCTGGTACTCAGGAGTCCTTCTGGTATGTCTCCCAGACTTCATTCCTGAGGGGATAATCTGGTCACTGGAGCATACCTTCACACCATGACTGTGCTCCTTTCTCTGAGTCCCTTTGCTTTACCTACCCTGGAGGCAGTTTATGATGCTGGAGAGCTGACACCTTGCTCTTCCAAGACTTTTTCTTGGAGCTGTGTTCCCTACTTCCTTTCCTTGTTGCAAATTCCCAGCCTTTTTGATCTATCCCTCTTGAAAACTTGCTCTCCAAGAAGCTATAGCAAGAGAAGAGGGTTTTATTAAATATAGCTGTGAAAATTCCTTTTTTATTCTTTTTCTCTGTTCTTGGAGTAGAATGACAAATTTTCAAATGTAGTATGAAAGAGTGTCCTCCTCTCCGCTTCTGTCTAGGCTCATCTCCCCTATCTCCTTCCCGTCTTCCAAACTGCATTCCCATTGTGTTCTTTTATTAGCATCTTCTTTCTGGTTGGGCTGCTTTTTCTATCTCCAACATTTGCACAAATGTTACTGCACTTTATAAATCTCATCTTTTTAGTTGTACTGTTTGGACTCCATCTGAATAGCTTCTCAATTTCTTCCAGATGTCATCTATAATACAGGTAATAGATTTGCTGTTAGGGTGTGGCATTTTTATCTCTTCAGCCGTCTTTACGCCATGGCAGTGTCATGAGTGCTGCTGTCAGAAATAGTATTCACCAGGAATCTCTTTGAAACTGAAATTACCAACTCTGTGGTGTGTCCTGTCATTCAATCAGCAGCTATTTTGGAAGAACAGGAAGTAGTTAAAATGAATTCCAAGCTTTTAAAGGGCTGCAATGGGCACCTAGATAGCAACAGATGCAAGAATCAAATTTATGTAATGGTAGGAATTATAATAAAGAATGGGACTAATAGACAGTTGGGAAAAGTCAGTATGGCATTTGTAGAGTGTCACAAATCAAATACTTCCTTGGAGGACTCAACAAGCATAGGGGTATGAGATGGTGTGATTTTCAATAAGATCTCTCAAAAAGCTCTTCAAGATAACAGGTTGTCATGATAGGGGAGAGAGAATGTTCTCCTGCAGGATAAAATTGGTGAAAGAGGTAAGCATTCATTGTTCAGTAGTATCTGCTTACTTTAAATAAGCAGGGAAGTCTTGCAGGGACTGTGCTTCAGCCTGGGATAAATATTCTGTTAAAAAGATGAGGCTGAGGTGATAGAGGTCACTGTCAATATGATATTACCAGGAAGCAACAAGAACAACACTGAAGTGGTTTAGTAATCATAACAAAGCAAAGCATTAAGCTTATGTGCAATTGAGAAGATCTGTCCTCGGCACTCAAGACTGCTGTCTGCAGATGCTCTGGGTCCTGATCTCTGTGCAGGTTGGTAGGAAAGTTCACAGATTGTCAGATGTGTGGGTATTTTTTTTCTGCACAGGAAAGCAGTCTCCTACAGAAGAAATTTTTATACAAAGCTAGATCAAGTCATGGTTCAGTTTTTCCAGATGGTGGAAAATGATGATGCAGGACAGAAAGGCTAAATCCTGGCTGAATCTCAAGAGCAGCTGAAGGAAAGACATTCACATTTGAGGTGCTGCCCTAGCTGCAAAGCAGGGAGTTCACACAGCTGTAGTTCTGATTTGCATTTAATTGTAGGTGATTAAGGAGCGTTAGAGCATATCTGCCCTTGTTCTGATTTGTCCATGCTGTTTCAAGTTTGTGTTCGGGGTAGGCAAAAGGTGGCACGGATGACAGCAAAGCCAAAGAAAGGTAATTTTCTGTAGACATACCAGGCCTCATTTGCCAGCTAGACTTACCAGGAGAAGAAACAAAGTGTTGAGTTGGCTTCTGGTTTTCTAGCAGTGAGCAGCAGCTGTTTTGGTAGCAGTAGCAGCAGCTCATATAACAAATGTTTCATGATGAATGCAAACAAAAGCCAGCCCTGAAATTCCAGCTCCACTATGTACACATAAAATATAAAACCAGTTCAAAATAACATAACTACTCAACTTTAGGGATTTTATTTCCCCTGTAAATAAATTCCATATGAGAATTAGTGTTTGGTCTGCTCAGTTCTCCAGGGCTCACCCAGAAAACATTTGTATCATATTGGCTGAGGGCAAAATGTGAGCACAAAAACAGACCAAGAAAAAAATATTTTTAAAAGAAATGCACGTGCAAAGAGGTGTGTGATTTGGGCAAAGGTTTGGGAATGCCAGTCGTGCTTGCTGAATTGAAATTACTGCTGATGTTTGTGAGTTGGCTGAATTCACTTGTCTCCAAAATAGGTCTTGCGAGGAATTCTTTATGCACCTCTGTGCAATTTGGTTTCTGAAGATGACTTGTGGTTTTAAAGGCATCTGCATGTTAGAAGAGTGTTATGCCCTCTAGCGTGAATTTCTTTCCAGATAGCTAGTGGGAGGATTTCTAGGGAATGCAAGTTGATGATGAGTGCATACTCAAGGGAAATGAGGGTATTGAAGAGAGAGAAAAATATAATAATTTGAGACTCGTGAGAAATAGAAAAGCTATCCAGGGGGCAGTGTCTTAAACTGTTATCTTCCTCCAATTGCGTAAGTTAAAACAGCAAAGAAATAGCAGCATTTACCCATCCCTCCCTGCTCTACTGTTTGCTGAAAATCCAGAGGAGCATCTGTTGTCTGCCCACACAAGCACTCCTGCTCTGTTCTCAGGCCCTGAAATACTTGAGAATTGAAGAGAGACTTCACAATCAGTTTGCCTTCCCCATGGCTTTTTTTTCTGATCTGGCTTCCATGTAGCTATGGGATTAATCAGCTCTGTGCATCCACGATAGGAAGAAACCTAATTTCTTGTGTTCTGACTGATTAATGATAAAACAATATAGCCTATTCTTGTGCCTTTTGCAATATGATTCTATCTAATACTTTTTCTATAATGAAAACCTTAAATGAGGTAATTGTAGTGATCTTTCTTCTTTTGTAGTATTTCTTTCAGCTGAATTTTGAAGGGTTATGAAGTTGTGTTGCTGTGTGATGAATTGTTGTACTTGGGGTACACATGTACCTGGTAAGTCATTATGAGTATTACATCTTTGGTGTATGCAAATGTAGAGCTTAGAACAAAGACTGTGGGCTTGCCTTGTCTCTGCTCTTCCTGCTCCTTGACTGCTTCAATTAATTTCCAAATCAACAGCTACATTACGTGATTTCTTGCTTTTTGTGAAGTGGAAGGGGGAATAATGGCCCATCTTCGCGAACGAAGATTCTGGGGAAAGGTCTTTTTACCTTTCCAGCCTGCGCAATGGATTTTTTAGGTGAGACACAGCCTGCGCTGAACTGAGCCCACCCTTTAATCCTAAGGTTCATCTGCCGGGGCCAAGCAAGCTTGGACAATGGCAGTGAGGTCCTCAGGATGTAGGTTTGTTTAGAGTGTCCTTCTCATAGATGGATGGCCACACAGGGCTAACGACCTCCATCAGGCCAGGAGACCGGGGAATCGAACCCGTGGTCGCAGAGGTGAAAGTCCTGCACGCTAACCACTAGGCCACCAGGGGTCTCAGGAAGGGGGAAAGGGAGATGGATAAAGAGCACTGCTGAATCTAGCAAGAAAAGAGGACAGAAGGGGTAGGTTCTTTCAGTTTTCGCTTGTTTCTCACTAGAAAGAAGTGCAGCACAAGTTACTAGGAGAGCCCAGTGTCTGGTTGTGTTGGGCCTGTGTTGAGGGAAGACAGGGACAGAGAACACGTGGACATTACTCCAGTGGAGTAGCTGGTGCATGCCTGCCTTACAGGGAGTACAAGTGTGCAGTCTGGCCAGAGCCCCCAGTGCTTTGCAGAGCTGTGTTCTTGGGGCTTTCAGGATGTTAGTGAGTTTGGAGGTTTACTGCTTGGGCAAGAACACATACTTTTTCTGTTACATAAAATGAGATTGGGCAATTAATGGGTGACTGATATATAATATCCATCTTCTAAAAGCTAGTGAAAATTGGATATGACAGGAATGAGAGCATACCCAAAGCAAATTTATTTAGAATGTTGAATGAAAATATTCACAAAAAAACTCTGTTTAACCTAAATATCACCAAATATTTTCTGGATATTGAAGTCTTATTTTTATTTTTTAAGTTTTCTTCTGCTCCCCACTGTTCCTGCAAGTGCTCTGCCAATTTCACAGTAGCTGTGGCTGATCTTTGAAGGGTCTTCAGACAACTGACAAACCTGGTTTACTTCACTGGGTATTGACATTATTTAATATTAGTGCTTAAATTATGTACTGGGGAAACTGAACTCTCTACATGATCAGTGAAGAAAAGTAAATGGCTGTTTATCTCTCTGGGGGTTGCTTGGTGCCCTGAGTAGTTGTCTGGAGTTCAGCAGCAGGGATACTCCTCACTCATGCTGTATACTGGTACACAGTAGGGTAGAGATGGATGTTGGCAAGAAGTTGACATGCAGTAGTGCTTGTAGGAGCAAGGATGAAGAATGCATATAAAAACAAAGTTTATATCATGCCTTCTTAGTGCTTTCCTTGTCTATCCAATAGATAGATCTGTGCATCATTGAGTGCTATTTGAGTTAAGCTTTTGGTGGAATTGTTTGGGGTGTTCTTGTGGGGATCATTTGGGTTTTTTTTAGCACTCCCATACTTTTTTCTGCAGTGATTCCAGGAGCAAAGTTGATGACCTTAGTTCCCACTTTTACTGACAGAAGAGCAGTGAAACTGCTAATCATATTTGCCTATATATTAAATTTCAGAATTTACTTGGCACTGCCTTCTGCTGCTGATGGAATACAGTATGGGGTCCCTGGCAGGCCCCAGTACTTTGTGTAGTTGGAGAACATCTTATTTAGCCTATTTTAAGGGCAGACTTACCACTTAGCCAAAGGTTCTGCTTTGAATCACTGAAAATTATTATCCTTGGTGCATGTTTTTGCAAGCTACTTGTAGAAATCAATGGTTTGAGTTCCTGCTTAATTCAGCTGTTCAGTTCATAGGCTGCTTCTTTTATCCTTCCAGACCACATCTTGGTGTACATCTCACTTGTTCAACAGGTTTTATTTTAACAGAAATAAAAAGTTAGTGCATAGCTACTTTGTATCTCATGTGCAGAAAGGGAAAAACTCCCAGTCCCACACATCTTTTCATATTATATACACATGTGTGAGTAATTTAGTGAAAAAATGGCACGTGATACATTGGTATATTTTATTAGCAATTGGCAATGCCAGACCAATATTTTGATTTTGCAATAGTGGCAGAACTTGCACAAATTTCCACTAAAATCAAAGGACGAATCTAGCACTGCATCCCTGTTGCTGAGTCTTAGCAGGAAAAGAAAAAAAAGCAGAAGAGATACAACAAAAGTATTTTGATAAACAGATGTCACCCACTTTAAAGTGTTGAATCTCAGTTTAATTTTTCCCATGCTACATAAATAGTTCCTTCACTTCCTTTAGCCGTGCAGTTTTTCATTTCCTGCTGTTATTCAAACAAAATGGGGGGGGGGGGGGGGAAGTAGTTATATTTATGAGGACTCTATAGTTTGCTCAGTTTAGTGATTTTCGTTTCTTCAGTAAATGTACTTAATAAAATTAAATGCTCTGGGAATGTGCCAGAAATGCTGTCAGCCACTGTGGCAAGCAGATGGATGAAGTTTCAGCTGATATTGATGTGCCCAGGTTACTGTGTTTATTTAGAATCTGATGACCATAGTCACAGGACATACTAGAGTAGCCTGTGAGGAATGTGTTTTTAAAGAGCTCAGAGTCACAATTTCATATTCCCAATACCTGTGGGATTTTAGGAGAACTTGGCCTCCATCTAGACACTGAATTGAGTTCTGGGACCCGTATACTCAGCACTAAGACTGAATGTGAGGGTAATCTGGCTGTGACATCTGTCACCCCATTGATTGCCAGGGTTGATTTAGCTGATCTGGCTGGCTAGACCAGGTGTCCCATTCCTCCCACAATGCTCCATGCTCCTGGAGCTGCATACTCAATTGCAGTAGACAACCTCCCCAACAGATTTTTTGTGTGAAAAGTGATCCAGTAGAAAAGGACCTGAGGGTGCTGTTTGACAGTGGCTGAACATGAGCCAGCAGTGACCCAGGCGGCCAAGAAAGCCAATAGCATCCTGGCCTCTCTGTGTGTGACCTGTGTGTGGAAATAGCGTGGCCAACAGGACTAGGGAGGACCAGGGCAGTGATTGTCCCCTTCCTGTACTCTGCACTGGTGAGGTCACACCTCAAATCCTGTGTTCAGTTTTGGGTCCCTCACTACAAGAAAGACATTGAGGTGCTGGAACATCTCCAGAGAACGGCAGTGGAGCTGGTGAAGGGCCTAGAGGGTAAGTCCTATGAGGAGCAGCTGAGAGAGCTGGGCTTGTTTAAGTGTGGAGAAAAGGAGGCTCAGGGGAAACCTTATCGCTCTCTACAATTATGTGAAAGGAGGTTGTAGAGAGGTAGGGGTCAGCCTCGTTTCCCAGGCAACTAGCAACAGGACAAGAGGAAATGGCTTCAAGCTGTGCTAGGGGAGGTTCAGGTGGGACATCAGGAAGAATTTCTTCACTGAAAGGGTGCTTAAGCATTGGAAGTGATCGAGTCACCATCCCTGGAAGTGTTCAGGAAAAGACTGGACATGACACTGCGTGCTATGGTTTAGTTGACGTGGTGATGTTCAGTCAAAGGTTGGACTCAGTGATCTTGGAAGTCTTTTCTAACGTTAATGATTCTTTGATTCTAAGACAAAACCTGATTATGTACATTGGTCACCCACCGAGCGCTGAGCCTGAGTCATGCACATACACTTTAGGGCATACACATATCCAACATGGTCAGTGTCCCTTCTACATAAATGTACACCAAGCCTCCCAATGGTGTTTTTTGTTTTTTTGGACAGGCCTTTATAAAGCTGGCTTGATTATTTATTTTTCCATTGTTTTTTCTTACTATGGAAACCCTGTGTGTACCATTTTCTCAGATAACTTTTTCATCATATTTTCCACAGAACTTCATTAAAATATTCTGTTTTGATAAAAAAAATTATTTTTCTAGTAAGCTTAGGAAATTGAATAGGATTTTGTAGATTCAGAATCAGATTCATTGTTTTGAGGAATAGCTGTTCAAACTGGGCACTGAAATGTAAACTTTTTGTTCTTAATGGTATTTTCTGTGTTACATTATCAGATAACTTTATAGGGCTCACACAGCATCGATGCCTTCTCTGCTTCTCACACTGCCCCTCAGTCAGTAGGCTGGGGATGGGCAAGAGGCTGGGAGGGGACACAGCTCATACCATATAGTGTCATGGTCAGCAATCAATAAAAGCAGAGGTGGAAGAAGAAGAGCGGGGTCTTTGGCTTCCAGGGTGGCCATTGCTCAGACACTGACTGGAGGATGTGGTGAGAAATGTCACTTGCATCACTTACCCCACCAACCCCCACTTTAAACTGTACCTATCTCTACCCATAAGTTTTCTTCCTTTTGTTCTTCCTGTTCTCTCTCTCCTGCCATTGTGGGGCAGGGGAAGGGAGCAAGAGGCCACATGGGTGCTTGACTGCTGACTAGGGTAAACCCACCTCAACAGGGTTTCCCTCTTTATCTTGATATAACTTCTAGCATTGCATGTCTTGTGGGTAATACTCAGCACCTTTATTCCACCACTCCTGAAAATTGCAATGTAGAAAAAAAAAAGCCTAGTTTGTTGCAGGTTTAGTGTTCCTTTTAGTAACCTCACTCCCTCCCAAAACTGATTTATCTTCAAGAGCTTTTCCTAATTGTTGTCACATCCTTCCTGGTTTCTGTCTCATTTTGTCCTCATTCAGAGGTGTTAATGTTTACATGTGCCCATAAATACTGAAATGGAAGAAGATAGCAGGTCATTTTATTTCCTGTTTTGTTAATCACAGAGAAAGTTTTGTGGAGTATAACCTTCAAGCACAGTAGTCCTTATGTTAAGTCTAGTATTGTCATTAAACTAATGTACAGACTGTCCTGGAAACTTTGATACTGACCAGCCTCTCTAACACTGACATGAAATTACTGATTGAAACACTGCAGACATAGATCATTTTGCAGGATTAAGTGCAGGACCAGTGGCTTTTCATACCCTCTAAGCCTCTCATTACAATTCATGTGTGCTTTCACACTCACTCACTCAACTAAGTCCTTTAAAAACAATGGTTAAGGCTACTGAGAATATACTTCCTGTAAACAAGGTGATAGATGGCAGAACAATGTACCCAAGTAACTCTTCCCTGTCAGCACAGTAATGTTAAATGCGAGTTTAATTTAAAAAGATAATTGAGCAAGCTCTGGTTCCTCTGTGGATTATTCTTCCTGCAGAAGGACAAGCAAGAATGGTCAGGGTGTGCTGGAGCTGATCATGTCAGTCACTGAAGACAGGTGAGAGGTACTATGGGGGCAGCTTTCTTTGCTCCTGGCTGGTACAGATGCATGGGGTACATAGGGAGGCCTTCATCTTCAAAGATCTTAGTCTCCTAAGCATGTCAGAAATGCTATTTCCCCCCTCCTTTGGGAGGAAAATGTATTGCTTGGAATATAGAGCAAGTACATGCATGTGTAAATCTTAATGGTGTTTGAACACCTTCTAAGCACCTAAAAAAATGTCCTGTGAGGCCGGTGTGAAGAGCCATTGTGTCTCTGTAACCTCTGCAACAGCATCTGCCTCAGAGATATCCAGGAGAGGCACAACCCCTCAAATTGTAATGAATCCCAGGTGTCCCAGGTTCCTCAATGCAGACCAGGGCTGCAGGCTCTGTTACAAAGGCAGTGAAAAGCCAAGTGTGAATTCACCTTGACTTGGGTTGAATGACCTTGTGGAAATCCAGCAGGAGCCTTGGACACCGTGAAGTCCTGAGATAGCTATATGTTTGGCTTACCTATCTGTTAGACCCTTGGAAGTACATAGAAATTTCTATCTTTTTGTGAGTGAGGATGCTCGCCCTTCACATGAGCTTATTAGTGCAGGCATGGAGAGCAGAATTGGTTGCCTGGAGCTTCCTGGAAGGAGGAGAGATGCATTCTTGTTTCTGGTTCATAGTGACCTCAGTGGACGTGAAGACCCTGGCAGCCTTAGGGCTTAGTGCTGTGGAGACATTATACTTTGCCTTCTAGCCTGAACAGTAGAGAATCAAGACGTTGCCTCTCCAGGAAAAGCACGGGGTGAGAATTGCATTAGCTACACTATGAGATTACTCTCCTCTCCCAGGACTTCCAGTTAATATAATTCCCCTTTTTTTTATTTTTTTCTCTTGCTGAAACAAGTCTGCCTGTGTTAAACAACGGACCCTTTTCCTTGGTTTTGGCCAGAGGAGGAAGCCTTTGTCCCGATCTCCTGGCAGCTGGCCAAGGCAGTCAGGCTGTGGGCCAGGAGGGGGTGAACTTGAAAGGAACAGTGTGTTGTTTCTGCTCTGGTAGCATTCTTCCTTTTTCAGCAGTGCCTCAGCCCCTGGCTGCTTTCAGTCGCTCATTATACACAAAAGAACCTAAGGGCAAAAGAGACAATTTTCTCTTGACCGCCTGTAACTTGCAATAATAAGAAATAAAACCGTTTGGGGGCTTCCAGTTGTCTGTGTGCAGACATAGTTGGGAGAAAATCTTAGAACTGGCAGCTTTCTCTCAAGGGAGAAAATAACTGAGAGCACCTTTTTTTTTCTTCATTTTAATATTAGCTTTTCTACAGCAACATTCATCTTCCCAGTTCTGTATATCCTATCAGTTGTGGTTTTACCTTGGCAGTGCATAAATTTTGTTATTGGCCATTACTTTAGCCCTAGTTAGTATTTTTGCTGTCATTTTTCATTTCAGTAGTTATTTTTATATAAAGAAATAAGCGGTTATAGGTATGCTCTAGGAAGACAGGAAGAGGCCACACTTAGAATTAATAATTTTTAAGGCCATGTTCTCAAACATCTTCTTTTAGGTTAAAATGTAGGGTTACTTCCCATTCCTGCAAGTCCTGACACTACAGTGTGGTGACCACTAGGTTTAGGCAGTCAACAACTGGAAACAGTAGCAAATAAGGTGTTCAAATATCTTCCAAAAGTGAAATTGGTATCTAAGGTATCTCAAAGGCAGTGACAAAGAGGCTTTTGCATGTGGTGCTCCTGACTTGGAAGCTGGCACAAGCAGGACATTTGCAACTTCCATCTGTGAAAGACTTAAATGGATCATTGGGTCATTCAGCTTGGCTTCTTGTGTGCTGTGGGCCACACAGTCTCTCTTCTGCATAAAGACCAGTATCTGGAGTTTATTAAGTTGTCCAACATTGATACAAAAATATCAAGTGATAGCAAATCAACTATTTTTGTTTTGTTCTAGAAATAATCACCTTCACCACTTTAAAAAAACTGTGCCTTACTTCCAGTCCACATTTGTCTGGTTTCTGCTTCCAACCCTTCAGTACCCATAGTTTTCTCACCATGAAAATATGCAGATGCTGTAAACAAGTCACCTCTCAATCTCCTTTTTTTGGTAAGCTGACCAGAATGAATTTATCATCTTTCTCCAAAGTGTCCCTTTCAACCCCACTATTCATTCTGAGGCTGTTTTCGTACTCTGTCTGATTTAGGATGTGGTTACAAAACTGGATGCTATATGCCAGTGTTTCATTCACCAATACTATATATGGAAGTAAAGATACCTCTACCTCTCTCCATCCCTCTTGGACATCTTAACTTGCACAGCATGTCTCTTCCATCGCTTCCTTTTTGTGGACAAAAATCACAGATAGCAGCCTACTGTGACTCGAAGCACAAAGGCAATATGCCTGCTCTAGGTTCTCAAGTCCTGGGCTGTATCTCTGCAGATTTTCTGCATGACATAGCTGTGGTGAAGCTTTCTCTGCTCATAAGCATTGCTGAAATTTGTCTCGGTCACTGCAACTCTCTCTTCTCTCTGCAAAAAAGTTATAATGCTATTTATTATCTGCATAACCTACTATGCAACACTGTTCACAAGCAATCTGTAAGAACCTATTTTTAAACTGTGGTTTTGTCAGATCCAAATTTGACTGGATTCATTCAATAACACTTAAACAGCTATTAAAGATACATTAGAAATTGTGTATGAACTGCAACCATAGCAGTTCTTTTGGCAATTCAAACTAGACAATCCTGGCATTTCCTCTGCAGATGACTTTGGTTTTGGCACCTCCATCTCTGTCTAGTTCAACTTAGAAGTTGCTTAATGGCTATAAAAGTACCTGACCACATTTTCATAAGAATCTGCCTGTTCACTCTACCAATGTGGGTTATTTTTCAGCTTTTCTTTTCCTTCTGTGGTTACCTACCTGAACTGGGAATGCAACATAAAAATGCACCAAATAAAGGAGTCTCTTAGAAGATCCCACTGAGATTTGTTATCTGATCTTGTGTGAGATACAGCACATTTCCAGGCTGGGAGCAGGAGCAGAGGCAATGTGTGGTACAGGAGGGTCAGCTGAAGTGTCTCACGCAGCTGGAAATCCATGTTGTTACTGGTAGGGGCAAAGGCATAACACCATGAAGTTTCCAGGAGGAGAGTTAGAAATTTCATGATAAATACTTACTGGCTGGAGAGGAGAACTCAGAGAGTGGTAGGTGTTTACAAAGTATGGAGAAAGTTATATGTTTGCATTGCTGAGTGTGTTGTAAGGTGTTTCATAATAGTGATATAATGCTTAAGTAGTATATCAGAGCACTGTTGAATGCATATCACTGTTGCATTGTTCAGTTGACAGCCACATCAGTGTAGTGTTGACCTCTGCAATATATTCCAAATATATATTACTTGCATACTGTAGAAAGATGTTTCTTTTGTTATTTAAGGCCTTATTAGCCCATGGTACTTCTTACATGTATCATTTATCACTAGCTTTTTTTTCTTTCTTCTTTATGTTTCTTCCTTGTGCTGATTTTATGCCATGCCTCCTTGATGTTTTCATCCTTGAGCATTAGTAGTTGTTTGATTACATGTCTTTCAGATTATCTCTGTGAGCTCTTCCTGGCTAATCTCTGTTTTGGCATCCCCCCGTTTTTCTTTGCCAGGTTATCATTGTCAGAGCTTCCTGAATATTTTCAATGTTAATATAAATAAATTATATTAAGTTAACAGTGAGATTATTCTTCCCTCCGCTTGCTTTATTCATTGTAGTGGTAAGAAAGAATTTGCTGTATCTATCTCACCTAGTTCAGTCTCTGTCATTGACAGACATAATTTTACAGTGTCCATGCTAGTTACAGTCTGGTATATTTGCTCCCAAGATCCCTGATTGATAATTAATAGGACATTCTATTTGCCTAGGATTGCAGATCTGTGAAATTCTGTGTATTTCCTTGACCTCTGGAGAGCTGTCCTTTCAGAGAGATCCATATCTGACCTTTAGGAGATAGGAAATTGCTGTGTGCCAGTGCGCTAGAGTTCTCCTAATCCCCTAGAGTTAGGAATTGTCCCATGTCAGCAAAGCAGCACAGTAATTCAGGATGAAGTGGTAAAACAAAGCAAGCATTGCTAGTGAGCCTGGTATAACTGTCCTCAATATGCATGAGTGTCTAATCTTTATCTACATGTTATTAAAACTTACACTGTATTTTGTTGATGGGAATGGCAGAATAGAGTAAGCTAGCAGTAAAGAGGTTAATAATAGAGGTTCATAGTATTTCAGATAAAGTTAGTAGATACTATGGGACAAATTACTACTTAACTTTTCCATCAGCTTTGATTTTTAATATACTTCTGCCTGTTCGGTGACTGTGTTGGGTTTTCTCCACCATCACTGCTTTCCTTTAGCAAATGTGAACCTATGCAAGGTGCTCCATCACACAGTGAAGCTACAGCGCACCATCCCTCTTCCAACCTGGAACCAGGGTCCTGCCCCAGGCCTGAGACTCCTGAGCGGCAGCAGTCCTGTGGCCTTTGGAAAGACAACATGCAAGCCCAACACATCGGTGTCTCATCCATTCTCTCCAAACTGTCCTTTCCCAGATATCCTTCAAGAGCCAGGCTAAAAATTTCAAGTTTGAAAAGCGGATCAATTGTGCCAGAAAATTTTTTTGCTGAGCTGCAGTTCGATATTCTGGGTGCAGATCATTTTAAGCATAGCCGTCAGAGCCCTGTTTAGCACCACAGCAGTCGTTTGGGAGGCATATCAAGCAGAGGTCCTCACCGATGCGTACGTCACATCTAACCACAGTGACATACATTTATTGCCATTTAAAACTGTGGAGAAGTAGGTATGTGCTGTAGCTCAGCTGCATACGATTGAAATGCAAGGCCTCCCTGTGTAGTTCCAGGAAATGAGTTTGCTCTATCTGTGACAGCAATCGTGTTCACACAGCCATAAGAGCAGCAAAGCTCGGCGTGGAGTTTTGCCTCTGCAAGCACTAGGCAGGCAAGCCCACAGTTCTGCTGGCCTGCAGCCATCCTGCACTGCCTCCAGCCAGGCTCACCTCTCTGCACTGGATCCCCAAGGGTGCTGGGCTTCCCCAGGCTTCATCCAGGAGCAGCAGTGAGGAGGAGCCTCTGCATTGCACCCATCAAAACAGCAGGACACTGGAGAGCACGTCATGCTGAAATTCTCTTCTGAAGTGGAGAATGCCTTTAGGTTTATTTTGTCTAAATATGGCAGTTCAAGGTTTTTTGAGCCACAAAGTATAAAACCCATTTTCCCCTATGGTTTGGATTGCTGCAGTAAGTAATGTCGATTTCTTACTTTAAAAAAAAAAATGTGTGTGGAAAGTAATAGTAAATGTTCATCACTTGGTTACCCAAAAAAATTTAATTTTCTTCATCCCTATCTGCATACCAATTTAGTCTTAATTCAAGGTTAATTAATTCAAGGCTGCACGGGGGTGGTTGCATTACTGGATAGTACATTCTTTTTAGTAATTTAAAAGAATGCCTAAGCAAACACAGTTTTAAAAAAATAACCCTAAGAAGTAAATGGTGTAGTTTGTTGCCCTCCATCTGCTTAGCTCTCTCAAAGGTCGTAAAATGGGGATCCTTTGGTGGGACAGCTGGGTTTATGTAGCATATGCAGATTGGTATTTTGGCGTTAAGCCAAACCTACCTAATTTTCCATTTTTCTTCTATGATGAGGAGAGGTGCTTACGGTTTCAAGGGGCAGTTCTGTGATTTCATTCCTATTTGTACTAAAAGACGTTTTAAGATATTTAAGCTTAGAAACCAGTCTAAATAAAACTCAAGTGCAAAAAAAAAAAAAGTAGAGTTCACTTGTTTTATCAAAAGGCTGAGCCTGCAGCCAGGCACAGTCCCAACTGGAGCCATCCAACAACCCACACCTCACAGCTCTTAATGCACTGCAGTTACTGATCATGATGCTGCAGGGCAAATGAACAGGAGCCAGAAAATTTACATTGCTCCTGCAGCCTGCCAGAGTATGGGTGTTTCTATCTGTTATATGTATACTTCTGTAGCCATAGGTGTGCACATAGAGGAAAGAAGAATTGCACACATCCAGAAACCTCTTATGCCATTGTAACAGCACATTCAGAGGAGGAGTGTATTGTGCTGGCTTGCAGCACTGGGCTGCTCCCTTCCTGGCACAACACCACTACGTTCCCTTTGGCCGGTCCTGCCCCCACTGACTGCCCCTCCAAGAAAACAGTCCTTTCACCTTGTCATTGTTGGCAGTGCTCCTGGGCTGAGCACAAGTGCCTCTCTCTCCTGGGAGAAGCAGTCACCGAAGGGGGCTGGAGCTGTGAAAGTGGCTTTTCCCACATAGAGTCCTGGAGGGACTGTATAAGTAAAGAGCTTTTTCCAGTGAGCTAAATGGAGTTTTCTGTAACAGCAATAACTTACGCAAAATAAAAATGAAGTTGGCAAGCAGTATAAAGGCTTAAGCTTAATAAATGCAATATTTAGTAGTGTATATTTGCTGCTGAGTTTGTCAAGAAAACCAGACTGCAAAGCTGGCAGGAGCTAAGCACCAGAAAGGAATGTCTTGAAGTGCTCAGTAATCATAAGGAAGCAGTTTCTTTCTCACTCAAGGACAGACTGAGTACAGTGGCCTTCCTAGAGTGTGGTCATCTCATACCCATCAATGGCAACTTGGACAACTTGACTGAGAATTTAAAAATATGAGATATTTGTTAGTCTGTTCTGGTGTATGGGTAAAGGTGGTGTAGAAGAGAATAAGCTCTTAGGAAACACAAATATTTTCACCAAAATATTTTCACCAAAATATTTCACACTATTCACTAACTACAGGTAGTGCTTTCTATGCTCATGTCTGTTTCAAATGCAAGCATTTCATGATCCTTCCCCTATACTTTTTTTTTAGCTAAATAGCATGTTAAAAATTGCCTCTGTGGTTTTCTGGTTTTATGTATTTTAATCATTGTACTCCTATCGAAATAAAACTAAACAAATTGATAAACAGTCAGGTTACATAGAGCATATTTCACCATACATGACTGTAATTTAAGAACAAAGAACTCTGTCTACTAAGCTGTTTTTACTTCAGTATACAAGTAGAGACAGAAATTTCAGTGTAAAGAACTAAAAAGTTTGGTGTGAAAGTTCCATTTAATTACGCAGCCACATGTTTTAATTGTTACCAATTAATGAAAACCATTCGTCCTTTAGAGAAGGAATTAAAAGTACAAATGCAGAATAGAATTAGTGCTTTAAATAATTTTTTTTGTGATTTAGAACACTGTTGCACTGGCTAAGCTAGTCAACATATTCTGTCTTTGTATCATATTCTTCCTACATTTCAAATTATTCTGCTGCAGTTGGTAAGCAAAACTGAGAGGGAGAATAGCTGTTTCAGATATAATTTTTTTTCTGCACCAGATGTGTATGATGCAATGAAGTCCAATGAATGTGAGAATGTCCAGCCCAGCAGCACTTGGCTTGTCTTATGTAGTATTATTAAAATGTTCTCAGTTGTATTTCTCCAATTCCTTTACTCTGAAAGAGGAAAATGTGTGTCCATTGACTGAAAATCAAATTTGTTAATAGGTGTGGATACCCCTAAGCTATATGAATATTAATCTTTTAAAATTTGAAGAAAGCAGTTCATTTTCACACTGCTGTACTCTGCCCATCTGTTATACTTTTCAGGATTTAAAATCTTGTACCAACTTCTTGCCTAAAAATCATTGCTGTTGTGTTTGCTAGATGAACCTACTCATCTTTTATTACCTCTTGGAATAAAAGAGTTTGCCTTTGCTTAAAAGTCCTCTCTTCCCTAAGAAGTTATTCTTAATTATTTCTCTTAAATAAATATATTGCTTGTGGCATCCCAAGAACAACTCACTTTTCCTAATAGGAACCATCAATGCATCCCTTAGCTTTATGTGTAACCAGTTATGGAATCATGTTTCTCTGTAGAGCTGTTAAATGTATGTTAAGCTTTGCTGGCAGGGGCTTGAGAAGACCTCAATTTGTTCTGCCCATTTGAGTAAAACTCTGCCTATGGTAAAATCACATTTTGATTCAGGGACTCCCTTTGGAAGTGAGAGTGGTTGCTGCCACTGGAACCCAGTTGGAAACATGAAATGTTCTTTGTTGTCAGCTTACTCCTTGTAAGTTTTTTCTTTGCCATCCTTCGTGGCCTGACCCTTTTGAATACTTCCAGTTTGCAGAACTTCCATTTTAAAATCCAGCTCTTCTTCACTGCAACAGTTTACCTATGTAGTCATGTAGAACATGTGAATTTCTGTGTGGCATTTGAGGCATCACAAATATAAATACTAGGGAAAGAATGAGCAGCAGAAGCCAAGACATTATCCTAAAAAACAAACAAATAACCAAAAAAACCCCAACCAACCCAAACAAACAAAAACCAACCAAACAAAAAAAAAAAAAAAACACTAAAAAAAAACCCCAGTTCTCATGCAGACCTTGCTGTTGTAGCAAAGAGCAAGGAAGTGAAATAAGGACCAACAAGATTAAAATTAATCTCTTGGCTTTAGAGTCGTAGAAAATGGCCTTAATATGTCCTCTAGTCAAGTGACTTTCTTCAGGACAGAACCAGTTAATCTCCTCTTAAAATCCTCCAGAGATCCAGCTTTTGTAACATGTATGTGCTACTGCACTACTTAACTATCCTTGCCACGAAAAAGGTTTTTTACTAGTGTCTAACTGGTCTCTCCTTACTTCCATGCAAGCCTTTTCATCTTGCCATGTCTGGACCCAGGTGTATTCTGAGGCTAGTACAATCATTTCCATGGACATCACGTTCTCTTAGAGTAACATCTGAGGCTTACTGGATTGGAGCACTGAGCTTTCAGGAAGCCTAATTATATAAGTTAGTACTTCGTTTTTATAAAAATCATTTCCATTTTTTCTAAAGAAAGTTGCAGTTGATAGAGGGGATATAGTGATACTATAGGTCAGTACTTCTAGCTTTCTCTGTTCTTCACAGTTGACTTTCAGTTACATCTCTGTCTTGGAGAAAAATAAAATGCTTAGGATACTCTGGCAGCCTGTTGCCATCTGACAGAAACAGCAGAATTATTGCCTTGAGAGTTTGCTTTACATCTTGTTTAAATACATTCATCTACAATGGTAGACTAATCTATTGAGAGAGGAGGCAAAGAGGAAATTTATTTCTTTTGTTAGGAACTCAAATTCTTTATCAACAATAAGGGTGTTGTATTTCAGTTTACCAAAGCAAAAGTTGTTAGGTTATGAAAAAAATAGCGAAATCTTCCTGTCTCAGGGCATGGCAGGAAGATGAGCCTAGCTCAATTAACAGGTATAACAAGATCAGAAATTTAGTAGGCACAAATCAGTCTTGATGTGTCATGTGGTGATGCCAGCAATGCTTCAGTGCTAGCCTGAGATGGATTCAGGTTGATAAATATCTGTTTAGATTTTAACTATAATAAAGCACAATTGAGACAGGTCACCATATGCCACATAGGAAATAATTGATTAGTTCAGGTCAGTGGTGTGCTTTATATACTTGGCATACATCAAATTTCCAAAGCTAGGCAAGATTGTGGGTTTCTCTACATGTTTATGCTCATAATTCATATGACCTAATTTGTGTTTCCAGTTAACCATTGATGATTAAGATCTTCGGTGACTGCAAACAATGCGAAATGCCATGTATGAACTAGCCATATTTAAACATGAAAGTCTGACTTCAAACAGCTATATTTTCTCACATCTTGTTAAAAGTAAATTCATTATGAGACAGCTTGAGCTCATTTGTATCACTAATGCAGTAGAGCCATGCCTTACTGTTTTAATAAAAAAGTTTAGATCTGATCTCATTAATCAGCACCCACCATGTTGCTTTTTGTTCTTTCTTTACAGAACATAGGAAACTTGGCAATCTGACTGTGACAGTGAAAAAAACCGTCCCCTCTCCAGAAGCAATACAGATCCTCTACCAACGCATGAGATATGAATACGAGTTTTATTACTATGTCAAAGAACAGTTCCACCTGCTAAAGCGCAAGTTTGGACTGAAGTCTCATATCAGGAAACCGCGTCCCAGACCTGAGTTCTTCATTCCTTCTCCCCTGGAAACAGAGGAACCGATAGATGACGAAGAAGAAGATGATGAAAAATGGCTAGAGGATATCTATAAAAGGTGATGGATGGAAGAGCTATCCTTTATCTTCTGGTCACCCCTCCAGCTTTCTTAAGATTTTTTTAATTATTATTAAAAGTAACTCCTTAAGGGACTGAATTAATGCGCAGCAGATTTGAAATGGAACAGAAGAGACCATTCCCACATTCTGGAGCCATTGGGAGATACCTGGTTTTGCAGGTTTGATTCATTATATGGCGTTGGCTTTATAGCATCCTTGCTATAGCATAGTTCAAGAGGGAAGTACCTACCGTCTATCACAAAATAACTTTTGGAATACACAATAGTCCTTTGGGAAGCTGAAAAATATAAAAGAATAGATTAGGCAGTCTTGAAAAGTAAATTTTATGGATTCTTGTCTCTCTCTTTGTCCAGAAACAGGTCTCCATTGCATACCACTGTGGCATTAACTACCAGCTATGTGAGCTACAGCCAGTAAGCCATTTGGGAAGAGTGCCTCTTTCTATCCAAAGCACACTGGTATCCTAGTGGTATGATCAGAGCCATTGCTTTATCTGTGCACATCCAAGGATACTAGGCTCAGAAAGGGGCTTTGTAATGGCCTCTTAAATTACCCTGTGCAGGAGGAACGAGGCTGCTATTCTGGCAAATCAATACTATTGGGTGTAAGGCAAGTTACAGGAACCAGATATTTTTGGTAAACCCTTCTAGGGTTTCTCCCCTTAGAGGGGGAAAAGTTACCAGGCTAGTGAATGGCAACAACAAATCAAAAGTGCCAGGCAGGGTTACCTAAATGGTAGAGTTTTGTTTCAGCAGTTGAGTATATTTCTATTAGACTCTAAAGGAGAAGGTGCAGCATATGGTTTTTATGTTCAGGAATGGTATTTTTATATTTTTGTTTCTTCTTATGAGTCACAAATCCAAAGATATATAGAGAAAGTTGTTAAAAAACTTAGATGATCTGTAACCCTTATTAAGCATGACCTGTATTTCTGCAACTGCGGAATTTAGTTGTTCACATCTGAAGCTGAATGCAGCTGCCCCACCAGTGCAAACACCAAACTCCTGCTTTTAGCATGGCTAGAAGGAAAATTAACAATATGAACATACACAGCTTCTTCAGTTGAAATATTTCAGAATCATAAAACAAAGAAAGGAAGATATACTCTGTGAAACCAAAGCTGATTCAATGACAGGTTGTTAAGAGAGTCACTGTGAAAGTTGCCCTTGTTAATCACTACAAGCATTATCTACCAACACTGGAAAGGAGATCAGTGGAAGCTGGGAGGGGAAAGAGAAATAGCTCCAATGTGTTGTCTTTAAGGCGGGTGTCCCCAGGGTGGGGTTCTCTGTGACGTGCGCGCTTGCCACCTATTTGGCAGCCTGCCAGGAGTGGTGGTGCAGAAGTGACAGACCTGCAGGCAGCCCTGGGCAGAGCTCTTTGGCCATCTGCTCCATAGCAGAATAGAGGGGAGTTTGGCGTCTTGATGAGGCCTTGGCCTCTTGTGCACTGTTGTTGCCAGAGGAAGCTGGACTAACAGAGGATAATAGCAATAAAATCGTGTCCCTAGAGCACAGGAAAGAAGCAGAGATGAAGAGATGCAGCTGCTTGCCAGGATGAGGACAACCCACCTCTGTCTATCTCATATCCTTTCTCAAACATCTACAGAGCAATTTTTGCTTCCGATTCTGCAGCTGCCATCGGCAAGATCATACTTCAGCTTGCAATAACAGGCAAAAGTTATTTTGTGATGGATGAAGCATATAAACTCAGGATAAGCTCAAATGTGCTTTCCAAGGGTTTCCTCTTCCATGAGCCTGCTGACAGCCAATAAACATTATGGTCCATCATCTTTACCAGTCAGTCTTTACCTACACACAGAGAATGAAAATAAAGAAGTGTAGTTGTGTTAAGACAAGATGCTAACTTACAGAAAATATTAGGAAGAAGATTCTCTTCTCACAGTTAACATCCCAGGTTGGTGGTAGCAATGCACTACTGTGGGGGAGCATGTAAAGAAAGCTGAAAATGGCACAGATAATAACTAACATATTAGCTAAAATATGAATCTGCTGCATTGTATATTTTAAGTGGTTTCTATGAAATTACATTGAAAGAGTAATGATTAGTGTACACACTGTGGAGTTGTTATATTTTGGAAAGAAAACTAGTATTCTCATGTTTCTGAAATTCTGTTTGAATCCTTTTTTTGCCAATGTTTTAACAGAATATAGTCACTTAACACATTCACCCTTCCTGCAAGTTCACTGCTCCTTACAGTAAAGTCTGTTTTTATCTGTTTATTTAATGGTATCTTCAACCATCACTACTTATATTCTCAATACAAAACCTGTTTAATGATTTACTCGCTAGGTTTTAATGTTGTTGTATTTTTCGTAACAGTCAACCTGGCCTCTCCTTGAATGGTACTTCTTAAGTTTATCTGGCACATAGCTTCTAATATTCCTGGTCCTGTGGCCTATTTCTCTGTCATTAAATATATTTTATAACAGGTACATTTTAAACTGGTTAATCTTTGATTTATTTATTGAAACTTTTCAGCACATTCCAAATTCTAAGTTGCTCAGGAAGAAGTTGATTTAAATGATTATATTTTGATCTGATGAATATTTCTTATTCAAAAAAAAAAACCATTGTTTGCAAGCCTTTAGCCTGTGACAGTTTTGTAGGAAGTGCCATGCATGTACTTGTAGATCTTTGTGGGGAGGAAAAAGGTGGATGCTCGACACTTATAAAAATAAGAAAATATATGTGTACATTAGCTTAGCTATAAATGAAAGCAACATATGTTTTGGGATGAAATCTTCTTTAACTTATTCACTACTATCTTCTGAAATATCAGTAAGCCATATGACTCTCTATTTTTCAGTCCAGTGATGTTTAAAAATAAAACTTGCACATTTCTTCCTGGCGCCATAGTCCACTTGCTTGCACTAGTTTTCCTGCCTGGGTACAGCAGCTGAGGGTAAGACATTGGAGTTGCACCCAGCAGAACAGTGTTGGAGATGGCACAGTGTATCATCAAGTACGCTAAAGTCATACTTTAGCAGTGAGACTGGGACAGGTTGCTCCCAGGTTAATTCTATTTCTCAAACTATCTGGAGGTGTGAAAGTGAAGTCAGAATTATTTTACTTACTTGGGATATGCAGCCATGACCCTGAAATACCTTGTCTGTGTTCTGTGGCTGCTAAGTAGAAAGAAGCTTTATCCTGGGGAGAGACAACTTAGTCCCTATGCACTGCTTCTTACTAGATGTGGTGTTTGATGGCCAGGCATAAAAGCTCCAGTAGTCAGAGTGATGTTATAATGTAAGTGAAGCATCAGTGCCTTCACAATAAAGAGAGAATCAACCATTGTTAAAATGCAGCAATCTGGAAAAAATAAATTTTAGTCTTAAGTTTCAAGTGACAGTGACAAATGGTGCCATTTTTTTGTTTCTGTTTAATTTACTTGCCTTCCACATAAACTGTGTTGGTGATGCAAGGCTAAGTCCAAGTATCTGAAATGTTCTCTACTTGAATGTAGAGAAGTAGCTCCGCAGAACTGAAGGTACGTGAACCTGATTTGAAGCATTTCAGTTTCTTTGCAATTCTTTATCATTGAACCTTTGATGAATTTGATTGAATGTTACAATATAGAATGGTACATTGTATCATAAAGACACACACAAACCCACAAATTTTAAATGTTGGAGAACAGATCTGTGGACTCCAGTCATAGAATTCTTCCTCCTATCAATATTTGACATAAGAAAATTTAATGTAAAGGTATGTTTTTTGACTAACAGAGGAAACCACACTGCATGCCAACCTTGGTCCTCTTATCGAATGAAAAAACATTGTCTGCCAAAGAGTAAAACTCTACATCCTCTTAAAAAATAAAGGTTTATAATTTCTGGTTAAGGGTAATGGTCCTCTGATCTTTCCCTCCATTTTAAGAAAAGGAATATCTGTGACATTAGACCGTTAGCCTAAAACAACAGCAAGATTTTTGAGAGCTAGAATACTATAATACAATACTACAGCGTTCCTTCTGTTTTATTTTTAAGGAACTGGCCTTTATTGCAAAGAGTTCAGCAAACATATAAAATGCTATTGATCAGTCTGTTTGCATAAGCTAAGACCAGAGTAAACAACTGAGCATTGCTACATATAGACCTTCATACACAGATTCCGTGGGAAAAATGAGGATGTTACCAAGCCTTGGAAGTGCCTGTCTAGTGGTGTTGGAATCACCAGAAGTGCTTTTGCAGGGTCCCTAGGGGACTCTTTGCAAAGTTAGGCACTGCTTAGGTGACCACAGGTATGGCGGGAAGGGTGCTGGAAGGCAGATCTATGAGAAATGGCCATTTGGGGGTGAAAAAAATTCCCTGCATGGTCATATGTTTTCTTTGGTTTGCCCAGAAATGGCATTGCATGCCAACCTGCAGCATGCAGTGAACTTCAAATCTCAGTTGTAAGCTTTAGAAAATAAAAGTGTGTGTAATGGGAGCACCAGCACATCGTAACGATTGTGTCACAGCAGCAACGTCTGACACTGTCATATTGGAAGAGTCTGGAGGGGGGGTGGAAGGTTGTTACGGAGGACAACAGGATGGGGAAGGAAGAGGGTTTTCTGCAAATGCATATTTGGCCTTTCAGACACTATAAGATGGCGAGATTTGACCAGTGGTTTATTTTAATGTGGATTTTGAATATAAACACGTGGATTTCCTTTTCTGAGTATGTAAAGAGAGAATGTGAGTTGGTTTTGTGAAAGGGTAAGTTAATAACACTGCTGTCAGGCAGGCATGGTAGGAGTGTGCTTTATGCAGACTTTCGTCATCCTTCTGTTCTTTCTCTGCATACAATGGAGGGAAAAAAAGCTAAAAATTCAGCTACACCACAGGGCAATTGGTGCTGTGAAAAGTGTAGATTATCAGGAATACATGGAACGGAGACGATGCTGTTCAGAGTTAAGATTAATGGTCTAAACACCACGTGATACAGAGCACCCAGCAGAAATGTTGCACAAGTTGCTCACTCTACGGCTTTGGCTTGTCTGGAAAACTTGAGACCATGCTTCAAAATCAAATGCTGCTTCAGATTTGTGATTTGTTACTGTTTGTTTTTTTTACTTTTTCCGTATTCTTTCAAATTGCCACTCCACCTCAGAAACCTGATAGAGTATAAGCACGCAGCCTATTCCTGTATCTGATGGGCAGAAGCTGATCGAACACATAGATTTGATCCTTCAGCAAAACTCTCTCCAGATGCAAGTAACGAGCAGAGTGAAATGAATCCTTGGCACAGTGGTGCTGCTAACAAGCAGAGTAATATTTAGTTACTGTGCCACAAAGGCAAGTATTCCCGCAGTTTTCCAGTTTACTACAGGAGACTTTGGCTAACCTCAGGGATCATGGGAGCACTGTCAGGTAGCAAAAGCCAATTGCATGTCCCAGTGTTGATCTCATGATTGTCTCCAGTTTAGGTGCAGGAAAGAAACAGAGGTTGTTACAGTTTGTGGCAGACACAAGAGCGAAAGTCCAGGATATGGCTTCCCACAGCACACAGGGATTTCTCTTCTAGGAGCCTCCTATCTAGTTTGTGTGGTGGGAAGCTCAGGGAGGGGAAATCAGCTGTAGTTGTTCGTCTCTGATTCCCCAAAGAAGACAAGATTCTCAAGATCATGCTGGATAAATGTGCTAGAAGAAGTGGCATTGAGGCACTTATGCTTCACAGAAGAGCTGTGAGCCTTTTCCGTTTTCACTTTCTCCATTAGTTTGTGTTTGAACAAACCATAGGCCATATTTGCTGTATTTCCCAAGGTCAGTCTGTGCAGGGTATTTCTTCACTAACCATATTGTCTGAGCATCTTGGAAAATGATTATTGTCTTTATCCTTTTGATCCACAGTGGAGGTAAAGAAGTACTGTTATCCCCATTTCATACATTGGGAATGGATACAGCAAGTGGGTAAGTGATATTCCAAATGTCACACAGGAAGGTTGTGAAAAAGCAACAATGATAATTTAGTCAAGTGTCTTAATCCTTGAACTTTCTTTTCTGCTCTAAGATTGGATTTTAGTTACATGGAGTTGTTTTCTTAGAACTCTGAAAACCTTTCAGTTAACTACCTAAATACGAATAACTTTTTAGCCCTTCATCAGACCATTTATGTCCTTTTGGGATAAAGATTAATTCCAAGTTTTATCTGTTCAGCTGCATAATAAACACCTGCAGAAATGGTATGGTTGTAAGGTGGCTTTATGTTTGGGAAAGGTGTTCCTGTAGTAGTAAGAGCAGATAAGCAGACAGGAGGGTGGCTGAAGTCACATCTTGTAAATTTAGCCATTCACAAGAATATGGTCACATTTTCTCCTGCAATATATGGTGCTTGTAGCCTACCTGAAAAGTCATCAGACCTGTGTTCACATATGTAGTTTAAGTTGTGTTTTCCTTTGGTTTTCCACAGTGCTTAAAAACCCGGAACATGATGCGATGCCTTACTGTTCAGCAACCAACACCAACACAGAGTGAAAAAACAGTTCTCACTCAGTTCACTGAATAGTCAGTTTTGTCTGGTGAACCAACAAACCCAAACTTCTGATAGTTTCTCCAGCTACCAGATAGGGGTATATGCCTCTCAGCTGAGAGATGCGGTGCTTTCCTCTCATCTTCTCTCTTTCCTTTCCTTACCTGGATGGTACACATCATTAAAGTTTTTGCCCATGTCTTCTGGGGAGCATTTTAAGGAAGACTGAGCGAATGTGGATATAATCCTCTGTCCAAGTGTCTGTGGAGGAGCGTGAGCTGTTGAACCTTGTTCTAAACTTTGATACTGGCGGAAGGCTTTTGATTTTGAGCCCACCTTGCAGGTGTCAGCTTCGTTCCTGCTCCAGATCTAGTTTCTGCTCTGAGTATTAGGGCGAGTCCTGGCCTGTCTCCGTTGAAATAACTGAGGCTTAGCAATGCCAAATCCGTCCCCTCTGGCTTGGGGCCGGGAGGCTGAAATGCACTGGCAGGTGAGCCCATCAGGGTGCAAAGAAGTGTCTGTAGTGTCAGTCCTCCGATATGAGAAGAGACACTGAGTGTCAGCAGCAGGCCTGGAGGCTGGTGTCTGAATGTGGTGAGGGAAACAGAGCCGGTTCCTCAATTGTAGCTAGCTGGTGGGCATTTCTGCCAAATCTCCCTTGGACAAGTTTGTGCTAGTCCTGTCAGCACTTGCTGTGGGAAAAAACCTTTCTTCCTGCACTTCTTGGGACAGTAAGCTGGCAAGGAAAGCCCCACAGCACCTCTCTTCCAAAGAGGCTGCAGAGATCCAGGGGAGGTGTCCGGGTGCAGGGGATGGAGGGCAGCAGGCTCCTGCCTGCCCCACAGCAGCTTAGTTCTGAGCTGTTTCTCACAAGAACAAGGCAGGACAATGCTGAAAGAGGACAGTGCTGCTCCTTAAAGCATGAAAACCCAGCTCCTCACAATGGGGTTTCTTGTTAGAAACTTTGCTGTGAAAACTCCCTGGAGTCTCTGCATAATTGTAGCTTTCCAGCAGGTTTTGCCCCAAAGAACATGATTTGGCCCATCAGCACTGGCTGGAAACTAAGCTTTCTAGTGACTCCACAATCCAGCCCTTGTCAGTCACGCCACTTGTGTCTGTGCATGGGGCTCTTTGTGATAAACCTCAGTGGAATTTGGAAAATGTTCAGCAAATTTGACCTCTACTTTGTCTCATAAATATCACAGTGTCAAGCAGCATCACACATGTCTTATCACTCCAAAACTGGGAGAAGAAGATGGAATTAGCATGCAGTCAGCTCTGATTTTCCAAAACAATATCTGCTGAGTTAAAGGAAAAAAGCTTTTTGCTTCTCGGAAAGAAAAGAGAATGTCCTCTTTTTAGCCCAGGGCAAGGGGCTTCTTCCAAACTTACTCTGAACCCTCATGGGCATGTACTGGCCAACCCAAAGGAGCCTAAAGCGTTTTCATCTTTTCTAGGGAAGAGCACCATGGCAGCCAGCTCCAGCAAGGAAGACGAGATGAGACCCAGCCCATTTCTATATTCTCACTACAGGAAAGAGAACAGAGACATTGGCAAAACCTTGGCCAAGAACTGCTCTGACCAAAGTTGAGAGCTTCTAACTTCTCTGCAAAATAGATATAAAAGTGTAAAATAGATAGCAAAGCTTACTGGAGCAATCCAAGGAAAATACATCTAGCTGCAGGTCAGCATCTTTTCAGAAAGCTGCTGCTCCTGCTAACACAAGGCGGGTCAGATCCTTTCTTTCCTTAAAAATTGGATGTGGTCCTGCAGTGCCCCCTCCCTGGCCCCCCTCAGGTTCCGCCCAGGCTATGGCGGCCATGCTGGTGCTGTCACAGGCATGGATGCCTTGGAGCTCGGCACAGCTGGCAGCCCGGCTTGCTGCTGAATCGCTGTGTGGCCCAGCCTAATTGCTTAAAGCTTTCCTTTTCCCCTCACCATGAATGCTGGAGTGTAGTATTTATCTACTCTGCAAAACTTTTATGAGAACTGGTAGAGTTTTGTAGAATTCCTGAATAATGGGGATCACAATAGCTGTGGTGGAGCCAGACTTTGCAAACACAAATGCCTGCACTGTTTGCCTTATTTACGTGCAGTCTCTGCAAACAGGAGTTGTGCTCCTCTGCCTCCCACTGATCCCGCTGGCAAGTGCCCCATACACCTCACAATCCAGCCGAGGTGCAACTGTTCAGAGTGCTCCTGGCACTTCAGCCTCCACCTCCCTCCTTCTGTGTCAGTCCCAGGCTCATTAAGGAGCCCGGGCACCATTGGAAATGCAGCTGAATGCAGCTCTCTAAACCACTTGGGGACTTTGGACTAATTTGTCTTCCTCTGGAAATAAAAAGGAGGCCCTGAGAATTTCCCTGCGGAAATTTTCCATGGGAAAATCTTCCTCGTTTTCCTGCCAGATAGTGAGCTGAGAAAAGTTTGTTGAAACACAACAGGTAATCCCTACCTTCCTCAAAATAGCCCTTCAGGTTTTGGCCAGCCCTTATGTACTGTGAAGCCAGCAGTGACATGTCATATCCTTGAAGACTCCTCTTACCAGCAATATTTAAGATCAAATAGTAATAATAATTACAAATAGTATTGATAATAATATTATGTTTACCTCATGGTGTTAATGTTCAATTGAAACAGAAGATGCTGAAAAAAATGTTTGGCATGCAGAGGAAGCCTTATGCAAGATGGGGATGAGTGCAGGTTAAACTGCAGGAGCCTCTTGCTATGGAGGCCTAGACTGCAGTGCTCCATGCCTAGGAACAGCTAGCTTTCCCTTCTTCCTTCCTCTCCAGTGCATGCCAGTCATTTTGGTTTAGATGAAACAGCCTTTTAGAAAAAATTAGTAAGCCAAACCAAACCCAAGTATCCATTGTTTTTTCCAGCCAGTCTCTCCAAAAGCAGTTTGCTTTAGTCCAATGAGTCAAAAGAAGTATTGCTCCCTTACTCATCATTCCCATTTGCATTGCTATAGAGGAGATCTGATAGAGAAATGGTGTGGACAAGCCCTGAACCTTGCACCAGGACTCAGTAGCTCATTCTTGGGAAAGCACTGCATTAGCTGTTGAGACTTCAAGCTTGGAGACTGTCTAAATGGTTATTATTTTGTTCAGGGTCAATGGAGCCTATGTGAAGGTGCTGCCCTAAAGGGAACCACAATCTGAAGCAGCCAAGGGGAGCCAAACCAGGCCGGCACACACAGAAATGGCAAGCTCCCACCATAGCACTGCAGTTAGGCAGTCAGCATGTGTTTGGTTTGTTCATTGTGTAGGAACATAAGCAAGTATATGTGTATAGCTTTAAAACACTAACTATGGCCCTCTGGAGGTCCACAGGGGTTTTAGGAACAAAAGAGAGAAGAGTTTTGCTTCTAAAAAGTTTTTAAAAAGTTTAGAGACCAGAGCAGAGAAACCAGAAAAGAGATGAAGTGCATGGCAGGGTGTAAGGAGCAGAAGAACCCTGTATAAGTGGAGGGAGGAAAGCCACTCCTGGTGTAGGTATCGAGCAGCTGGATATCCATAAGGGAGCTGAGAGAAAGGCCACTCACAGTCTCTCTGGCTCCACTCTTCCTGCCCCTGATGCTGAGAGCACACTTTGTGAAAAGCCCACACCTGATAAAAGACAGGAGCAATGGGAAAAATATTCAACCTGGATCCAGATGTAGTGATGGAATCAGGTGAAACTGCTTAATAACCCTGGAAGTCATTGGCTTTCAGGTGCTGGAGCCAAACTGAGGGAGATGAGTAGGGATGGGATCCTTTCTTCCTTTTGGTTCTGGTCAGCAAAGGTCCATGCTGGTGCAAAATGCTGCACATTTTTAAAAGGAAGCAAGGCTACCTAAAATATTGTTTCAAGCTTTCTTCTATCAAGCTGCCAATATCAGCTTTGTTTAAAGGTTTTCTTCACCTTTCAATCTCAACTTTGTGCCCTCTGCTTCTCAACAAAGTCAAGGGGGGCTCTAGGCTGACTCAGTTTTGTCAGAGGAAGGGGTTTTCCTCCTGCTGCTGTGTTGTCTTGTTCCCACACCTCATGAGTCTCCGCATTTCCAATGCAGAGCCTGTGCTCCACAAAAATGCACCACAGGCTTTCAAAGAATGCATCTGTTTATATTACCTCCCCTGGCCCAACATCCTGTTTTGGGAAAAATAGCTTTTATAATGAGAAGCAGGGGAAAGCGAACAAATGATCCTTAATGCAAGTGGTGAAGGTCTTCCTTTCCCCCAGAGTTTTTGGGGTGGACTGTTTTTTTTTTCCCCGGAATTACTGCCTTGGAGGAAAGAGTGGATAACCCCAACCGTCCTCTCCGCGCAGAGACACGCGGTGTCCGCTGCCCCCTGAGCCACAGCCGGCGCGGAGGACCTGCCCGGGGGGCGATGCCGCTTCCACCGGGCTCGGGCGCTGCCCGGTGCCGAGCGGGCACTAGAGGGAGCCGCGGCTGCGGCCAAACGCACCCGCCGAGCCCCCCACGCCCGGGCCCGGGCAGATGGAGCAGCGCCGGGGGTGGGTCCCGGCCGCGAAACAGCCCCCGAAGGTCGCAGTCGGGGCTGGCTCTGGGACTGCACTCGGGCCCCGCTGGCGGCGCGCCCCTGCTTCGCTCCCGCCCGGCGGCATCTGCCGGGCCGCGGGTACTTGCGGGGCAGCAGCGGGGAGAAGGAGGACTGGCCGGGGCGAAGGAGAAGGGACCTGCCCGAGAGAGCAGGGATGGAGCCGGGACTGCTTGAACGAACAGTTCTGGCTGGCAGCGAGCACTCAGGCACCGAGAAATGCTAGAGATTACGGGCGGGAGATGATGTGAGATGTGGCGGGATATTAAAAGAGAAAAACCAGGGAGTGGGCACGTCTCTGGAGATCAGAGCAAAAGTTAGGCATGCTAGAGGAGAGAGGAAGAGGGATGAAGCTCCTTGCTGAGTACTGAAATGATAATATACAGCTTGCTTTCAAGAACCAACCAAAGAAACCAAGGCTATGAAAAGTCCTTTCCAGGCTGGGGCTGTAACAACCTTTGATGAACAAACATCAAACCTACAAAACCATATTCTCATTGACTTTTGGCAGTGGGAAGAACAAATTAAACTTCCACAAAGATGGTACCTTTCTTCTGGTGACATCAAAGCCTAGAAAAGATGAATAAACTGAACCTTACTGCTCTCTTGAGAGGTCATTCACTATTATAATCCCAGTTTTGCTGGGCACATCTAGAAGCATGTGACATATCCAGCCTTCACTTCAGCAATGGGAGCCTGGGTCTCTTCCTTCACTTCAAACAGGAGCCTTCTCCGATATTTTCTCCCCTTCCCATTACCTCTCCTCCAGCAACACCTCAGGGAGTATGTGCAGCTTTCATTAGATGAACTCACCCGTGGTTCCTTGTTTGCTATTTTGGTCTGGACAGAACATAGATCCCAGGACATGGGCATAGAGAGAGATTAGGAGGTTTAAATCTTGTGCCTTGGGCCCCTCTCCAAGGAAAAGCTGTTGCTAACTTACAGCTGTCTCGTGCTCTCTGTGGAATGAGAGGGAAGTCCATTCAGTCCAGTGAAAATAAACCCACCATCATAGCTGGCATTCTCATTGGTAGTCTCAGTGCAGAGGCCAAGGGTTTGAGGGCTCTGACACATGAGGCAGCTCACTCCTAAAGAGCTTGATCTGGGTTGAAACGTGTCATCAGAAAAGCATGAGGAGCCTTGTGCTCCCGCTGTCAATACAGTACTTGTCCTGGCTTTCCTTTTCTGTCCTGCCAGTCTGGCACACGGCATGGGTACCCTTTACTGTACATTCACATTAAAGGAGAAGGACACACTAAGCTCTAGGACTCAACCATCAATCCTGTAGCTACCATTTTACTGTCACCATTTGCCCTTCTCCTGAATAAAAGGTTGTGTCCTATCCTCCTGCTACCTGGCAGACATCCCATTATCTTCTCTGCCTGTTCACCCTCCTCTTTGTTCCTCAGCTCTTCCTGGGCATGAGGTTGAGTGCCCAGGTGGTAACGGGGTACAGTGGCACATAATGGGACATACTGGATGGATTGTCACATGGATGAGCAGTGAGAAATGGGATTTTTTACATACATCATTCCGCTAACAGCCCGGTGAGAAGGAATTGGGAGCCCCTGCATATACAGCTGCACCATGCTGCACCACAGGGAAAGCCTGGGGTCCCAGGCAACAGGCATGATTTTTGCTGTTGTGATGATGGCTGTCAAGGGACTTGAGAAACTCCCCTTGAGTTTGCCAGCCCCTCAGCATCAGTCATTTGAGCATCCTCTAGCAGGCAGACTTCCACAAAGAAAAGTGCTTCTGTTTTGTGAAGCACTGTTGGCTGGAGAGCCACAAAAGTAGTGCTCACATGTTTTATTGTCTTTTTTCACATCCCTTGCAATGAAACTACTATGAGATGTTGCAAAGGGGGACATTAAATAGAGGAATTAAATCTAATCAGAGAGTTTTTCATCTCACTGACTCACCACAGGGACAGCTCTAAGAATAAAATAGTTGTCAGGAGCTCTTCCAGGAGCATGGCAGTGGTGTAACTGTGCACATGCTCTGCTGTTGTCAGCCTTGCCCTCCAGCTGAGGATCAAGACTGGGTTTAGGACTGTGCAAGAGGCTATCATGGGCAAGAAGTGTTGACTTTAATAAGGCTATTTATCACATGATACGAGAAAGCAGAAGCTTTCATCGTAGAGACCTGGAGATTTTCTTTTTGCTGTTTTATCAACAGGTCTGAGAGTTTATACAGGCTTCTCACAAGAGGTGAAATCTCTGTTGAAGCAGGTTTCGTAATCTTTCTGACAATTCATTTAATATGCTAAACAGAAGTGTAGCATGCAGCAGACAGGCCAGAACAGCTCTGTGAGGCAAGAAGGTACAGTGAATGAGAAGGACAGACACGGTGGGGGATACACTACCAGAAGAAAATGAAATGCAAAACAAAGCCTTCTGGAAGAATTGTCATCCATCAAAACTGATTTGCCACCTTACATAGCCACTGTAATGGTCTCATGTTTCACAAGCTTTTTCCTCATGGAGCCTAATCCAGTGGCCACTCCTCCTGTGAGTGAAATTAAGGAGGTGAATCACCCTGGAAATGACCTATGGGCTTTTCAAGTGAAAGAACAATTAAAACAAAATAGGTTAAATAAAAATCAGTCTTAAATCTCTGAACTTTCCTAGGCAATTTTAGGTAGCTTGATTTGATCTCTTCTTCCTGCGTTCACTGACAGCTTGGTCAGTGAATACCACTGCTTGATACAGCTTCCACATATTCACTGTGAGCCCTCCTCAAAGCTGAGCATGCTATGTGCTCATTGTCCAACTTATTAAAAAAAAAAAAAAAGCTGGAAAAATGTAAGCAAGGGGTGCTCCAGCAAGGCAATGTGGATAGATCTGCAACCTATACAGTGCCCGGCTCCCTCACACCTTCCTCTGAAGGCTGTGGAAAGGGTTTTAAATAATACAATGCCAAGAGAGGGGGAAGCCTGCAGCTGTTTTTAGTCCTGGGGTGAGAAAGTTAAAAGAGTAAAAGAATTAGAAGCAGCTCTTTCACATAGGTGATTAGTGCAAAGGAATGTCAGATTCGGCAAAGAAAGTTTGCTTATCAGGCTGCAGATTTATTAAATGCGTTCCAGACTTGCATTGCTTCATTCAAGTTTAACAGAGCAGTAATACTTAATATGCCCCTTAGCAATTTAATACTCTCTTGTACAAATCATTGGAAAATTTAAAATAGAAAAATATGTCCAGGCTTAACTGTAAGAAGAAGGGGAACTCTCTACAAAAACAGAGGAGAAAGAATGCATGGGTGAAGCTGAATATCTTACCACATGTATTATTCTGCTGAGTTATTAGTACGTGCACTCACAGCTGCAGGCTAAAGGAGGAACTTGCAGTAATAACTTACAGAACAACAATTTTCTGCATCAGGGCTCAAGACTGGCATCATATCATGCCCAGAAATTACTCCTTGGGAAACTCGTTTTATACAATTATTTTTTTTGCCTTCAGAGAGCACAAATGTAGGTTTCTTCTTTAAGGAAATGAAAATAAGTTGATGGTGTTGCATATAACAGACAGGAAATACTGCTGTCAGACATCACACAATTGTTTTCACAATAGAGAGGGATGTAAACATTGAACTGGTACATCACTGGGACATTAAAGGCAATCTTTGTTGAAGGCAGGGAAAGGACAAGCCTGTAAAGTGCCTCACTGCTGCATAATTACGTGTGAATATAAACACATCCATATAAACATATTTCAGCATAAATATTTATGGTCTAATATCCTGTGTAAGAAAGTTCCTTCCAGGCTTTGTGTGCCCAAGGTGAGCAGGGATCTGTCCCAGTTTGGACAAGAGGATGTTATTTAATATTGGCTATGCATGTGGGAGAGGAAGGGGTTTATTTTGTGGTAGTCCATTAGGCTGCTTGGCTTTTGTGGTTTTTGAAGGAGCAAAGGCTCCTAAAGCAGCCTTTCCAACGAGTTAGCTACATTTTACAAGCATACTCTCGAGTCTCTAACTGCCCTGCAGAGGGTTGGACCAGAAGGTGCAACGGTGCCTATTGCATCCTACAAGGAGATGTTCCCAGGATAGAATGAGAGTGCAGGAAAGGGAAAATTACATACGTCGCAAGTACATCCATCTTGACCTAGGAGCAACTGATAGAACTCTGGATACTGGCCACTTCTAATGACACTGAATCACTCTGTCAGTCTGCATATTGTGCTGACCCAGACTGACTGCCTGTAGCCAACATGAGTCAATGATACACATAGATCACATGGACTTCCAGAGGCTAGGAAGAGACATTGTTCCCAGGGGACAAACTTCCTCAGATCATAAAGGACAGAAGTATTAAAGACTAATGATTTCAGTTAAGTGACAGCTGGGACCACAATCTCCCCTCTCCTGCCCTAGTCACACACTTCCAGGCCCTGAGCCATTTTTAACAATTACTGTTGCCTTCTACTAGAACCTCAGACTAACTCTTTCCATACTATTTAAGGGCTGCAGGACTGGAAGTGACCTTCTGAATCACTGATCCCAGTCCCTTCTAATTGGAGGCAACCACATCATATGAGCCTAGTCAGAAATGTCTCGAAGAGAGTGGGGTGGTGGGATGTGTGATGATTTCATCCTTCCAGATTCCAGCGGCCCCACCCAAGCAGTTGTGGCAATGATTGTTTCTTGTTTAGACATTATGGGAAATATGGTTGCCTGTTAACAAAAGGAATTTGCTCCGAAAGGTGTTTTGTTTTGCTTGTAATTTTCCTGACATGGCTAAGGAAATGCCATAGTGAGGTATGATCTGAGTAAAACAGCCGCTCATCTCTCCCACCGTACTAAGCAGCAATGGCACTGAGTGCTAAAATGTAGCTTGCCAGCATCTGAGACCTGAGTCCTTTTGAAGCACAAGCTGAGACAATATACTGAATTTATCAGAAAGATGTGTCGTGGACCCTGACTTAGGTAGGAATGTGTTACCAATGTCTGTCTTTGAAAGGCACATATTTCATGGCCTCTAGGATAAACAGAGTTTATTTCCTGAGCAGTAGGAGAGGGCTTTGATTTTCCCTCTCCACTAGCCTCTACCTCCAACTTCTCTATGTGGCAGCCTGTCTCCAGGCCTGCAGGAATGACAGGAGGGAGGACCTGGGCAGTCAGTAGCTCTGTCTCTGTGGGGTGCAGGTTTAAAACAGATTTTTTTTCCCTTTCTTGTCATCTAATCCATTTGGTGGAAGGAATGCCCCATGGGATCAGCTCTCTTGTTTGCCGGAGAGCGCACCCTGCAATGCTCTTCCGCTGCCCCCTTCTTCTGCCAGTCCTTCTGGAGGCCATGAGCAAGGGAGCAACGAGGAAGCAGCACGATATCCCTGAGATGGAGATAGGGGACCACAAGAAAGAGAGAGGCAAGCAGGATTGCTTGGATTTTGAAGATGGGATAGAGAAACAACTACCACTCTATACCTCTATACCAAGAGGCATAAAGCTGTCACACCAGCCTCTTTACAGACCTTAAAGCCAGTTGGGGACCTGGGTCACCGGGTGCTGCTTTAAAAGCGATCTTGGACGTAAACAATGTAAGAGGGAATCACAGGGGGAAATGGAATGGAAGAAAAGGCACAGATGCATGCAGCAACCAGAAAGCCAAAGCTCCCAGCAAGTATCAGATTCCCCAGCATATGGCAAGGCCCAACAGCATCTTCCTCTATGGCACAGCAGGATTCAGGACTTCAGGTCTTCCACAGAAACAACTCTTTTTTGCTGGTTTCCAAAGAAGCTGCCAAAGTACAGTAGCAAACAGCTATGAGTTAAAGGACAAGGGGTCCTTAAATATCATGTAGCATTTTAACTTGCTCCAAAATGCAGGAATGAAACTGAGTTTCATGTCACCACTGAATTGTGACAAGCTACCAACAAAACCTACTTTGGAGAAGCTGGCATGGTTTCCATAGTTGATATCCAAAAGCTACATAGAAGTATCTGTGGCAACAAAGTGAGGGTAACAAGCAAAAGAGATTCTGTTGTCAGGAGCAGGAAAGGGGAATCACATAGCTCACATGTACAGAGTCAGACAATCCAAATAGCTATGGGGTTTTTTTTAAGTCTCATCTTCAACAAATACCTATCAGAAGAACGTGTTAAAGCTGCTTTATTAGGAAAAAGGAGGAAAATTACTTGCTTGCATTGAATGGCTCTCATCCATATACCATTAATAAGCTGCTAGTATCACTGTAGCTCAAGTACAGGTTATCTCACATTTGAATTTAAAAGTAACACTCTTGTCAGTCCTGATATTTAGGTTACTATAAATAAGTGTAGGGTAGGAGTCGAGGTTTGGAATTTGGATTGGGAAAAAGAAGCAGTATTGACCCTTGCAGGAAAACAGTGCAGTCCTGCAACTAATGGCTTAGGAGGTTGGTCATTCACAGTAAGTGGGATGTAATTGATCAGTACAGAGAAATTCAGTGCATTCCCAGGCAGCTAAAGCTATGATTCACTTCAAGGACTTGCAGTGGTCAGAGGCTTGGGCATGCTTCATGCATCAGAGTTAGCCCATGGGCAACAAGCGTTGAGAATTTTCATTTCTTTTCATAAAGTGCTGGCATACCTGTGGGCATAAAGGACAGAGAGAACCTTTCAAGCCACCAAAAAGTACACAGAAAAGTTCATCCCTTTCTGCTGGAGATTTATCTGGTTATTTCTACATGTGGTTGTGTGAAATTTCTTGGCAAAGTTTAGCTTTCAGGAAGGATATTGTAGAATAGAGATTGTGCTGTATCAGCATTGTGTAAAGAGATACTAAAAAGAGACATAAATATGAATGGCAGGTGTTGGTAGCATCAGTTTTTAAGTCAATTGCATGTGGTTTCCATGAAGTCCTTTCCTTATGAAAATCAATGCTAGGAAAATATGATGACCTCTGCACCTACCCTGGAACAAGGAGATCACTGAGCAGGACCTGAGGAAGAGACCTCCTTAGCTGAAAATGATGCACCATGCTGGCAACTCCCATTGCTCTCCCCTATGTCTTCAGCCTGCTGCTACCCTGGGCACAGGAGCAGTAGTAGAGCAACACTGCCTCTCACCTGAGCACTTCTCCACTTGCAGATACTTTACAGGGTACTTCCAGAAGCAGAAGGGTAAAATTCTGGCCTCACTGAAGTGATCCCATATTCCTCCCTTCAGAAAAGTGTTGTTTTCTGCTTTGTTAGAAAGAAAACACAAAGTCCTTTTGTGCACCAAGCTGCGCACTCCAGGTGATCCAGGAGTCAGAATATCAACTCCCGTTGATCTTCCTTACCTTGTCACATTTTCCCCCTAAAGCTGATGACAAAAGACATCAAAAGCAATTTGACATGTGCCCAGCCGGGAATGGTGATACCTGGCAGTGGAGCTTTCACCTGTGCCTGGGAAACTGGTCAGGTGGTGGCACTTCACCAGACTGTGGAAGGCCCATCCAAAGTAAAGGTGGATTGCCTCCAGGATGTTAGAGAGAGAAGACTTTCCAAATCTTTATCAGGGAATTCTTCACTGCTGTGAAGAAAATATTGAGCCTGTATCTTCAAGAAAATACCGGCAGTCCTGACAGATATTCACTGTCACAATGGATCTATTACAGCCATGTAAAAAGAAAAAGGTTCCCATATGCAAAACAGAGACTCACTAGGCATGCCCACTCTGAGAACACTGTCAGAGATATCAGAAGGTGACCATGGAATGCCAGTTTCTTAATGAGTAGTTTCATTTATTACAGTATTTGAAATGTTAGATCCTGAGATAATGACTCAAAGATTGCTCAAGAGGACAGGACGCAACCTCTCTGAAAAACCTCTTTCTGCTCTTTTGCTGGTAAGACAGCTAATAAACATGTTCTGGAGTGGGGCGCTGGTACGCATTGCCAAAATTCAATTTTTACATTTGTTCTTCTGAGGCAAAGATGCTGAGTGATGAAAACCTAATTGCCAGTGTGGGCTGAGTAAAACCATTTAATGATCTGCAGCCTGGAATAAAGTTCGCATACCTGCATTCCTCCTAGGTGCATTTCATTTAGGCATTCCAAATATCCATATCCCAATACTTTGGGGTTAGGAGGTCGGCTGTGGTTAAAACAGAAGTGCTCAGAGGCTAGTTTGCAGAACAAGTTTTTTGACTGGAGAAAATGAGATATAAACCAGCATTTTTTCCTGGGTCGTGAAAGAGAGAGGATGACTCAAGCTTGAACGATTTGCCTTCTGTTAAAATACAGGTAGTTCTGATAGGGGGTTCAGTGGACAAGGCTCAGCAGTGTACCCAGCAAGTGAGTTCCCAAGCGCAGAACATCTACAATTTACAGTAGCATAGAAGAGGTCTTCATCTATTGATTGTACTGTGCACCTCACAGTGGCAGCAGTGGTACCGCTATACAATATGACAGGATAACTGATATTGAACAATTGGCTAGCTACAGTCAAGTCTTTCAGGGAGTTTTTAACATTCTGAGCCTAGGCATAATGAAAGGGTGTGTTTTCAATTTGGTGTTTTATTCTATTTTATTATCAGTGTGTAGATGCATGCACATGTGCCCAGGTTTGACCTGGACAGTCCATATTTTGAGGTTGCTTTGGGTTAGACTGCATGTCCTGTTTGGATATGAAACACTGTACCCATAGATTTGTCTCTAGGATCATGAAACCTTTCCATTTAGGTGCTGCATGTCAGTACTTCCCCATGATAGCCCAGTCAAAAGTTCTATCTGGCACTGTCACAGTCATCAGTGGGTGCAAATGCAATGGAGATGGAGGCTCTATCGGCATCCTGTTACACTGATCTCCATCCTTGATTCTTGCTGGTATGGGTAAGACCTTGTCCTTCAGACCATAATGCTCCTCAGCCTCCTGAGTGGAATGTAGTCAAATCCACTTGGATTGTTGGACTTTGCCATGGATTGTTCAAAAATCTTTCGCACCTGCTTGTAATAAAAAGCTACTTAAGACGTGGCAAGTAAGTTGGAGAGGAGCAAAGAATCATGTTTGCAAAGCCTTCTGTTTTAGCACAGAGATGACAGTGATGCTAACATGACCTGTGAGCTTCCCTGTGTAAATTGTGTAAGTAGATTTCCAGAAGTCTCCCTACTGGGACATTAGGATCCATCACAAACTATCCAGATGGATGTGTTTGCTACTGGTACTCATCCTTGCAGCTCCTTGCAGCTCTTCTTCAAGGAGAATGAGAGGGAAGTTGAGAAGATGAAGATGGCAAATTACTGGCCTCATCTTGCCTTGATCCAATGTATTTTCTCTGCTGGAAATGGAAGTGTCTCTCTTCTGAATGGCTGAAAATTAAAGTCAATGAGACAATAACTACTGAAAAGAGGGCCATTATAAGCTTACAGAGTGAAAACTACCCGGAGGAAGGAGATAATGCTGCCAGGACACCTGTCTGTTTGTGACTATCACTTTCAGTAACCTCTGGCCTCGCAGCTGAAGGAAGGTGAAGACTCATCCTTATCAGAGCCTGGCACTCATCCTTGCAGCTCCATGCAGTCCCTGGAGTTATAAATCACCAATATTTGTGTCAGCAGGACCAAAATCAGTCCCATGCTTTCTTATATTAAAATATTGAGAATATCCACAACAGATGTGCTAAGAGAAATCAACATAGGTCAGGTAGATCAGTGGATCTTTCCACAGGAACAAGGCTTTTCTGTGGGTCCTCTCCAAAAGCCACAGGAAAAATATAGCAGCTGGATTAAATGGTCAGAGAACAAATGAGAACTTTTAGCCTATGAATTTGACAACCCAAGCTCATGTGGGGTACAATGAAAGGCATACCTCAACTTTAACTAGTTCATTATCAGGCTGTCTATCCATCTGCATAATTCCACTCTGGGTTCCCTGGCACAACACAACAGCAAGGGGAGGACCATGCTATTGACCAAACAGAGTAAAAACAACAGAGCATTTGACCTACAGTATAGAGATGCTGGTTCCTGTAAGCTCTCTCTCTGCTCTGTAAATTGGTTTTGAACCCACAAGAGGTTTGATAAGTGACCCAGAAGTGACAAGGAAAGTTGAAATATTCAAAAGCAAGAAGAAATTATACACAGTAAGTACCTCTCCCCGCTAAGCTTTCTTGGCTTTTATCCTTACCCAGTCACTGCTAGAGCTACTCCAAGTACCACCTCCCTCTTCTTTCAAGAGATTAAACCTTGACCGTGCTCAGGGGAGGTTCAAACCCTAAATAAAGGTGCAAGTCTAAAGGTCAGGCAAGCCAAAGTAATGTTTCAGCTTCAAGTTCATAGTGGGCTCTGCACTCAGGTTGGATTCTGTGTCCAGTAGTTATAAAAATCTATCTCAATTAGTCCATCTAACTCCTTTCTCATTCCCCTGTGTACAACACTAGAAGATGTTAGCTCCAGTGTTGCTGCTGTGTTTTGCATTTCATTTGCAGACCTTAACCTTGTATTCATATGCACTCACAGAGAAATGCAACCCCAAGTGAGATAGATCAATCTTGTTATTCCTGTTTTGTATCTGGGCTTCAGAGTCAAAGTAGGGTGCCAACCTCATACCCAAGGTCAGTGAGAAGCTTCCCAGGTAAGTGTTAATGCTCCGACCCTTGGCACAGTGTTTCCAGTTTATCAGAGGTTACTGGAACCATTGAGGAAGGTGGCTACAAGGTTATGATGGGCAAACATGCAATCACATGAAATCTTATTGTGTTCTTAATTCGTGGTCAGCCCTCCTACGATCATGGGAAACAGGAGGGGAGGCATGCCAATGCAGAAACTGAAGTGTTTGCAATTTTGTGCTGAAGCAAGCTTGTAGCCTTGTGGTTTATTTTCAAGGGTAGGCATTACACTCATTGAGTTGGGCACAAAGTATCTCTAGGTTGGAATCTGTCCTGTGGGATTAGAGTCTGGGTTTGTAGCCAACCAGCCTGTTATTTGTGGAGGGTGAGGAGGTGACTGTTTCTGAACTGCCCAATCGATCTTGCCAACACTTCAGTGACCTTTCTTTAGACATGGAGAGCTGGAGTCCAGTGGGAACACCACCATTGCTTTAGAAATTAAAGAAGTGGAGGCAGCTTCTGATTTTGGCAGCATAAACTCACTTGTTTCAGGGATGCAACAGCCTCGGACTTCACACCAATAATACCGAGCCTGGAATGTGGTTTTCCCTTCTCAATGAAAACATATTTGGGTCATACAAAAAAAAAATCTAAGGAGACACATATGTATGCATATATGTCTTTAATTGCTGGACAGCTATGGCCTAGAATGCCAACGTGTCCAAGCACTTTGCTCCCTTAATCATTTAAAGTGCTATGCATGCTGCTTGGATACCTCCTAACACTGTTTGCTAGATCAGATATCAAACAGGAATGTTAAACTTTGGAAGCTGGACAGTGGTATGCCTTCGTAATTGCCCTTGTCTATGAATAATGGAAGCCCACTGGACAGGACAATGATTTATTAACATTACCTCTCTTGCCTTCACCCTTCTCCATGTGCCATCTCAAGCAATTCAGTCAGTAATTTCTTATAGCTATATTTTTTGTGGCATACTTATCCTAGAGGACTAACAAATTTGTGCCCCTGGAAAACTTCTATACTTATAGTTGATGCTGGCATCCAAAATATTTTTCTGCCATTGTTGTGGGAACATTTTCCTCTTTCTCAGAGTCACAATGATTTGTATTGCTGCTCTGGCTCCTATTCCCTTTAATTCTATCAATAACAAGAAACTACTGAAAGTTAGAAGCAGTCCTGGGGCTGGGATCTGGCCTGTGAGCTCTTCATTGCTATGAAGGTTAGGACATCTCAGACATGCCAGTAAACCCTGGTCTGACAGAGCAGGGATCGGATTGGAGCCCTCCAAATGCTAACCAAGTTGCAGGAGCTGCTACAACAGAGGGCTGCTTCCTACTCTAGAGACACCACTGCTTGCATTTCATTTCTAGCCAGTCTAGGAAATTCACCGTATTTAATCTGCTCATTTGCTTTCTGTGTGCTGAGTTGTTAAATTAGCATCAGGAAAAATGTCACCGTGCACAATGGTTGAAAGCCAACTTCTAATGCTCAGTGAAGCTTTTCCTTCTGTTACTCCAGGGACTCTGTTTGCCTGCCAGCACCATGTTTAGCTCAGAAAAACTCAATTAACAAGAGAGACAGACTGATATCAGTCCACGGTCATACACAGTTGATCTCTCTGCTGAGCAGATGGAGGTGTGTGTCCCTCCCAGCGTGGGTGGTGTACCCTTTTGTCACTCATGCTCCATGCCTGCACCTCCTCTCCTCTGGAATCTGCAGCTATTTGGGGCCGGTTCTACCTGCCCAACCTATGTCACTCCCACCACACACCCCTGACTGAGGCTCCATACCAGAGGCACTTGCTGTCACCTCAAAGCTGTTATCTCAGAATCTGGAAATAGGGCTTCTTGGACATGCCTGCCAAATTGACTGACAAATCTTCTACGAATCATGAAAATTGCAGCTCTTTGTAACAGCAAATTTAGCCTCTTCTGTACTGCCAATGGGACTTAAAAGGCCTTATTCACACAACTGCCACTCTTCTCAAGAGTGCAATAAAACCTCCCAGACCAGAATGGAAGCAATTGACATTTGCCAAGTTTATGTGTAAATGATCAGGGTTTTTATGTCAAGCCAAATAAGCCACTGAGCAAACTAGCCAAACGTTTTCAGAAATAACTGACTCCTGATGAAGTAGGTCAAATCTATCTCTTTCTACTTGAAGTTATTGTGAAACACAAGAAAGCACTCAAATAGCTCTTCTTTCCCTGCAAACATGATGGGAAAGACACGAAAGATATACAACCACGGTCATTCTCACTGTTAGCATACGCCAGTTAAATCTCTCTCCTTAAAGCTTTCCCCTTGTTGCTCCCCTAATGGACGTCATGAATGCATAATCTTGAAAAGAGATTTTTAGGGGTTTTTTCCCACATGATAACTGAGCTGTAAGAATGAAAGTGTGTCAGAATTGACCTCTATGCTGGATAGGTACATCTTTAACAGCTTACTGAAAATGTGATAGATGTGCCCCAAATGGATCCCACGAAAGTTGTTAGCAAGAGAAACTCAGTTCATGTTTTGCAAAGCAGTGAGCCTTGCTTTAATCAACATAGTCTTTTTACCCATACTTTGCCAACAAGAGTCAGTATTTTATCCTTAAAATGCAGACAAACATCTTTTTCACTCCTCTACAGTGCAAGAGTCTTTCCTTCCCTGTGGATGCTAGCTTGCAGGTGAACCCATAGGAATGGCTGGATTTGGCCAGTGAATGAGGGCACTGGTGGGCTCTTTGGGATTCAGCCGCAGCACACACAGGAGGAAGCTGATGTGGTGCCCATGAGACAGTCACTCCACAAAGAGCACAGTGTGGGTCCCATCCACGTGCCCAGTGTGGGACTGTCTCTACAAACACAGTTGGTGCTCTCCAGCTCACCCACACAAGGTGGAAGTAAACAAGTCTAAAACTGAAAGCTGTTAGGCTGCCTCCCTTTATGTGCAGCCTAGATATATCCATGTACCCATCAGCTTGTTTCTTCTCTCCATGATTATCTTGGCCAGCAACTGTTTACACTTGTCTGAGAGACCAGCCAAATTAAAACACCAAGCAAAGGTGTGACTGTGTGCCTGCCCATCTTTCTTACCCCCTTATTGGATGAGCCAAATTCTGCCCACAATACAGCATGGAGAGATCTTCTCACTGTGGTCTTGCTGGGATCACCCCGTGCCTGGGGTCTAGCTCGGAGAGCAGCTTCGTGTGAAATGAAGAGAGAGAATGGCTCTTCTCACATTGGCTTTGCGTTGGGATGCAATGAAGAGATTTATGTCAAGAAGCTTAACAAAATAGGTTAGAAACATTCATGGCACCAGTCTTTCTAGTGTCACTTATGCTTACTGTGCCTTCCTAGATACTTTTAAAAAGCAGCCTATGTCTAGGGAAAATAGTTCCCTTGTATCAGGAGGCCTGATCTCAGTTGTTTTCATGGAGCTAGGCATTCAGTCCAGTCACTTGTCCAGAAAAGCTCAGCAGAAAATATGGTATCACATCAAAAAGTCATTTCCTGGTAATGTGGCATCTTCTTTGGCAAATGCTTCTTAAAACAAACAAAGGCACAATAGATAAATTTCTCAATTCCAGGCTTGTTTTAGACCGTATCTGCCAGACAGCAAACACTGTTGATCCCACAGTAAGTGACTTTCCCTTCCTTCCTTATTCCTGCTCCAAGGCCCTGCAGACACTCTATGTGTGTTTACAGATACAGCTCTGTGATTACTTTGGAAGTGCAAAAGACTCGGCATAAGGGGGTTGTGACAGGGTTTCATTGGCTCTTACGAGTCTCCTCAGTGGCTTCAGTTTTGGCTAGCTGAATCTTTGCTTCAAAATACCATTCAGTTTTTCAGCAATAAAACAACAATCTCAGATGGCACTCTCTGGTGTCGCCTGACCATCTAACCTGCTGCCTTCAGAATTTAGGAAGGAGGCTGAGGGAAGAATGAAAGAATGCAAATGTACATCTGCGATTGGCATTGGGATTCCTGGCTTTGATTCATCTTTGGGGAGTTCTACCAACCAGACAGTTGTCTGAGTGTGAGTGTTTGAGTGTTCTTCCATGGCCTTTTCACCGTGAACCATTAATCAGCAGTTGTGTGGGATTCAGCCCCCTCCTTTGGAGATGGCCTTGTGCTGGGATCTAAGGTTATTTGTTGCTTCGACTTTGCTACAGGCTCTTTACTCTCAGTTACTTTGTACCTGAATCATCCCTTCCCTTTCCTTCTGCCTGCCCATTTCTTCTTCCTCTGGCTCCAGCTAAACCTGCATCAGACGACTCAAGCTTATGCTTGTTACTGAGCTCAGGACTGTTCAAGAGTTTTGCAAGAGCTGTGCATGTGCATGGTATTGGGGAATGAAGAGTTTTGTATTGGAACATAATTACCGAGGGGCCTGGCACAGAACAAGAAGTACAAGTCCTTTTCTTACACAAACATTTGCAGTTTGAGTTGGCTGGATACCTGAATACCAATTCTCTATGGGTTGGGATCCTGTAGGTTTATTTATCCAGTTACGTTCCTATTTTCGAATTTAATGACTCCCTAACTATCATCACCATGGTAGAAAAAATATTGATATGCAAGGTACAGAAGACAATTTTATGTTCAATTTCAAGAGCAGCTAAAAAAACTGTTTAGCCAGAGGCATCACAGAACAGTTCTATCTACACAAAAAATTGGATGAACTACATTACATTTTCTATTTCTTCTGCTTTCCAGAATGGGGGTTTAAAACTCAGATACAAGTAAACAGCAACTTTTTCTTAAACTCTCTCCATTCTGACAAGAATACTTCATTACAGGAAACACAAAACCAAACACAGAATCACAGAATAGCCGAGTTAGAAGGAGCCCTCAAGAATCATCAAGTCCAATGCCTGGACCTGCACAGGACCATCCCCAAGAGTCACACCATGTGCCTGAGAGTATTGTTCAAACACTTCTTGAACTCTTGCAGGCTTGGTGCTGTGACCACCTGCCTGGGGAGCCTGTTCTAGTGCCCAACCACCCTCTAGGTGAAGAACCTTTTTCTCATATCCAACCTAAACCTCCCCAACACAGCTTCAGAGCATTCCCATAGAGAAGAGATCAATGCCTAACCCTCCTTTTCCCCTCATGAGGAAATTGTAGACTGCAATGAGGCCTCCCCTCAGTCTCCTCTTCTCCAGGCTGAACAGACCAGGTGACCTCAGCCGCTCCTCATACGACTTCCCCTCAAGGCCCTTCACCATCTCCATTGCCTTCCTTTGGACACTCTCTAAGAGCTAATTATCTTTCTTATATTGTGGTGCCCAAAACTGCCACAATATTCAAGACGAGGCCACCCCAGTGCAGAGCAGAGCGGGACAATTCCCTCCCTTGACCAGCTGGTGATGCTTTGTCTGATGCCCTCCAGGACACAGTTGGCCCTCCTGGTTGCCAGGGCACTGCTGACTCATTCAACTTGCTGTTGACCAGGACCGTCAGGTCCCTTTCTGTGGCACTTCTTTCCAGCGTCACGTTCCCCAGTCTGTATGTACATCCAGGATTGCCCCATCCCAGGTGCAGAATCCAGCACTTTTCCTTGTTGAACTTCATGTGGTTGGTGATTGCCCAGCCCTCTAATTTCTCAAGATCTCTCTGCAGGGCCTCCCTACCTTTAAGGGAGTCAACAGCTCCTCCCAGTTTTGTATCATCTGCAAACTTACTTAGTCTCCCTTCCAGTTCTGTGTCCAAGTCATTTATGAAGATGTTGAAAAGCACAGGGCCTACTCTGTGGAACCCCACTAGTGATAGGTCGCCAGTCTGATGTTACCCAATTCACTATTACCCTCTGTGCTTGAGCTGTGAGCCAATTGCTCACCCACCACTTGATGTGCTTATCCAGCTGTGTGCTGGATGTTTTGTCCAGAAGGATCCTGTGAGAGGTAGTATCGAAAGCTTTACTGAAATCCAAAATGACGTCAATTGGCTTCCCTTGATCAACTAGATGGGTTACCTTGTCATAGAAGGAAATCAGGTTTGACAAGCAGGACTTTCCTCTCATGAAGCTGTGCTGGCTGTGACCAATGACTGCTTTGTATTTCAGGTGTTTTTCAATACTTCCCAGAATAATCTTCTCCACAACTTTACCTGGCACTGAAGTGAGACTGAAATGCCTGTAGTTTCTGGGGTCCTCCTTCTTGCCCTTCTTGAAAATCAGGACAACATTCACCAGTTTCCAGTCGGCTGGGACCTCTCCAGATTCTCAAGACCATTTCAAAATCATTGAGAGAGGTGTTGTGAAGACATCAGCCAGATCTCTGAGGATTCTGGGATGAAACCCATCAAGACCCATAGATTTGTAGGGATATAGCTGGAACAGCAGATCCCACACAGTTTCAGGGCTGATTGGGAGTTGATCATTCTCACAGTCATGGTCCTCCATTTCAGGGCACTGAAACTCCCTTGGTCCATCATCTGTGTTGAAAACAGAGGCAAAGAAAGCGTTAAACACCTCTGCCTTGTCTGTGTCCCTGTTTGTGAAGTGACCATCCTCATCCTGTAACAGGCCGATGATATTTCTATACTCCCTTTTGCCATTAATACATTTGAAAAAACTCTCTTTATTGTCCCCTACGTTTCTGACCAGCTTCAACTCCAGTTGAGCTTTGGCCATACAAATTTTCTCCCTATAGCAGCAAGCAGCATCTCTGAATTCTTCCCATGTCACTTGATCTTGCTTCCACTGGGCATACACCCTCCTTTTTTTGCCTTATTTCCAAGAGGAGATCCCTGCTCAGCCAAGGATCTTCTGCCTTGCCTGCTTGACTTCTGACGTTTGGGAATTGCCTGCTCCTATACCCTTAGGAGGTGATGTTTGAAAAGTGACCAGCACTGATGGACCCCAACACCTGCAAAAACATTTTCCCAGAGGACCTTGCTTACTAATTCCCTGAACAGCCTGAAGTCTGCTCTCCTCATGTCCAGAGCGGAGGTTTTGCTGGCACTTTTCCTTCTGTCAACACAGATTTTAGACTTGATCACTTCGTGGTCTCTGTGGCCAGGACAGCCACCAATCTCCACTTCTCTGACAAGATCCACTCTGTTGACAAGTAGCAGATCAAGGAGGGCATCTTTCTGAGTCATCTCCCTTAGGACCTGTTCCATAAAGTTGTCATCCAGGTTTTTTAGGAATCTTCTGGCCCGGGTTGTACCAGCTGTGTGACACTCCCAGTTGACTTCTGGCAAGTTGAAGTCCCCCATAAGGACAATGGCAGTTGACTTGGAAGTGTCCCTTAGTTCCTCAAAGAATAATTCGTTGGTGTCATCATCCTGGCTGGGAGGTCTATAGCAGACTCCCGCAATGACATCTGCATTATTTGTCTGCCCCTTGGTTCTCACCCAGAGCCTCTCAACTGTGCCATTGCCAACTGTGAGCTCCATACATTCTAACCATTCTAACTATTACACACAGTGCCACCCCTCTGTTTCCGCCCTGCCTATCCCTCCTGAAGAGCCTGTAACCATTCAGTGGGACACTCCAGTCACAGGACTCATCCCACCAGGTTTCCCTTATGCCAATAATGTCAAATCTCTGAGACTGGGCCAAAGCTTCGAGTTCCTCATGTTCGTTCCTCGTGCTGCGTGCATTGGTGTAGAAACATTTCAGGTAGCCAACACCTCATGAGGCAGACTGAGGGATCCCATTAGGATTTTCTCAAGTTTTGGCACACCTTCCCATTGCTCATCACTGGTGAGCCTGGTTTTGTCCCTTTCCCCTTTCCGAGCTAGTTTAAAGCTCCATCAACAAGCCCCACTAGCTCCTGCACTCCTTTTCCCCTCTGAGATAGGTGTCAGTAGGCCAGGTGTTGAGTAGATCATCCCCTGGTCAACAACCCCAAAATTTCTCTGACTACACCAACCTCAGAGCCACTCACTGACCTGATGAATATGCCTATTCCTGTTAGTATTATTCCTCGTTACCAGAAGAATCAAGGAAATCACTACCTGTGTTCAAGAGCCTTCTACCAAACATCCCAGGGCCCTAAAGTCTCTTTTGGTTGCCCTCGGACTTCTTTTGTTATTTCATCACTGCCAGTTTGAACAACCAATAGCAATCAAAGGACCCAATTAGACTGGAGAGTTTTCCAGTAATGTCCCTTACCCGAGCCCCTGGGAGGCAGCAGACTTCCCTGTGAGTTGGGTCTGGTCTGCATATTGGACCTTCCATTCCCCTTAGAAGGGAATCTGCTACAGCCACCCTTCTTTTCCTCATAACAGAGGAGGTCTTGATACAGGGTATAGATGGTGTTGTTTTAGGAGGCCCCACTAACCCAGGCCCCCTGGTGGTCTAGTGGTTAGGATGCGGCGCTCTCACTGCCGCGGCCTGGGTTCGATTCCCGGTCAGGGAATTCCCCCGGGCAGATGGAGCTCGTCAGCCCTGTAAGGCCATCCATCTAAGAGAAGGTCACTCTAAACAAACCTACGTCCTGAGGACCTCGCTGCCATTGTCCAAGCTCGCTCGGCCCCGGCAGATTGAACCTTAGGATTAAAGGGTGGGCTCAGTTCACCGCATGCTGTGTCTCACCTAAAAAATCCATTGCGCAGGCTTGTAAGGTAAAGACCTTTCCCAAATCTTCGTTTGCGAAGACTGGCCATACTATACTATACTATACCCCAGAAGGTCCTTTGCCCACCTCATCAGTTGTCTGGCCTTCTAGTTCCAGAGCCTCATACCTGTTGTAACCCTACATGTAGAGCAACCGGGGGAGTTATAATCAGAATACTATATCCCTCATGATGTATAATTGCACCAGAATCAGAGACTTGTACACTGGAGAAAATACTGTCAACACTGAAAATAGTCTGAACAATACTTTGAGTTTTTTAATAACAAGGAGTGTCAAATAAACAGGACTTGGGGTAAATGCAAGTATTAATAGATTAGAGTTGAGAAGAATGTCCATGAAGTTCACTGATATGTCTACCTCTCAGTCAGTCTTACCGTCTGTCTGCCTCTACCCCTCCTCCCATTTTGTTCTTGTTTCCAGCACAAGGCCGCATATCGAGACCTTCAGGAGAGCTAAGGAGGAGCAGATATGATCAACTGCTTTATTGAAAAAAAAATTCTAGAGAGGTAAGATTCCTTTACAAGATAATCCTTCTCTGAAAAGAATTTCTGACAAAAAGGTATTGTGTCCATAGAGGTGAATCTTTTAGTTTCTTTACACTAGATGAAGACAATTAGTCACTGAACTGAAACTTGATAGTAGCCTGCCTGTAGCAGCATGACAGTCAGTAGAGGCAGATGAAGACACTGTTGACAAGTCATAGAAATATTTTTCTAACAAAACATTTCCTGGAAGTGAGAGGAGTTGGGAGAAAAAATATAGTCAGAAGACTAATGATTATTAACTCAGAGACAAATGTATTCAACATTCATATAAAACTGATTTAGTAATTTGGTAAAAATGAAGAGAGAAAGAAAGCTTGAGTTGGAAGAAAGTAAACTAGGACTCAAAGCTGGTCTAAAGTGATCCACCCAATTGCAACAATCACCATCATTTAGGTTTTCAAAGTTTGGTGAAATTCAGAGCACATCTCAGAAGAGCCTGAATGAGTATTTTAGTATCTCTCAGAAAATTGTCTCTAGTCATCAGCAATATTCAAGTGAAATCAACTATGCATTAGTAAGAGAAAGAGAAAAGTTTGGAGGTTTGGTAACACGGAAGATACAAAAAGCAGATGAAGAGAGGTAAGAACAGGGCAGCCTTATTTGTGTCATAAATAGCAATATGACTACTTTGCAAGGATACAAGGAATACTACAAGAAGCAAATGGACATTTGATAGATAAAAATTATGAAACAATCAATGAAAAGATAGACTTGTTCTGTTCTTATCTGTATTTGGAAGCCAGAAAGCTAATGAGCATGAATGCCTTCTTGCCACTCATAAAGCAAGACTACTTTAAAACACACAGACTCAGAATGAATATTTTGAAAATCAACAGACCTAGAAAACTTGCAGTCAAGAGATGATGGAGAAGATCCTGGCCTAGAAATACTCATTTTTAGTGAATCCTGAAACACCAGAAGGACACTAGAACAATGCAGAGTGTTCAGCCAACATCACAGTAGGTTACCAGCACAATTGACAGCACTGCAGCTTAGTCTGTCTGACAAGGGATACCAGGCAGCAGAAAAATGAATTGTTAATGAAATTAGATGGGAACACAGTCATTAGAAGTCCACACTGATTTACAAGATAGCATTCTTGTATGAAACTAATGATACACAGTGTCTGTGTGGTTTCTTCCAAAGGGATTAATATAGTGCTTGAAACCACTCCAAAGAACTCATTAACTGGTTCCCTTCAGACAGCCATCTATATGCAACATGTTATTCAATGCTGCTGATATATAACCAAACTGTACCAACAAGCAGTTAGATTGTAGTTGGACTACAGCATCTCAATCATCAGCTGTAGGTCACAGTTAAGACCAAGGTAGAATTGATCTTTCCACATTGGCAAGGAACTGTTCAGGTGAGAGATGCATGACTGATCTCTGCTGTAAAAAGAGGTGAAAATTCCACAAATGTCCTTGATGATTTAACTTTTGAAATCAAGTCAAGTGGTCAGCATAACTTTGAGCATGTGAGCAAGAAGCAACATCAAAGCACCTAAGAAAGTGGGATCTCATTAGTGACTGGAATCCAGGTCAGCAATTGAAAAATCACAGAAACAGAAGACTTTACTACCCCAATCCAGTTTAAGCAGGGATGTGCTTTTATCTCTGTGTACAGTATTAGGGACACTGTTTCAATGCCCACATTTTTAGAGAGTTGTTGAAATATTAGCATGGGTGTGGAAAAGAGCTAAAAAGTTGTGCAAGATCTAGAAAAAAAGGCCATAGCAAAGGCTTGTAGAACTCAGTCTGTTGAGTTGAATCAAGACTTAGAAAAAATGAGAAATTACTTGATTACAGAGGGTGTTTCCCTCCTGACAGAAAACGTCATGGATGAAAGAGCTCTTAATCTAGCAGAAAATGTGCAACAAAAGCCAAGAGCTGAAAGCGGAAGCCTAGCAAATCCAAATGAGAAACTAATCAGAAATGTTTAACAATGAGAGTAAGCATGAGAACAAATTGTCAAAGAAAGTAGTCAGTTCTTCATGTCGAGCTATCAGCACATCAAAGCTCCAGGCATTTCTAAATCACGAGTTTCTGTTAGTTAAGCCATTGGGCTCCTTATGAGAAAGACAGTCCAAAACCTAATGGCCCATGCCAAGGACTGAAACTTAGCTTCTGGAAACTCAGACCAGATAAGTTATTGACTTCTCTAGCCTTCATTTTGTGGGTCTAAGAGACTGGTACAGGTTATTTGTCATCTTTCTTGTAAACAAAGACTTCCTCCAGCTTTTGCCTGTCGGAACTCCACGGGTGGGTGAAGAACTGTCTCTGCATCTCTGGAAATGCAAAGGAAATTTCTCCTTGTGGCTAAGTACCCTGTAGTAGCAGGGGCTTGTCTTTTCTCAGACTTTTCCATTTTTCCTGGAAAGAGGGTAGTTTCTCTCTATCCATTACTCTCTTTCTCTTTTCCTCATCTCAAGCGGCAATTGCCATGTCTCCTGGAAAATATTTTCTAACTTCTGGAACAGATTACTGTCCCTACTTGATGCATATCTTCTGCAGTGTATTTCTTTGGGTGGTTTTCAGAGCCTCTTGGGGCCTACTACTTGCCATGATCTGGCAAAATCCCTGACCACTATTTGGGACCTTGGTTTGTTTATTTTAACTTTTATTGTGAAAAAACCTGAAACCAATCAATGCCATCCATTGGTACAGAACAAAAAATTAGTATAGACCAAACGGATTTTTATCTGCTAAAGAAAGATGTAGAATAAAGCCCTCACCCAGTGACAGATTAAATAAAGGCCAGAGTTAAAAGTTTTGTCTTGCAACACATTCTACAACTGTTCAAATTGTGTGGCAAGAAGCAATAAATGCTGGAGCCAAGGGCTTGTGGGGGACAAGTCCTCCTGCCTGGTTGTGGAAGCTCAGGCCCAGAGACAGACACCAGGAGCATTCTGGTTCATTTCGACTACTGTAAAAATTGGATAGCTCCAGGACAGATACTGGTGCTTGTTGGAGAGAATGGGTCAGACAAGGCACTCAGCTTCAGGAGAGCTGGTGTCTTAAGTAAGTATGTATGACAGAGGAGCACTTGCCTCTCACCTCGGGCTCTACCTCTCTGATATTTTGATTTTGTACTACTCTCCTGCTCTGAGCGGGAGGTGGGACTGACTTACACCATGGTCTATACTTTGACCTTTGCACTTCTCTTCGTAGTCTTCCCAATTTGTGGGATTTTTCTGCTCTGTTTAAAAACAGGAGACAAAGGAAACAAGTGTCACTGAGGCATCTGGGAAAAGCTGTCTTACACTTCGCTCTGGCGTGCACACCCAGGCTGAAAGTGGTGATCTGCCTCGATTCCCCTTCCTAGATCTCTCGTGCTGCTTCTCACTCAAGTTTCCAGACCTTAGTTGCTTGCCTCAGACAGTGCCAAAGCCATTGTTTTGTATGATGGAGCGATGTGGTTTCTGTGCCAGAATTATAAGTAAACCATGAAAAAATATTAATGTTTTCGTGTAGACTTATGCAACTTTTTCCATGAAAACCGTCAAAAATAGCAAAAGTCTTGTCTTATCATGAACCATAGGGAAGGGTACGTTCATCCAGAAAGCAAATGTTCATCCAGAAAGAGCATGTTTGCAGACCAGAGATGTTCTGAAGGACATCACTTACAAGACTCCCACCAAAAGACCTCTGCAAAGGCCTCGCTAAGCAGACATATATGAAATCTCCTTTCCAGGCAAACTTTGGTCTATAAACACAGCTGCTCCTGCTCTTGAGCAGTCACAAAGCATGGCTACAATGTCAATTAGGTTGGGCCAAAGTCCCAACAGGGTACTACTTTTTCTAGGAGTGGTTGTCTTTTCCATCCTGGAACAAGAACAGCAGTCACCACTAGGGGACCATTGACTTCACCACTGTCTCACCTAGGGCCCCAGCAATGCTTCCTGTACTTTCCTACGAGGAAACACCATTGTATGTGAGATCCCAAACACTTTATAAAGTGCTTGCAGCCTTAGCATTCATATCAGCACTTTGTAAAACTCATGGGGATGGAAACACACATGCCAAATTCTTTGAGCAGTGAGACTGATTAGTAATTCAAGGTTTGTCCTGAGGAAATGCTTGCTCTTATAAAGTAGTGGGCTGCTGACACTCACGTTTGAGCAGCCTTCATTGCTCGGGGACTCAGATATATACTGTGAAATCCGTCCATACCACCATGTGTTTTTGATGTTGGTGGGTGGACATATGCCCATTACAGAGACTAGTTATACAAATGGTCAATAATTAAGCAGTTAGTGGACTCCTATGTACTTGTAAGGTACACAAGGCTCATGGAGAGCCTGCCAAGTTCCTCAAGAAGTAATAGTTCATGACACTCTTGAGATATCTGCCAGATGCCGACACAGTGTTATGAAGTTCCTATTTCAGGACATAATTTTAAAAATACCTCTAGCTCAGGATTTAGATGCCAAAAAGCGTTTGTGTATGAATTGTAATGTAAACCATAAACCCAAGAGGAAACACCAGAGCCTTCTCCTTTTGTAGATACCTTGTGACTAAGGAGAGTTAAGAAAATATTCCTTTATTGGCAACAAAACAAATACATTTTACTGTCCCATATGTGCAAAATGAAACAACCAATTAACATATATCTGGCAAAGAAAGAATATTTTTACCTTCCAGCATTGCCCACACATCCCAAAATTTATATTGATTGCAACATTTGGGAGTAGTGCACAGAGGGCAGATGGTGAACAGTCTGCTGAGCACCGAGTTTGGCTGACAAGAAGGCATGGCAGTTTTAATAACAGCATCAGCAATTCAGCTCAGCATGAATTTTCTCACATTTCTGGCTCTCACACTAGGAATGCTCAGTGGCCTAGCAAAAGCTTTAACATAGTTGCTTTCATATCATCAACTAGCTGGCATAATCACTCTCACAGTACTAACATAATCTTATCCTTTCAGTAGACGCCAAAATTAATTGCAGTAGAAAAGCAGTCCCAAGAAGAGACACTTGTCTTCTTTGACTCACACAGGATCTACATTTGTAGATCTAAGTTCTATAAAAAGAGGGCGCATATGTGTGTTGTGTGTGTGTGTTTTCAGCATATTGGCCCTTTGAAGTGGGCTTCTTTTTTTTAAATTTTTTCTCAATTAAGATTCAGATGGGTCTAAGGAAGTCTTAAAGCTAACAAGACACTAGTCCTGCTTTTCCCAGTATGTTTTTAGCAGGGGAAATGCAAAGACAACTGCATGAGCAAAAGAATGCAACTCCCACCCCTGCAGCAAGCCATTCTCAGTGTGTGTTTTCAGCCTAGCTCCACCAGCCTCTGGGCCAGAATAAAGTGTGTATTTGTTGTTTCTCAGGTATTGTCACAGTCTCTTTGTAATTGCTGAATATATTCAAATGCCCCATACCACCATTTTGGGCCAGCCCCATCTTTTTCATCAAGTTTGAATATATTGGACCCCTGAATACACTAATCACTGAGCCTCGATCAGCCTCAGTTGGGACTTCAGGTCACAGCCACACCCACACCCATGGGGCCAAGAAGCCCCATTTCAGCTGAACCCTAGCTGAGCTGTGTTGAAGGGCTTCTGCTCTCCAGCTTGTCCATGTCTGTGGCCACGTCTGGGCCTTGTCAATCCAGATCTCTACCTGCAGATTGACATGCAGGCTTAGTTCAGGCTGGTTGTTGTGGACCTTCCTGGCCATCATTAGACCTGGTCTTAACCCTTACCTACAGACTGAATTTCCAGCCTGGCCTCAGACCTGTTTCATCACCAGATATTGCCTCATGATTTGGGCTCTTGACTGGTTCTGGCCATTGTCTTCACGTTTGTCCTTCTCACCTCATTTGGATGCTGTGGATTGGCCTTGGTTGGGAAGTCTGGGTCCTGTTGGCCCTGGGTTCCCACTGCCTTCTGGGTCACCTTGCTTTAGGGAGCAGGTGGCCCATGTGGTGCCATGATAGTGGGATCTGAACTTAGGTTTACAGGAGCATAAAAAAAGGGCCTGAAGAAGATTCCCCTGTGTCACACAGTAGCTAGTAGACCATGTGAATAGTTTAGGTTGGATAATGCAGTGTGATGGGGTGGAGAACTGCAGCTCAGGCCATTTGGTCTGGTTAAAAATAGCATCAAGACCAAGTCCCTGTATCAGTATAGTCATACATTTAGATGTAGCTTTGAAATCAGTCCCATTTCTAATACAATGAAATGCCATGGGTCAACAAATCAATCCTTTCTACTCATAGTTTTGGACCTCATGGAAGTAATCTCTATGCATGTTAGTATACTCCACACTGACCTGTGAGACACATAAATATGGAACTCTGGTTTCCCACATATCTGCAACCCCTGTCTCTTGTGATCTTCACCAAAATTACACTATCTTCTTCTTGGCCTCTTAAGACTTCCCCATGACAATATTCCCAGATTCTTCCCATGTCCCCAGAATGATTCCTTCTCTGGTTCTCTTAAGCGTCTGCTTCATCCTAGGCCCTTAGCATTTTCCCTCATAGTGGTAACTTCACTTTATCTTGCTCCTCAACTCAAATATTTCCTCATAGTTTCATTATTTACCATTTTTGCCTGATAGGTGAGCAGGAGGTTATGTGTGCAAGGACAGGGCTAGAGCTGCATGCCCACCAAAGCTGTAGGTAATGGCTGGCTTCTTCTTGCCTCTTCCTTGGTAAATGGAGCTGCACTGATTTGGGCGTTTCTCTTTCTCCCTTTCCTCTTCCCAAATGGATTGCTGTGAAATTAGTTTTAAGAGGCTGCTGCTCTCAAATATGATTGGAACTGACCATCAGGTTCAAGAGTACCTGAGAGTACCTGGGGAAAGAGCTGATAGATGGAAGGGCTTTGCATAAGCCCTTGTTCCTCTACACTCTTGAACCATTAAGTGAGATTCAAGTGCTCAGGGAGTGGAGTTATTTTACCTCCCTCATATTTTAAATTCATCCAACAACAACTGCAATGGTGTATTAAGTGTATTTAAAAACATATTAAAACTCTCTACCTTCTGTTTTCAGAACTGCAGTGCAAGATCAGCATTTTACCCTGGGTAGTGATAAGAAAGAGCTTTTGAACACCCATTACACTGCACAAGTGTGTGGGGAACTGCTCCTCATTAATTTAGAACAGAGGGAATTTTTGAACTCTGTAAGACAGACTAGTAAGTGTAGTTTGAATGTGCCTCTCTCCTTTCCTCTTTTCACTGTTTTTGCATTGGCCTAATGTATAAACAGATAGTTTTCCAAGATCTCTGTTAGCAAGCAGGGTTTAGTGTGCGAGCACCAATCCGAATATTATGGGAGCTTAGAGGTCTTTGGCTGCAGAAAAAATGGTTTTAAAAGCAATAGTAATAGTAAAAGGATTGTAGTACAATAATAGATTTGAAAGCTTTATTGTGAATGATGCACTGGATGAGAGTTGATGATACAGATGAAGTACTTTGTGAGCTGCTAGGAGCAAAGCAGGTCCTGATTATTTCATTGACAGAGGTGGGTTGTGGGGGCAGCTGACACCACATAAAAGTTGGAGCTTTCAATCTATCCATGATTACTGCGGTGCTTGGGGAGGGTGCAGCAGCAGCACTGTCAGTCACAGGCTGGAAGGGGGAGAGCCTATATTTGTATATTCAGTAGAGCTTTGCACTGACTAACCTAAATGCTGTTGTAATAAATATAATAGTAATTAACTCAAATGGGAAATTAAGAAGAAGAAAAAAAAAGAAAAGGAAAAGGGGAGCCCCTAATAAAAGGAATTCTAAAGAGATCTGCATGACCCTGACAGAAGATACCAAGGCCCAGATCCACAGAGCTGTTCAAATCAGAGTCAGGTGGCTGAATAACTTTTAAGATCTCAGCCACAGTCCAGGGTGGACAGAAAAGGAGCTACAAGCTACAAGCTGCTTCTTGACAGACTGCTTTTCTTTCATTCTGGGAGGAAGTGTGAAAGGCTGATCTGTCAATATTTTTCAGGATGTTCATGTTATTGCGAATTTCTCTTGCTTTTTTTTACTGTATCATGATGTTCGCATTCTGGTTTACATGTGGTATACGCATTGAAACTAACTTGAAATTCTAGAGATTTCTTTGCCTGGTTGCCCAAATACAGTAGACTTGTTTGGCAGACTGAAGAAAAATTAAAAACGCTTTGGCTGTAACTCCCTGACATGATCAAAACAAGACCTTGACTTCCTCAAACTCAAACTCCTTGTTAGGACCACACTTTAGCAGCAGTGGTTTATGTCTCTAAAACAGAATAGTTATTATTAGCTAAAGGCAAAACACATTCAGTCAATCAGTTTCTGGTTTGGAGATGTTATGGATGGCATGTAAAATGACGTACTGACAACTGACAAAATAACACAGCAATGAAATTCTATTCATAAAATCATACTGACTAGTTTCCAAACTATTGTTAATGGCAACTGCTTCATGGATGTCAACAAGGCAGGAATGGGAAGGCAGAAAACAAGAATCACTAAACTAAACTTGAATGTGCATACACAGAGAAGCATATGCACGTGTTTATTTTTACAAGTGAGATAATGCCACATCCATTCTAAGTGCCACTTTTCTGCTGTTCCATCTGTACAAAGGGCTCTTAAAGCAATTATGAAAAAATACAGGAGATGAAGAGAGGAGCAAGGGAGTATATGACCCAAGAGAAGTGGAGAAATCATGTGGACACATACTGTGTGGGTAGTTTGAGCTGGCTCACGGGCAGCACAAGATGAGTCTGTCCAGCAGAGCATGCTACTTTGTGCTCTATCCCCTGGCTTTAATGTTCCACAAACATCCTGCTGCTCTCAAGGAGGCTGTAAGGATGGTTTTGAAAGCATAAGCCAAAGATAAGCAATAAAAAGGTGTCCACAAGCAGGCAGAGCAAGATCTTAAAAGATCTGAACTTTTGCCATTCATCTTAATGGCATGTTATTATTTGAATTGTGCAATAAGATATAGTTTGGTGTTGCTAACTATTTCATTGCTTGTTAAAATTGGCAAGGTAAAACTGGACTGACAACTAACAGGAAGATATACACTAGTCACTCTCACTGGCATCTCATTTTGGCCTTGCATCACAGTAACATTTTTATGAGTTTCATATTTGCATTATAAAGGATTGTCTTGAAACTCTTTGCAATGAAATAAGCTGATATTCTGACTATTCTGCTCTCTACCTGGCAACCTGCCCTTACATTACAATTTGATATTACTGTGACCATGAGATGATAAAATTTAAGCCCTTAAGAAAAGAAAGAAAGACAGGGTCTTTAGGAGAGCAGATTTCATCTTCTTCAATATACCATGGGATGCTGCCATAGAGCACTTTAAAGGAGCTTCACATTTTTTGATCTTCAAGAAGAGTCTCCTTGGAGGAGGAATACTCAGAAATTAGTAGTTCTGGCAGAGGACTGGCTTGGGAACTGGTATCTCCTGACTGAAATGAAATACATACTTTGAGGTTTTCCAAACTTAGCTGGATGAAGCTTTGAGCACCCTGAAAGTTACCTCTGCTTTGCGCAGCAGAGATACAGTAGTCCAAAGGTCCCTTCCAACTAAAATTGGTTTTATGTTTATGCCGTGCCTTAATAGGTACGCATTAAAAAGGCATATTCTTTTCAGATAACAAATGGAAAACTCCCAGCCATTCTTTGAACTGGATATGCTGCTGCCAAGTAGAAAAGAAAAGTCTGTCTGATAGTCAAATACGATGATGACGAGCCCAGTACAGATGATTCTGGGTTTGCAAACTGAGTAATTGTGTAATGTATTAGGCAACAGAAATGATCACTTTGCCTTTCTGTGCAAAAATGGTATTACAAGACCAGTCCCATCATCATTAACTGACTGAATAAGCCTTTTGACTCATCTGTTCATTCTTCCAATGACCTTTTTCCTATACTGCTTATTCTGATTCCCTGCTGTAATACAATCAAGATATAAATCTCATGTGACAGCAAAGATCAGTAAGAGTCATGCAAGTAAATGCAGACAAAAAAGTTGATGTGTGCTTTGTACAGCACTATATCTCGGTTATTCTGAAAATTTTAAGGCAGATTCTGTGTTCTGTTTCCCTAGAGGAAGCATGTTTCTTCCCCAAGTAAAAACAGCGTGCAGATCTTTGAAGGCAGGACATAGGTGTCTGTCACAGTGTTGCAAGGCATTTTGACAAAGGGTGGCATTTAGAAATGCTAATTTCTTACTACTCTCTACTGAAAACAGGTGTGTTCCTCACAACCTAAGATGGTGTGAGGGGACTCCAAGTTGGCTGGAATGTTGGGGCAGATCTAACTAAACCTTTTGCTTAAATTGGGCATTCTGAAGACTGCAAAAGAGCTCTTAAACTCAAATCCAAGTTTTATTTTAACAGAAATTAGATCCCATAGCTTTAAAAACAGATAAAACTAAAAGTGAGACAAAAGAGAAAATAAAGCATTTGGAAACTGAATTCTTTCTTGCCCACTATGTCCTGGCAGAAAGGGTCCTTTTTTTCGGGCTTCCTCTCAGTTTATCAGCTCAGAAACTTTCTGTATTGCAATAGAACCTCCTCTGAGAAGATCCTTAAAACTGAAGACAATATCATTCGCCCCACCACTGAGGCTTGGTTGTGTATCTGTTTTTCTGAGCACTTTGGCAGTCTCTGAGTTCTCACACCCTCAGCATAGCCTCCTACACACTTTAGTAAATGATGAAGTATTTTAATTTGATTGCTATTTAATTGGATTTCTATATTATACATTAGCCAAAAAAACTCACCTGAAGAATGAAAGAAGCTGATAAGAGGGGAATTATCTGGGAGGGATGTAGAGGATATAAGCCATCAAAGAAAGTTTATTTTAAGACCAGCTTAGCACTGAACATGTGGTGAAAGAGCACCATGTAAAGAAAAGTCTCTGGCGAAGTTTTTAGGGTTGGTTTCTTCATTGTTTTCTTTTTATTAACTTTAATGTTTAATACATTACAAATCGCATGGGGCATGATTGGAAGAACTGACCCATTGAGGAGATGGTTGTGCTTATCAGAGAAGGACAGAATAATGAAGTTCTTCAGAAAGGGCTACTGGAGACAAGAGATAAAGAAGCATCAAGCACTGGCAGAAAGAGAAACCAAAACAGAGAGGTGATCTTACCATATGATATGACGTTTTGTAGCAATATTATAAATACCATAAGAAATTTCAATCTATATCGTACATAGACTCTTCTAGAAAGGTTAAGCTGCATATAGAAATTATCTGATAAATATATGTTAACATAAGAATGTAACTTTGCTCACAGGCACTCTTTAGTGAAAAACTGCAAGAGACACACAGATGTTTTTCAAAGACTTAGTTCGTTCAGTTTAATGCCATGTAATGCCACTGGTTATTGTAAGTCTGTTCTAGTCCCCCAGTCTTGACTCTTACTTATTTTTAATCTGGAAAATACTAAAGAGTCTATCAGTACCTATTTAAAGCAATGGCTCCAAATGGGCAAGAGAGAGAAAAGTATACAAATATCTTTTTTCCTTTTGCTTTTGAAAGGACTATTAGAAAATGGTGCAGATATTTTGGGCATTCCACTCTATGCCACAGACAGCTGTGCAAAGGGGAACCCAGGCCCATCTCTGGGTCTGAAAGAAGCACAGATCTGTGACTGTACAGCTCACCAGAATAGATACTGCTCCACCAGTGGTTGTGGTGGTAAGACAGATACTTGGTCAGGCAAGATATATGGTGGGTTCCTTGCGGTTTATACAGGCAGGTAGAAGGTCTGGGTGTGAGTGAAGAACAGAGTACTCAGCTGCAACAGAGGCAGGTTGGGAATCTCAAAAAAGGTAGAGTCACACACAGCAAGTATGTGTGTAGGAAGCTCATGGAGCTATTCCTTAATGAGTTTGCAGCATGCCAGTCCTTAGATTGACATGAGTCAACTATTTGGTTTTTAATCTCTTCCTCTGCATGCATAGTGACTATTCATGAGAGGATTACTGTGAAGTACTCTGAAACTAAATGGCATGTTTAGGATCTCATGGCTACAGGAATGAAAGTCACAGACAAGCTTGAATAGCACAAGAAAGATGCAGCTTTGTTCATGTTTTCTGAGAAAGAAACTTAAAAGATCAGATACTCAGTGTCACACTCTTACTCACATATAATCATAACTCATAATGCAGCAGCAGCTCTAAAAGTTCAACTACTGTTGCCAGTATGTAAGTGAAATGCCTCACATGGGTGTCACCTCTTCAGGATCACCTACTACTCAAGAATATCAAGTAATGGGAGCAGGTGATCACATCAGCTGAGAAAGTAGACAAGCCAGTAGCTTCTGCAGATCTAATGTTTTAAAATGTTCTTAACCAGCAAGTTAAGATTTACCTAGATTTACCCTGGAAGACAATATAATACCCAGCTGTGTAACTGCAAAGTTACTGCTTGCCAAAATAAGACTCCTGTGAAGCTGAAGTTTTATGTAGATCCAGGAACTTCAGGATCACCCTCCTCTCCAGAGGAGAGGCATTTTGAAATGCTTCATATTTAAAGCTACACACACACGTTCAGCAAAACAAGAGCCCTTCCTCTGGGGTGAGGGGAATGGGGACATGGCAGCTAACTACCAGCCTAAAGAAAGAGGAAAATGAGTCACAATAATTAAGTAGGTCATTTCCACTTTGTGTAAAACTGCTCTTCTAGTAGTCAGGTTAATCTCTGAAATAAGGAACTGTCTGGGCTCAAGTTTCTGTCTGAGCTTGCTGTTTCTGCTTCAGATAAGTGGGAAAGTAAGGAAAAATTCCCTGTAAAAAAATTGGTGTTTTCAGCAGACGAATGTATGATTGTGGATTCTAGGGAAACTATTCTAACTCTCACTGATTGAACATCTGGTTTAGTTTTGTTTCATGCATCTATGTGGCTTCTTAAAAAAAAAAATAACCAAAAAAACAAATTCAACCCTCTATAGCAGCTGCATTGGCTTCTGCTAATATTTGCTTCCCTTACAGTAAAACCTAAGCAGTTCAGCAAAAGTTGAAAACCTTTTCTTTACTTTTATTTCAAATCATGTCTTTGAAATAGTGAATTTCTGCTGGAAGACAGAACACAAGCTTACCCGTAGTGAGTGGGAGGTTGTAGTATTAGATCTTCTTTCAGGAAGGCTCTTTGACCCGAACAGAGGGTCAAAACATTTCTGGCCATCAAAGCCCTCAAACAAGGATGTTTTAAATATAACAAATTTTTTTTCCAATAAAATTCTCAAATAAGAGAGAGAGGTATTACTATTGTCATTGTTCTGATGCAGCAGATAAACTGCTGGCTGGAAATATTGTCCCTGCTGGAAAATTGATTATGGTTCAGTTTTGGAAAGTGCGTGTTCCCTCTGCTTTTAGTTACCATATTAGGTTTTCATAAGAAAAAAAAAAAAACAACAACCCACCCTGATTTCTCATGTTCCTGTTGCTTCCCTTAGAGCTCTGTGTCACGATGACTTACTGAATGTGAAGCAAGCTGCTACTTCATATTTTCATCCTCCCCTTCTAGGAAACAGTTGCTTTAGGACTGATTCTGGTAACCTGATACCACTTGATGTATTTTTGCTGGAATATGGAGCCTGCATAAATTGCACCATAAGCAAATTTCTTTATAATGGAAGGATTGGGAAGCTGCAGCTTGGCAGGCCATTTCATTGGTGTGGTTTTTTTAAGGTGGATTTTCCAGATGCTTTTTAACAGATGATATTGTAGACTTTTGCAAATGATATAAGGAATATGTAGTTGCCACTGGTTTTAGAGCATCCTACCTGTAGACAAAATGCTCTAAATTTGAAAAAGCTCCTACCTGCCTGACAGATATCTCTCTACAACCTGAAAGAAAAACTGCAGTTGTTTACACTTTCCAATGTACCTAATTATTTATTATCAGTGTTGCATGAGCCTGCAAGCTCCTGCTGAAATTGAGTCCAATCTTTGCAGTCTCAAATACAAATGAAAAGTTAGGTCTCCCCTCCCACAGAGATGAACCGACAAAAATCCACAAAGAGTAGTAAAAACCTATGCATTCATAAAACCAAAATTCATTCCTTTTCTTCTGGGACACAGTAGTTGATACAGGGAATTATTTAGGTACGGGATGGGTAGATGTGAGTCCTCCAGTGCTGGAGCTAGAACAGAACTTCAAGTAGGAGAACTTCCTCCCCTCTGAGCAAAAGCTCCTGTAGATTATAGAATGAGATCAATCAAACCAGCTGGATCCACTGCACACAGAGTACATCCATTCCAGGACTCTGGGCTGGTGAGAGGCCTCCTGTCCTCTTAGTGGTGTCCTGAGACACTCAGCACCTCCTGCACTGTGAGTGGCTGGCACTGTCTGTCAGTCTGTCTGAAGCAGCATGTCCTTTGCCTCTGAGCTTTCCAGGGTGCCGATGCCTTTGGTAGGATTTCCTGACAGCTCTGAGAAAAACACTTCCTCGTAAGGCCAAGACTAATTCCTGCAATCAGTAGGAGCTGCCATCCCTTTCTGCATTCAAATAACAGAGCGGGAAACCCTGGCCAGTGACTTTGACATGGAAAGCACTTTCCAGAGAGTTTAAAACTTGTGTTGTTTGCCTGGCACAGTCTGAAGCACTGCGGAATGCTCTGAACTATAAGGACCATGCAACCTCTGTCACCACATCATCCTAACTGGAGAGCTCTGTTACAACTCATTAAAGCTCCCAGATCATTCAGACTTGATTGTGTTGTCATTACAGTATTATTTGTCCCTAAGATATTGCAGAGTAGTGCACCTTCCACCAGCTCTTCCTCTCATTGCAGCACGAGAATGCAGGTTGCACGTGACTGAGCTGTTTCTCAGGCTGTGCCGCATGGGAATTTCTCCTGATAAGGTAAACCTTCATGTTCTGCCCGGAAATGGAGCCTAGCCCTTCAGAATAAAGGAAAGAAAGAGATTTGCACTGTATTCCTTCCACTGGAAAGAATGCTGCCCAGTGGTCAGACTGAAGTAAACATGAGATAGGAGGCTGGAATGCAACTCTTGCATTATCAGCTCCTGACCCTGCCTCTGGAACCCTCTGTGTTCTCATGACATTTATTATGGGCTTACCAAACATCAGAAAGCCTTCTGGGTTTTAGACTTCTCTGCTAAATAACTTGTGTGATGATAAATGAGTAATTTAAACGTACAGCATGTTGCTTCATTCATCTCCAAAAAACTCCTAACAGGAATTTCACTGGGCTCCCTGGAAACTCAGTGTTGGTTTAAGAGTCTTTCCTGAGAGGCTACAAAGACACAAAACATATCTTCTGGTTATGTACAAATAGTGTAATAACTTTAAATTGAGGTTGTAATTCCACAGCCAAGTGGTGAACAGCAGCTCAAATTCACACTGCTTGGGGTTTGTCTACCCTGGAATGGGGTGGCTGCATTCATGCTATGCTACTTCTTTTCACCTGGGTTTCCTATATGTGCCATGTAGCATAATTGCAACTGTGAAAATTAGCTTTTCTTTAAGGAGTAGTTTTTTGGATTCAAAGTCTCTGAAATAACCCGATCCCCTGATAAATTACTAAATGAAAAAGTCTTTTTAAAATTGTATTAGAGGCTCCTGATCAAAGAAATGGTTACAAGAAACTAAGCCACGCAACTTCACATAATAATTAGGAAAATTAGATCCTCTCCCTTAGTCTTACGCTTTTACTATTCAAAAACGAGGATACAGCCTTTAAAAAGCCCTTTTTAAAATATATGTTAAGAATATGTGGTAGCTTGCTTTCCCCAGGCAAAAAATCATCTCTGCTGCTTGCTGATTGCTAAGGGCAGCTGGTCTGTACCTTGAGGAGGGATTTCCCCAAAATTCAGCATCTGGGGATCTCAGTCCTCAGACACTGACTTTGTTCTATGGGTTACCCAAACACCTCCAGCCCTGGGGGTTGCCCCAGGTCATCTCAGCTTGAAGATGTCCATAGCCACTAGGTTTGGGATTAAGTTTCTTTATGTTTTATTTGTATTTTCAAAATGTGTAACAAAGAGGAGGTGTTTTTTGAAACAAGTTTTTCAGATAATTTTCATTTGTCTCCCAAATTCTTAGGTAGTTGCTGCTGAGATCTTACTTTCATCACAGATGCCTTACCCTCTACAAGGACTGAAAACTAGATGTGAGCCAAGGGATGCAGCTGAGGGGTGAAATGTGTCATTTTACTGTAGCTGTGAAGAAAATAGTGAGGAAAGAGAGGTGGTATGCTCAGAGGCATGGAATGAGAGATGAAACCACAGAGGTTGCTGGGTTTTTAGCCTGAAAAAAAGAGATAATTGTGAGGAGATATGATAGCAGGGGAGAAGACACAGAAAAAGTATTAGAAACCAATCTTCAAGGTCCTTAATTTTGACCCAAATTATCATGATATTATTTATAACAAGTAAGAGTTATTGTTTCACTCAAGGTGTGAATGTGAAACTTCTCAAAGCTTGTGACCTCTTGCACCCCAAGAGAAAAGGCACCACTCTCATAGAGCAGTACCTGGGTGCTGATTGGCCCTGACAGGGTTTTGCTGTGAGAAAAGCTGTAAACTGAGGCACTTTCAGAAACAAAGTGAAAAACCAGTAGCTTTTGTTTCAGTGTAGCAAAGCATTTCCTATTTCCATTTTAAGACAGATGAACTTTTGATGAATAACAACACATCTGGGCTCTGTATACCCCTTGATAGCCAGGGTGTGAGTGCCTGGCAGGTAGTGTCTTTCCAAAAACTTTGCTTCAGGGCAAGGGCAGTGAATGTTGGTATCTGGGAGGTTCATGACATTTTTCTAAGGCCATGAAACAGTTAAGCACATTATAGGTATTTGTATATATTTATACACGTATAAGAATACATGCACACACACTTATGTATTCAATATATTCAAACAGGCTGCAAATTTTTAGCAAAAGTTGTGAAGCTGTGCAACTGAATCTGTGTTACAGTATACAAAATTATTTATTTTTGAGGTTTATTCATTTTATAATTTTTATTGAATATTTTTAAAAAGTCCTCTTTGAAATCCTATTAACTGTTTGCATTTGACTAAAATGGTTTGTTTCAGTAAATTAATATATCTGTGGATTGACTAAGTTTGACTATGGTGGTGTAGAAACGTTTGTTTCTGTTGCTGAGTTTTCACTCTGGAAAAAAAAAAGGTATTTTCTGCTGGAAAAGATTCCTTATATACAATTTTTTTACTAACTTTAATAAAAAGTCAAAGAAAAGAAAACATTCAAGTCTACTGGCTCTTGCCAGCTCTTGCTGCTGCTATTTGTTTATAGTTTATTCCTCTATTTTTATTACTACCGACCATTTATTAGTACTGTAGCGGTGCCCAGATCTTCCCCATGATGTTCATAAATACATGTTGCAGCATGATTTACAAACAGACTAGCTGATACCATTTCTTCCACCTAGACTCCCAGCACACAGTCAGCCGACCTGGAGCCAGGAAGAGTGATACAATAAAATCACATCCAGGCTTTGGGATATATGTTATGAGCAAACAAAATCAGGGAGGGTTTTGAACAGCTGCTGGCAAAGACTCAGATCCGCATGCTGTGGACATTGTTTTATCCATCCTTCTTAGAAGAGGAACGGGCATTCCTCAGACGAAAAAATAAAGCTTTTGTTCGTCCTTCAGAAATGGCCAGTAACTGGCTTATGGAGAAGGTGTATACTGTGTCTTCAGAATGTCTGGATGTGTGAGCTGCATCTGGGACATGTGAGCAGCTCCCCAGCAGCCCAACTGGGTGTGATATTTGGAGCCTGGCATCTACAGGTGCTGAGTTTGATGGCCATTCCACAGTGTGTCACCCCCTCTCTGGGTACAGGAGGGACCTAGGCTGACAGGGCAAGGTACAGCCACCATTCTGGGAGCCTCGGTGTATTTCTTCCCTGCTGGGGGCTTCAGTAGGAGTCAACAACACAGGGCCCTTGATAAGGGAGAGGGTTTGTGAAGGCAAGAACTCATGTGAATTGAAACCTAAACAAATCAGAAAAAAAAAAAAAGAGGATTTAGATAACCAGCTAAAGCAGAGGATAAAGTCTGGGAGGGCTTGGAGAAGGAGAGAAGTGTGTGGTCTTGTACTGTGTTGAGAGTGTGGAGGGATTGAGAGAGAACTGATGAAATTTAGGGAAAGGAGGGACGACATCATGTACTTTGAAGCTGGGAAGAGATTTCCTCACCTACTCACTCCTTCTGTGTGAGACAGTCTAGTTACTCAGAGGTAAAAAAATCTCAGATAGTACAGCAGAAATGAAATGTGTAATTTTTATAAATACACAGAGGTTGGGAGAAAGGTTTTAAGAGGCTGCAGATACCCTTTAATAGAATGCAGTGACTATAAATGTTATAAAGTTGTTGAGTAGAAGGAATATAGGTGGAAACGTCAGGACTAAACAGCACAGAGGGGATCAATGGCTTTCCAGTAAAAGAAGTTGGGTGGGACTGCTAGAGCTTGGGGGGAGAAAGCCAGAAGTAAGCCTGAAGCAGGAGAAAATGAAGGAGTAAAGAAACTAAGATTGCTGCAGCACTGGAGTGAGACATGTCTGTTGGGACGCAGCAGCAGAATAGAGCTCAGTAAGTCCAGCCATCCTCCACTATAAATAAAAGTAATTCCCTTGAAGCTAATGGACTTGGTTTGACATTCATTAGGTGAGGACAGCAAGGGGATGAAAGAAGATGATGATGATGTAAAAAAAATCCCTGTAACATAACTCATCTTTAAACCTGCTGGATGATATCTGGCTTGGGCAAGGCTGTGTAGTTAGGGATACCAACAGCAGGAGAATAACTCCATGCCTGCCGTGATTGTGAGGCTGAAGGAAATGAAATGAATTATTAACTGTAGTTTTATGTCAACAATGGCATAACATTAATCCTGTGTGAGCTAAACTGATAATAACTGGTAAGAACTGTTTATGGCTTGTTCAATGTAAATTAAGCCAACAGTGAGTAAAATATAATCAGATAGTCAATAAATGTTAATTAACAAATTAGAAACATGGAGACAATCATTGGCAAGCATGATTATAAATGCTTAAATAATGCAGTAGTTGCAATGCAAAATGTAAATTAAGTTAAATGTTCAGTCTCAGTGAGAGAAAAGATATATTTAACAGTTAATAGAATCAGCAAACAAAACTGCAGTGGACTTGGAGGGTAGTACAAGCACTAAGAGAGCAGTATTGCCATATATCAGATGTTTTGTTTATAACAAAGCAATGATTTCTGGTTCTTTATGAGAAAACAAAAGATAAAACATACATATTCAGTCTGTGAAAGAAACCATATCAGCAAAATTCACCAAGGCAAGTGTGAAAGAGCATGGAAGGTTATAATTCTTTTTAATTCAATAGTCTGGAGGTATCTGCCTTGGAAAGGTATTAAATACATTATTTGCAACAACTATTAATACTATATTAAAGATGAAATCCAAGTAAACTCAGCAACTTACGGCAATCAAGGGTAAATTGGCATGTTAAACCTATAGTTTGTTTACAGTGTTTATATAGCAGCCTCATACCATGAAAAATGCAATTTGTTGGAACACATATCACTAGGGTATGTCTCTTTTGGCTGTTGGGAATTGTTCAGTAACTCAGATCATGTCCAATGAAGAAAAAGGCTTCATCTGAAGCATTGCTGTTGTCACAAGGTATTTATGTTGCTGATTAACAGGAAAATGCTTGCTCAGCATCTTATTGTAAGGCCACTGTGAAGCAAAAAGCAGTTTCTGAACTAAGTGGCTGTAGCCTACATTTTAAGGCTAAAATCTGAAAAATTATATATGAGATAGGAGTCTTTTTGTTCATTTAATGTGTTCACTCTCTTATCCATTCCTGGCAGAACCAAGTCTCTGTGTTGGAGCTGTGATGCTAAAGTCTGGAGCTTTGTTCTTAGCACAGCCTTCTAACTGCAGAGAGCTGTACTCTCTCACCGTCCAACTAAGTCAGGTTTTTATGTGGCCTCTACAAATCTATTGTTTTTCTGTTGTCTCCCATATCCAAATATTTAATTCCTAGATTCTATACTCAAGGAGCATCAGTCAGCATCTTCTTTAAAAAGCCCACTGGGACAAGAGAAAGACTTCTCTTCCTTCCTTAAAACATGGCGTATTCATTCTCCAGAATAAGCTCTTTCTGTGTATACTTTGGTTAAAAATAATAATAAAAAAAGGCTGAAGACAGAATGAGTGAAGGTTCCTGGTTTGGAAAACAGATTTTCTATTCTGTGTTTTGGAAGAGATTTTTATTGCATTTTTTTTCTCTTTGATTGTTTTGGTTTTGTTAGTGAAGAGGAATTCAAAGGAATGAAATTAAGCCTATGAACTAGTACCAGTAATCACATTAAACATGGGAGAATTGAACTAGCAATTTCCCCCAGCTGTAGGCAGTTTGTGAACTGCCAGGCAATAAACTCATTGCCATCTACCACAGAAAGTACTGTTGCTGGTTTCCCTTGCCTTAGATTTTTGCTTTGTATTCAGTGGATTGTTTCAAATCCTTGCCTGCATTCAGTACGAAGGCTGCAGTCCAAGCATAGCCAAGGGTTTCCTCCTTTGCAATCACTGACCAAGGGCAGGCCTTTTAGTATTAAACATGCTTCAGGGGACAGGCACAAAGAAGTGATCAGGTGCTGGAGAGCCTCCTGTGTTGCTGAACTCAGAAAATAGGTCAGCTGTCCTTCAGCTGCCTTGAAAAAAAAATAAAGCGGGTGAGGAATAAACTTGTTATTCTTTCTTTCCTATCAACATTGTTCCAAACTCAGAGGGGAGGGGAAACTATCCATCTCCTACAAGCTATACAAATACTGATGTTCAGATTATAGGTTGTTTAATCTTTCTTCTGCTGTGAGTTCTCCACTCTTTGGGCTGTTAAGGGATGCGGGTAGTTGAGCAGTACTGGGGCAAGCAGGAATGCTCTCGAAGCAGATCTCCTGCTAATCCCTTGGAGCACGATGGTGTCAGGGCACTGCACTGCTCTGCTTCTACCGCCTTTCCAAGGAAAATCACAACTCAGTAGAAAAACCTCCTTTAACTACCCTGGCTTTAATTTCCTCACTAATCCTGCAAACAGGGGGCGAAGAGGGTGGGAGGGGGAGTGTTTCTTTTCTTTTTTTTTTTTTCTCCCCTCTGTACAAAGAAAAACCTCTCTGTGAAAAAGAGGGCCTGTACTTGGCATGTAGCATAGTAACATGAGCATAATAAACAAGAGTGGCTGTCCCCATAAATAATAAAAGGAATGTTTCTCCTCACATGGCAGCTTTTCAGAGGAGAAAAGGCAGGGAATAGGTAGTCCTGTGTAGTGCAATGTTGCAAGCTCTAATCCCCACTTCTGTTGTTTTCTTTGGCAAGCCACCAGCTAGTGAAGAAGGGGGTACCTCTCTGCTCTGCACTCCCTTCTAACTTTTATTCTCTTTCTTATCTCTCATGCCTTGTGCCTGCCGGAAACTAGAAGGCTCTTTAAAAACACCATTGCATTTCTTCCTTCTGCATGTGCGGCATTTTACATTCTCATGACAATGGAGCCACGCTCTGCTGGTGATGCACTTGGACTTGTAATACCATCATGGAGGTGAAAATAGACCATTCTCAATTTAACATCTTCCTGATTTATATTCTTGCAGCAAAGGTGATGAGCTCTTGATACAAGTGAATAACTGTATCACTGGAAAATGCTTCTGATGTTGTTTCAGCTGCTTATGTAAAAATGTTAAGCTTTCTCACCATTAGGGACATGATTTACTGACACATCAATATTTCCTTTTTCTGGCCACTCAGTTCAAACTTTGAATATATTGTAGTTGGCTTCAGTTTTCAGAGCCATGTGTTAGCTACTGAAGTAGCTGAAAACACATGCAAATTATCCTTTTATTCTGGTTGAGATTATGACATTAAAACAACAACAACAGAGAAAGGCCTGTGCAGAGAGTATCATAAATAATTTAGCTTAAGTGAATGCTGAAATTAGTCAAGGCACCGCATTGCTTGGCTCCAAGCAGTCTATTTACAGCCAGATATGTAGAGTACCCTCTGGCCAAAGCCTAGCCTTTCAAAAATGGAAAGCAGGAAAAACAATATGATCTTCTTTTAAAGAAGCATGTTGGAATGATCTGCAGGGTTAAATATACCTAGACAGTGCTCTGTGCCATAGCTCCAGCAATCTTGGGAGAAAACAAACTGTTTATAAAGAGCCCTGAGCTAGGGAAGCAGATAATGAAATGTGCTCGTGTATTATTGGCAAGTGCTCTAAACGGTACAGGCAAGCTAAGTGCATACAGTATTATCTTGCGTAATTATTGGGTCACTGTACTGTAAACTAAGTGGCTACTATACTTAGCCATACTACTGCGCTCACTGCCTGATTAAGGACTAGATCCTGCTCTCACTCCAACCAGACTGTATTACACTGAGCTCAAAGGACTGAATCACGGCCTACCAATTCTTCTTGGGGTGGCCTTCATTTCTGGATAGCTGAGATGAATGGGGGGGCAAAATAGTGATGGGCATTTCTAATCATAGCATTAGGGATGCTCCCACTGCAGCCAAGCACCACATGACCTTTCCAAGGATCCCGGGGCTTTGAAGACACAGCGAGGCAGCCAGTGGACAAACCCAAACAGATGACTTGGAGCACTTCAGAGAAAGACAGAGAACTGATGTGGACTACGGACTACACCATTTCACAGCTACTGCTGTCAGAAACCCAAGATAATTTCAGCTGAGGAGAAAGTAGGTGTTTCTCGTACATTCCCTCGAATGTGAGTATCCTGTGCAAGGTAGCACTTGAGGAGAAACTTCTACCAGCACAGTACAGTAGATCAGGAAGCAGGTTATCTGTGGACCCACAGAATGAAAGATGATTGTGACAGGCAAAAACTGCATTCAATGGAAGGGGAAAAGTTGAAGGAGTTTTTTATTATGGGTACTTTCAGAACCAGCCTCCTTAACACATTCAAGGGTCCCAAAATGACTGTTCAGTTGAAATAGTCATGGAGAAAAACCCCTAGATAGCCCATGGCAATTAGGTAAGATGAAAAGTATGTGGGCGTGTGTGTGCATATGTGTAACCCCATGCAAAACCACAGAGCAACAGAGAGTTTAGCAGGCTAGTTGTAGGAACACGGGACTGTGTTAAAGTCAGGAGGAGAGGCTGTGAAAGCCAGGGGTGAGAGGAGGAAAAGAAGCCAAGATTACAGATTGAGATGAGATGGAAACAAAGGCCAGGAACTGAGATAGAGAAATAGGAAGTAGAAAATGGAGGAGTAATAAATGAAGTTGTAAACAGAAGACAAATGGAGAGAGAAGGGAAAATAAAAATAAAATTAATATTTTTGTTGGTTAAAGGAAGAATAAACTGCTTGAGCCTTGAGAAATACACAAGGTGTTAAAATAAATGAAACAGAAAACTTATGTGAAGAAAGTAGTGCAAGAAATCATTGAACAATGCTAATATGGCAAAGGAGACAATAAATCTGTCCCAAGATACTAATGGCAATATTTTCTCTTAGCTGACAGGGTTAAATCTTATACCCTTAAGATATATCCTTATCTCTTAAGCAATGATACCACTTCTTCTAAGTGGGTGTGCTGTACTATGGGCAGGCCCCTACCCATCTATATTCTGAAAAGTCTGCAGTATAGGAGTGAATACAGAGATAATTGAAAGTGTAGATTTATTTATATAGCTATATCATCTGACATATTACTAATTCTTTTCAAGTCCCAGGATAACACCCTAAATTGCTAGATCATAAGGCTAAGTTAAAAAGGTTTTTTCAGCTAGGGCTTTTTTCAGTTTTGGTTTCATGGGAAAATGTAACAACAAACCCTAAACACTAAGGATTTCCTGTGCATACAGCCACTGTCTCCAAGGCAATCACTGGGTATATTGCATTGGGTGAAATAGAGAATTTGCTCTGCCAGTCACGCTGCCCTGTCAATGCTGACCACCAAACAAGTGGACATGAGGAGAGAATTGTCATCTCTTGGAGAAAGAGGAGACAGTGAACGTGTCTTAGGTAGTAGACAAAGGATCTTTGACCCCTCTTCACATCTAATGAATCCCTAATGCCACTTCCACAGAGGGAAGAAAAGGCAAACAGAGTCTGCTTGTATCAATTCTACATGAAATGTTAAATTCTGGGTCAGATTCTTCTAACCCTGTGTGTTTAAAGCTCTACAAATTTTCTTTTCCAAAGATTTAATTCTGTTTGTAAACAAGAAGCCAAGATGTGACATAAAATCTTAGAAAAACTTCATTAAGACCTTCAGCCCTCATATAACCTGTGGAGTAGCAGTGGAAATAGAGGTTTAACCCATTAACCTCTTTTCCTGTTGCAAGGTGGAACAGGCCTGCAGGCATGCACACAAGGAAGTGGCTTTTGCTGCATGACAATGCAGCATGTGCTACAGCTCACCTCTTATCATTGGACTTATACTGGCTATAAAGTATGTATATGGATATGGTGTTGTGAAATACTGTGGTAATGATGCTTCTCTCTCTCTCTCTCTCTCTCTCTTTCTCTCTTTCTCTCTCCCTGTTTTTGGTTTGGTTTTTTTAAACTGAAGGCTGCTAGTGTAGTCTTTGGGAGCCCAGAAGTATATCATTTTTATGGCACAAAAAATTCATCTTTCTACTAGAGTGAACCAGTCTACCTATGGTAAGCGGCAGGTGGTTTTAATTCCTTGCATGTGTTTACCTGCTTCAGAGATGGCTAATTATGAAAAAGGTAGCTTGGTTTTTGAGAATGAGAGGTGTGACTTCATAACACTGTAAGTGAAGGATGATGTATGGTAGCAAAAAGCATGTCCAAAGCAACTTTTTTATGAGAACTGTTTGTTTTGATCATTTTTAAGGAGATGAGGCCTGCCTCATGTATTTGAGATTAGGAAAAAAACCCTTACCTTATTGCATAGGACTGTTTGCCTTGTTAAGTCATGTTCACCCCAGAGATATAACCAGAGCACTGAACAAGATGCCATTAAGGACAGGTACAGTTATTAGAAACTCACTGTAAGTCAGAAGATCTCACAAGATGATGAACTTGGTGTTTCCATGAGCAATCTTCTCATCTTTCCTTGTGGAGGGGTCAGGATGCACAGATGCTCCTTGTGAACGTTAAGGTGAGGTCTAAACGAATGTTTCAACAAACAGAAGTTATTTCTGGAGCTTTTAGATCTTCAGTAAGCTTACATATGAAACAAGTTGTCATGACTCAACAATATTTTTTTCTTAGTCCTTGCAGGGTTGGTTTGTTTTGTTTTTAAGGAATTAAATTGTGCTTCCAATTCAAACCTGCAGTGTGCATACGCAAAGTAGAAGGAGGTTGACTGGGGGGAAAGTGTTATACAGTCAGTAACCTTTCTGTATTTGTTTGTTCAGCATGCTAGTTCATATACTATTTGCTGTGAAGGAATGCCTGCACAAAAAGCTACTAGTGGCTTAAATAAAAAAAGCCTAGAATGTTTTGAAAGCCTCCCCCTTGGCTTCTGATTGAGGGGATCTGTAGAATTTTTGGCACGTTATAAATCTGTGTTTACTGAAAAAAATAAAAAAACCAACCCAACAGCCCCACTCCAATTCTGGGTTTACAACTATGAAAGTCTATGCCAGCACCAGTTTATAGAATGTCGTGTTAATAATTCACAATAGATCCAAGACAAAAGAAGAAGACTTTAACTACATTTTGGGTCAAAACATGTACAGTTTTAAAGTCTAAAAATACTATGCAATTTGATCTTAAGAGAATGAGAAGATCTAAGCTTAGTCCACATTGTTCCAATTCTTCTCCTAGAAACTTGAATATAAACTTTGTGTTTAAATATAAACCCACCTCTGGGCTTGGCCTATTCTCTTTATTTATTTTATTTGCCATGCTGTTGAAAAAGTCATGTGCACAAAAAGAATGTCCCGCTCCTAGTCTTTTTAAGCTATTGACAGAGTAGCTCATGCAAATCACTTAGTTTCATTGTGCCTCTAACAATGGAAAACAAACTTTCTTATTCTTCAGTCCTTTCCATTCACATTGCTACATTTATGTTTTTCTCTCTTAAATACTCATTCTGGCCTTTGGTTACAGAAACACGCATTCTATATGGGATGTAGATACATTCCACAGTTTAGAAGTAACTTGGGCACAAAACTCTTCTTCTGGCAAGATAAAAACTTTCTTTACAAAGTCCTTGCTAATATCAACAGAAGTTGGCATTTCATTGCTTACTGTTTGTTTTAATCCTATCTGCCAGTTGTTCAGATGCTTCCTGAGAACTGGGGCAGAAGAACTGCGGGAATAGTAGATTGTGTGGTTACCTTTGGTATCACCAAACTTGTAGCCTAAATCAGAGGTCTGAAGCACTCACGCACATGAGTTTGTGTCATTTCCTGCACAAGGCCTTCTCATTTTTCCTGAATTTCTGTATTCTGAATTTTCTTGGACATTTTCACACCCCACCTTGCATATGTGTCCCTCATCACTTGCACCCTGGAAGACATAAAGCTCTTTGCTTATAATGGCGATGTTTGACTACACTGTGGTGAACACCTTTCATGAGGCCCTGGATGAATCACAAAGTTTAATATTCTGCTTTCATTCCCTTCTCCCAAATTTTAAAAAATCACATATAATCACTCAAATTATAAGCAAAATTGTAATGGATGGATGCTTTGTTATATTATATAAGCTTAGGGGCAGAAAAAAGCCTTTAAAGCTAGTTTCTTTCACAGTTTGAGGAAGGTTTCTCTTACAAAGGGGAAGGTTTTCCATCAATGTCAGTATCAGAATACAGTTACTGTGACAGACTTTAGAGGCAAAAGAAGACTCTGAGACAAATTTAACGGCATTACAAATTATGATGATTTCTTTCACTGACACCCAGAAGTTTGGCACACCGTGATGAGCAGAGGCACTCTGTCTGAGACATCTGGCCTTCTTGAGGCCCCTCAGTGTGTTCCGCTCACATTGATGCCTCTATGGCAATGGTTACACCAAAGTCCCAGGGATAGGCTTAAAACCACCTGCAAGGTTTTTGCTTATTTTTGCTTATTCTTCTGGTTATTAATTTAGCTGTGGATCAGAACTGAAGTATCCAGTTGCTCTTTGGAAGACCTGAGTTTAGGGTATCCACTGGGGACTGGATTCCTGCACTTGTGGCACCACCTGTGGCTAAAATCCCTGCTGAGTGCACAGCTGTAAATGACCTGGAAGGCAGAAGAAGCCAGGGTGATGCTACCATATTCTACCTCACCTCTCTTCTGCAGTTCCCAAATTAAGTAAAAACTACTATTCCTTTGTAACAGTGCCACATACAAAAGAAAAGTATAAAACATTACTGAAGTGGAATTTAATGAGGCATCCACAAAACATACCTTGCTTTTTAGCACCTGAGGAGGCCTAGGCACTTCTAATTTTCTAGTTCTGCTGTCACCTGCTCAGCACAGCTGCCAGTGGTGCAGCTGAGCTTCTTCACTGCTGCTTCCTTGTAACTCCAACCTGAATTCACCAAGTTGGTATCCCTGGTTATCTGAGGGTCTTGGTTTCATAAGGTACACTGAATTCAGCATAGCAGTGCCCAGTCAACTTTTCTTGCGGATCTTCTGATCTGTATATCTTCTGGTATGGACTACCATTGACCACCTGGTGAACGGATCTCTTCCTCTCTCCTTTACTCTTTAAATGCAAATCATTTCGGAGCAGATAGAGCTATTTACAGTCGGCAAGTTGAGCTGTGTTGTATGTTGTGATGAAACATCCAGAAAGCTGATTCTGCGTACAGTAGAAGAAACAGGGCACGTGTTAAGAGAGGGGCCAGGGAGATTAGGCATTGGAGACCTGTAAAGAAGCATAATGGTAGTAAAAAAAATTGCCAGATTCAGAAACTTGGAAGCCGCACTGGTAACCAGGGTGTTACAAAGTTGCTTAAACAGACTGCCTATGAGCTTCTTTATTCTTCTCTAATGGAATACAGAGGCTTATTTTGTACTTGCTGGCCTTTTATACTTATTTTGTGTGGATCAGGCACAGAAATTGCTCAAATGCAGAGCAGGATTGAATCTTTAAAACATACTACAATGTTTTGTTTATTCCTGTGCTTTATCACTGCAAACTCAATCATCTTTGCTGGCATTTAGAGACTCTACAGTTGCTCTACTCTCGGCACTACCTGATAACAGGAGATTTGTGAAAATGTCTCTGTGCAAAAGAGAAGGGGGTAGAAAAGAAGAAACTTTTCTCAGTAACTCAGAATTGTCTCACTGGTAAGTTTAGGGAGAAACAGATTTTAAGAGCTCCTGTTGCCTTTGGAACAAATTTGGAAAGGGAGGAAACAGTATTGAAGGGAGGAAACAGTATTGATTTACATTGTAAAGTCTTAATTTTTAAATAGAGAAAAAGAAAGAGATATTTAAGGAGGGAGAACCATGTGTTTTTCATAGCAACACTTTGCTTTCTACCAGTAGTTCTAGAATTTCCATTAGAGAGAAAAACAAATAACAAGGCTGCCAACCGCAGAGATGAAAGAAGAAGCCAATGGAGAGAAACAGATTTTTTTAAATAGTACAGCGATGACAAAATACCAAGGCTCATTGACAGCATTGTCAAAGCTTAAAATTATAGTTAATGATACAGTAGTGGCTCTCTGACATTTTAAAACACCGTGGCACTTGGATTTCTCACTGCATTTGCAGTTTCCTTCTTCTCTAGAGAGCAGCAAACTTAAAGTGATTCTGCTGCTAGGTAATAGCCAGGGTAAAATAATTATTGTCTCAGACTATATCAGGCAATCCTCTGTACACTTTGTTATCAGCCTGCTGGGAGCAAATATAGCCTGGTAGTATCAAAAGTCATTAGTTCAAGTCAGGACTTGGTAGACTGAGCAGGTGGAAGTTTTACATGTCAGATGGAGGAAGCTTAATGCAATATTGAGTAGCAGTTACATAAACTCTGCTAGGGTGTTACCACTCCTTTACAGAGAGGCAAGCTGCAGAGGTTAGGAAGTTCAGAGTGATAAGAAAAGTCATGTGGTCCATAGCCATAAAGCCTCTCTTCAAGTTCTGTTACACTAGGGTTTTTCAGCAAATTGTTGCTAAAGAAGTAATTTTGTAAGCTCCTTGCCTGTCTCTCTACCTGAAGGCAGGCCAATTTGCACCACAATGGAGAGTTTCTCTCTCCCACACCATCAGTTGGCACTGAACTGTGAATGGGACACAAGATTTACCATTCATTCAGGGTGGTTTTGTTGTGAATCTCATCTTGGAGCACCTACCTCTCTGCATCTGACCCACGAAGAGCTGGTACGGACAGCCAGTGCTGTGCACTGCAGTCCCTCTGAGTAAAATGCACTAACAGCCTGGGAACTACATCTCAGGCATCATCTCTGCCCAAAACCCTGACTCTGGGCTATAAACGCAAGCTCTTTCTTCCTCCTTTCACTTTTGGCCCCAAGATGAGGGGTTTTTTATCTGAACTTTGCATTAACTCAAGTATCAGGTGAGATGGGGGAGGCCCTACATGAGAATTGCCTATAGCGGCATGGGTGGGCAGAGCATGCATGTAGAAATGACTTGGACCCTTTTTGGTTGAGGAGAACTCCACATCCTAGTTGTGTTGCTTCTGGTGAGTGCTTGTTAGACACCAGATCAGTTATTATTGGGTCAGAAACACCTTGTGGATAGTGTGTGTGTGTGTGTGTACATATGTAGGGGAAGGGGTGGGTCAAACCTCACGGAGGTAGCGTGGCATCGTATCCCTCATGGCAGACCCCTGGAACCCATATGGGGAAGCCCCAGAGTAGCTGTCAGTCACAAACAACCTGGGAAAACTATAACACCCCACACCTCCTGGAGCCCCTAACCCAAGCTCAGATTGGCAGGGACAGTGAGAACACTGCCCCTCACCCCGACCTGGAACCCTCAGAGTGGCTGGCAGGTCAGAGACCCCATCTGGAGGGTTTGGCCAGAGGGACCAGAGCAGATAAAACCATAGGCATGGTTTTGCCTTGTGTTGTGGCCCTGCCACTTGGACTTGTGAGAGCTGGTCTTCTACAAGGTTCCAGTGGTAGCTATATAATCTGTCTCTCCCTTTTTCTCCTTCTTTCTTTTTGCTCCCTCTGCTTCTCTTTCTTTGCTTCTTTCTTGATGCTTTGGGTGGCTTGGAGATGGAGGGATTGGATCTTGACTTAAGTGTTGTGGATTAATAGTATATGTGCTGACTTGGTATTGCAGTGGAACATTTTGTCTAGCTTGTGTAGTGCCCTTTTTGAACCTTGGCCAAGTCCCCTTATTTTCTCCCTTAAATTAATAAAGAAATCTCTTATGAACAAGCCCATGGCTTATTCTCTTGATGTTATCTTGAGGTATTAAAGAACCCTGTATCTATATTTTAAAGTAAAACTCCTAGCTGAGCCTGTGATCTGACAGCTCCTGGGGCTGGAGTTGTACAGTCCTGTAGGCTACTACACAAAATGTAGCTGGTGTGAATATTAGCTCACATCCTCTGGTTTAAATAAGTGCCAATAACCAACAATATGAGGAAAGACAGAGCATGGAAACAAGTAAAAGTAGTAAAACCATATGTAAAAAATTGTATTGCCTCTAAGTTACTGAGGGATATACAGATTCAGGAAAAGGGTGTTTTAACACCAAGAAATGAAAATGAACACACCTGAGATGTCAGTAAAGTTGAAAAAACTTAATATGCTCATTTGAAGGGTGGAGACAGAGATAATACATTAAAATAACCACTATATTTGAAGAACTAGCATGTGAAATGGAATCCAGAAGTAAGATTTTGAATAAATGGTTGTGACTTAGTCTGATAGCAAGGAAACGGTATAAACAGCAAATACTGAGCCTATGATTAGGATGAAGGAAGACTACAACTTAAGCAGTTGGATCCATTGATTATATCAACCCTCTGCAAGACTTTTAAATATTGAAGGAAATATAACCAAAGATACTGAAAAAAAAAATAAAAATAAGATAAAACGCAGCATATATTTTAGAAGTAGGTTATGCCATGCTGATGAGGTATACATCTTTACCAATTGATCTTCTTGTTGACAAGGAAAGTGTTAGATCCAATCCATCAGGATGTCAAAGAAAAATACATCAAGGAAAACAAGAGTTAATGTAGCAAAGATGAAAATTAGTAGAAGAAAATGGAAGGTGGCTAACAGACCAGCTCAAAAAGATGCAAAACGTCAACCTAAAAATGAAGAGAGGATAGGATTGCTATCCCTTCTATCTGGGGGACAGAAAGGAGATATTTAATGTAAAAATCAATCCTGGCATAAGGGTGAAGTAGTACAAACTGCCCTACCTAAATTTACATTGAAAATTTCAGAAATTTTGAAAAATCACAGGAGAGGGGTCTGGAACAGCCACCCAGTCAGTATAATGGAAACAGCATTTTAAGATAGAATTTTGCAAACAAATTTAAGCTTGATAAATTGTAGATTGCAGATCTGACTCTGACAACAGAGACCCTGACTTGATGATTTAGGAGATCCTTTCCAATGTTTTTATATAAATTGGAATATGAGACCTGGAATACTTGTAGACCAGATGTCTTACTGATAATACATGAGATTATAATTTCCATTACCAAATAGCATTAAAGAATAAAGTGAATTGTTCCATTATCACCTGTTAGTCTGAGGAAAGAGGTAGAGAAGTATAGCCTTTTGTGAACTGTAAGACTTTGGAAAAATGCAGTTCTTTTTTCTGTTCAGATTGAACAACATTTTTTGTGTGATCTAAAGTGGTAGTGTTTTACATTGATAAAGAAGTTGATCACAATGGTAAAAATTGTGATAAGCTAACAAAAATTTTTGCATCTAAGTTATAATTTTTTATTATATAATCATAATCCTATATAATAGAAATATGCCTGGAGAGGGACTTAAAGAAGTAGTTTAATCTATTTCCTGTGGGATGAACTATACCCTACATCATTCCTGACAGGTGTTTGTACATTAACTTGTTTGTAGATATCTCCAAATATGGAACTCTGTGAACTCCCCCAAGTATTGCAATGCTTTTGTTGCGCTCACAGTCTAGAAAGGTCAGTTAAGCTCTAGCCACAAAATTTGCAGCAATTGATACCGTTTTTTTAAAGCAATGGTTCCATATTTGAAGACTGTTATTTTATCTGCCTTCATCCTTTTCTTCTCTTGATTGAACAGCACCAGTTCTTTCAATCTTTTCCTCGTACGTTGCATTTTTCCCACTTCTAATCCTTCCTTCTTGCTCTTCTCTGGTTTCAGTAAAACTGATCTAAAGCCACAGTGAACTCTGAAAGCCAGTGCTGAGTAGGGAAAGATTACTTTCTATATCTTGCTAACTTTACTCTCCTTTATAAAGCCTAATATGACATTGTTTACTCTGAAGTTCTTCCTGTTTTAGAAAAGGATCATTTCATGAAGGTGAGAACACGTGTCAACAAGTCACTTTCAACAAAAAGGAACTGAAACAAATTAATGTGAATGATGACCAAGATCTGGCCCTTTGTAGAAATGTTAATAAGCTGTGAATAAGAAAAAAACCTCCACACAACTAAAAGGTTTTGAGTTTCAGAAGGAAACAAATAAGCACATATAACAAGGACAGTTGCTTGTTCATAAATTTCAATCCAAGAATTGTGGAACTTGGTCAGGGGAGAGTACGCTGGTAGAAATAAGCCAGTAAACATCAGTAGAATTTTTACTTTCTTTTGTTTGGAACACTGGAAACTAAATGAATTCTAGTAATAATTATAATCTTATCTAATGAAAGGGAGAATTGTTATGTTGAGACTATAATGGAAGAGAAAAAATGTTCATATAATGGAACTACTCTGTATTTTTAAATAATTCAGGGCTGCATTTGACCTACTTCCCAGCTTTTGATGTTGTCGTGGTAAGGGAGTTCTATGTTTTCAGGTTGTTTTTTGTTGTGTGTATGCCAAAAGCCGATGGCTCCATGCTGCCAGTGTGCTTCTACGCAGATCAGGTTTCCTTCATGCATGCCAAGGAACATGTTTCGCAGGAGGGGGAAGGACTCAGACTTTGTTCAGGTACTTCTGCTTCTCTTTGTTGTTTTGGAGAGGCTTTTCTACATAAACTGTACTTGCTTTAGATCACATGCAAGCAACTGCGTTGCATTATGCAATGTGATTTAAAAACACGTGGTACTGCTTTCAGTATCTGTTGATCACACACTCTTTAAACAGGGTGTCCTTAAGGCACATGTTGGCATCATGGTCCAGGTACTGTGTGTTGAGTAGAGACATGAAAGAGCTATGCTCATAAAATTATCTTGATTAATAAGGGCTCTATTTTGAGATGGGCTACAGAGCCAGCTATGGTTATAGCGCTGCACCACAAACTGCTGACTGGTACTTCCTGCGGCTTTGTGTTCCTCCCTCTACTTCTGCATTAGTTGTTATAAGCCAGATGGGAGAGTTCCTGCTTGCACCAAGTGATCTGACATAGCACACATTGCAGGTGGTATGATGCTCTGAACAATTTTGCCCAATACTACCTGGAGTTATGCCATGAACAAGACCTCGCTACAATCTACACTAGTCAGCTCCGCAAGGTCAAGGACCAAAAGCCTTCAGATTTACATTTGAAATGCTCTCCTAGCTGGCACTAACCCCGAAATTAATGTTCACAGCACCACAGACTTCGTGCAATTTAAAAAGTTTATTATTTGTTCAAAAACATAGTAATGAGGCCTCTTAATATTTATAACTGATTCCTTAAACAAGTTCTTTTTAACTACTGATCTTTTCATTAACTACAGAGCTCAAAAGCTGTATGAACTTAATACTTGGCCAGGTAAGCAGAACAGAAATTATCTCTGCTGGCTACATCACAGTGCTCTGCTCAGCAAAAGGTTTTAAGAGTACACTTGAACACAGTGGTTATCTGATCTGCATATTTAAAGGCAGGGCACTGGATTATCAAAAGAAGACAAACTGATATGGATACTGCAACTCTACTATATTTCAATAGCTTTTTTCAGCCTAATTTCAGTGCCTAGAAGTTGTACCACTACAATCCTGTTAAAAGTACTTCCCAATGTAATAGACAGATTTTTTTCTTAGAAGTTTTATCAAAGTATTGCTGTTTCAAAATTATCCACTTTTTACTGTTTCTCTAGTATAAGATGGTTAGAGAAATTTCTAGGAATTTTTACAAATCAATATGAATAAAAGGCAATTTTCTCCCAAGATGTCCATGAAAGAGGTTTTCATGTGAGAGAGACAACCGTAATACAGAACACCTTACAGGAAACGTAGGTGTACTATCTGCAAGCCAACTCCTTTATTGCAACACATGGTGTTTAAACATTGCACACTATTATTTTATTGCATCATCTACGACAGCATGTCCTTTCATTTCAGCAGAAAATTACACATCGTGCTACAACGTTTTTCCCCTCCCTTTCACAACATTTCTATATGATTCCATTCTGAAATTATACCAGGTACTGTTTTTTCATCACTATGTTACTTCAGGGTGACTACATATATAATATTTTCCCTTACCATTTATCATACCTCTAAAAGAAACAGAAAGCACTTGTAATTATATTGCCCGGTTACATGACCATGTGTTCTACGTGCTCATCTTTTTTTGAAACTGCATTATCTAAGCTACAAACTACAAATTTACTTATGCTGCAGGTATGAGAAATTAAGGCTATAGATTAAGTTAGATTAAATCACGACTTAAAGTGAATGGCTTATACATTCTTAAACTAAAAGTTACATAGATTAAGTTAATGATTTATCATAGATGAACAACCAAAAGGAAACATGTTAATTATGACATCTTGACTTACACACTTTAAAAATCAACTCTTGTGCAACATGTTCTTTACACAGGTGTAGCAATGGATGTATGGAAAAAGTCCTGCCAAAGATGGACTGGTGAATCAGAAGTTTTTAATGTTGTTTAAACTCATGTTAAGATGGCTCTTTGCAGAGTCACTGCTTTTCCCCGATACCTTCTGTGTGACCCCTTATCTCTCAGGCAGGAGAGTCCTGGGAAGATGTCCCAAGGTGCTCTCATTGGTCCTTTGTTAACCCCTTCCTTATTGGCTGTAAACTCCCTACCTGATTGCAAGACCCCTCACCTGTGATTGGTCCCCTTTGACCCTCCCAAGAGCTATATAAGCCCCTATCCCACAATAAACTTCCTCTTTCGTCTGTCTCTCCCCTGGTGGTCTGGTGAGTGCTCCATTGTGGGGTCTCAGGCCACGTGGTGGGGGGCAGGGTGGAAGGGCATGCACCTTCCAGGCATGGACTGAACCCAGACCTGAAGGATTCTCCCCCTCCCTCTCATCTACCATACACAGGTACTTTAGGAATCTCAGCTGCAGCAGCTTAACACCATCTCTTAATTGTTTTCCACATCTGTATCCATTCCACTGTGAACTTCCTTTGGTTTTTTTTCAGGACTAGGATAATCATATTCAAAACAATAACTAAAACCTAACTTTCTTTTCTGAATCCTTTGCTGTATGTTGTTTTGGGGGGTTTTCTCTCCTATACAAGCTGATGTATAGAAGCTAGTATAGATATAAAAGTACTGATTTGCAAAATCTCAAAGTTCCTATGAGCACTAATTGTACTCGAAACACACTTACTACTCGAATATTTATTACCTCAGAAATGCATAAGTTCTTTAGCTATTTAATACATGCATTGCCTTTGTAGACTTTCATTATTTGGAATAAAAAATTGTGCATAATATGGTAGCAAGATTTCTGGATAGAAATATTAGTCCTAAAAATTAAACTGACGCTTTCTGAATTAAAAACAAAGTCTGTTTATGGTGCCAGGTATCAAGTATTTATAAGGGAGTTGACAAATTATTTATAAAAAAACAGTTACTAACAGTGATTTAAATCTTCTCTTTTTTTCTAGGACGATGATCTCACTAAAATACTCAGGGACAATTATTTTAATCAGTAACAGTCCAATGCATATACAAATTTCAAATTACTACTAGGTATTGAATTTTGGTAGCTAGGAAATTGAACCAGTTGAGACTTCTATGGTTCATTGAGCATGGTTCCATGAAGCTGCAATAATACATGTTTATTACATTCTATTACATTTTTAAACTGGTTTTCACTCACCATTACTGTTGTAAGACTATTTCAGAACTTCATTTCTGTGATTCTGTGAAACTTACTTCAACTGCAGACTGTTACCCAGTACCAGGACTGATTCTGACAAAGATTAACTGAAATGAGTAGGAGTTTTGCTGGGAGAAGGGCTGATGATTAAACTTTAAAATATGTAATGCATTAGAAAAAAGCTCCCAACTGGAGATCTCAACCTGGTGGGAGTTTTTATGGTTCCATTACTACAGCTCTTTAAACATACAGGGCTGAGTTAACTGTTGGTGAATCTGAACTGTCATTCTGACCATCTTATATCTGAGCCTGGTACATGGGGCTGGTTTCTTTACACAGATTAGCTGGCCAGCTTGATTTAGCCCCAGCCTTGCTGCTATTGCCAATAAATCAAACTTCCCTTTCTCCCACACATCTGGTCAATGTACAGGTGAGTGCTAAGGTTTCTCCTCAGTCCTGTCTCAACACAAAACCTGCACATATGCAGCACAACATGATTTCAATTTATGCTCGTGTCTCCTTCCCGTCAGTAGAAGATGACAGCCGTACAGGGGAAGTAAGATGTGACTGGTATGTATTATGGATTCCACGGTGCTTATTTTTAGTTGAACAGGTGGAACTGGAGTTTACTACAAGTGTAAAATTTTAAAAACAATAAAAAAACTTTAACCTGATTAACAGTAATGGTATACAACACTGCAGAAATCAACATGGGACTCCAGAAGTGTTGGTAAAGGGGTGAATTTTGAAGAAAAGGCAACCTCTAACTGAAGAGGTAGGAAGAAGAATGGATTTTTTTAATTTGTTTTTTACAAACCCTGATAATTAAAGTCCCATAAGTGTCTATAAGGATTACTGGAGAAAACTTTCCCTTGGAGCAATTTTTCTTCATATCTGTGACCTCATAAGATTTACGCAATCAATAAATTTACTATTTAATGTTTCTTTGTTTGTTCTCTAGGGCACTGGGACTGTGACCACGTCTTCACTGAGCAGTGAACCATGCAAATAAGATATGAAAAGAGGATTGTGGATCCTGAGCTTTGAAACCCAGTGAAATCAGGAATTTATTAACAGTGGAGTATTGAAACCTGTTTTTCCTATGTCTCGAGGCTGGAGTTTCCAGTGGATTGTCTCATGTGTCATAAGGGTGAGGGAAGATCCACCTTCATTTTTCCCTTTTGTAGAGATACTGCTGTCAGCCCAGACACTTATTTTCTGAAAAACTTCAGAATTAGAAATGTGTCTAGCTGAAACCATTCAATGGGCTCAGGGACTGTAGCTAGGAATGCAGGATGAGCACAAACCCCTGCGGGTTGTTTACTCAGCAACCTTGCCTCTTTGGAAGACTGGCTTTAAGGAGGGGGCTATTAAAGAGAAAAAGCTAACTTGAAAATAAATTATGATGTCTTGTCTTTTGAATGAAGGTTTTTCCCTTTGAAAAGGCAGAAAATACAATGCACATGCATTGCCTGGTGATTCAGGTATGAAGCAATGCTAAAGGAATAAATGACACTGTTATTGCAAAAGTTTAACAGATTTTCTATGTAAGGTTATTAGTGAGAGGATTGCTGGCACAGATCCACTGCTACTGAGAAGAGCCAAAGCATTAGTACAGAGTCCCGCTGTGACCACTGCCACCTCAATATACAGAATCACAGAATCACAGAACGGGTAAGGTCAGAAGGGACCACAGCAGGTCGTCTGGTCTAACCTCCCTGCTCAAGCAGCGTCATCCTAGAGCACACGGCACTGAATTGTGTCCAGATCTTGAATATCTCCAGTGAGGAGATATTGCCCCTCTGGGCAATCTGTTCCAGTGCTGGGTCACCTGCACAGTACGCAAGTTCTTCCTCATGTTCAAATGGAACTTCCCATGCATCAGTTTCTGCAAATAAAGCTGGTGAAGGGTCTGGAGCACAAGTCCTATGAGGAGCAGCTGAGGGAGCTGGGGTTGTTTAGTCTGGAGAAACAGAGGCCTGAGGGGACCTTATCACTCTTTACAATAACCTGAAAGGAGGTTGTGAGCAGGTGGGGGTCAGTCTCTTCTCCCTAACAATTGATAGGACAAGCAGAAATGGCCTCAAGTTGAATCAGTGGAGGTTTAGTTTGGATATTAGGGAAAATTTCTTCACTGAAAGGGTGGTCAAGGACAAGGTTTTGTGGTGCACTTGACAGTGATGGGTTGGACTCAGTCATCCTAGAGATATTTTCCAACCTGTATGATTCTGCGATTCTTGCTCTTACGGATGCACAGTTCTTGAGCCTGGTGGAAGTGGTGCCTGGACATTGACCAACTCTCTTGTGACCCTCTTCCCTTCAGGTCCTGTTCCCATGTGAGTCTTCCAAGAAGGTCGCTGAAGAGCTGAAAATTAGCTCGCCTGAAGTGCACTCACTGTAGCCAAGGCTGCCCCCAACCTTCACATCTCCAACAAAGCCTTCCCTGTTTGTTAGTACATGGTCAAATGGCTCACCATTACTCATTTTTTCCCTCCACCACCTGTGTGAGGAAGTTGTGGTCAATGCTTTCCAGAAACCTCCTGGACTGTTTGTCCTTTGCCATGTTGTTCCTCCAGCAGGTGTCAGGGTGGCTGAAGTCCCCCAAAAGAGCCAGTGCCTGTGACTTCAAGGCTGCTTCCAGCTGCCTGTAAAAGGCCTCATCTACTTCCTCCCCATGACCAGATGACCTGTAACAAACACCCACAATAAGGTCACCCTTACTAGTTTGCTCTTTAATCCCAACCCATAAGTTCTTGACTTGCTCATCATCTGCCCCAAGATAGAGCTCAAAAGATCTCAAGTGCTGCCTTTTTGCGTAGAAGGCAACTCCACCACTGTGCCTCCCTTGTCTGTCTTTCCCAAATAGCATGTAGCCCTTCATACAAGATAGACCTTTTCTGAACGGGGACAGATAGCACTGTGCTTTCAATGCCAGAGGAGCTACATCTACACTAGAATTCATACTTCGCTGCACTGTTGTTAGCAACAGAAAGGTTTCGCTGGAAAAAATAAAATTAACATGGACATGGTGTAGTAGAATTGTATCCATTCTGGTTTTGCAAGTGATTTAAGTTCTCTTTGAAGGATAGACATACAACACCAAATATTTAGAGAGATTCTTAGCATTAAAAATAAATACACATCAGTGCACAATGCATACAAGAGAATTAGTTAACTGACATTTATTGTACATATGCAATTATATACACTTGAATGAGCAAATTCAGGTGCATATGTGAAATGAAACTTTGTGTTTAAAAAGCTTGGCCTCCTGTCTATCCTCTTCTCCAGGGAATGTAATGGTATATCTGGAACAGCCAGGTTGTTACTAAACAGTGGGAAAATTGCTTTTGAAGCTTGTGCTTGCAAAACACTTTTTTCCTTGATGTGTAAATTAATTTGCTTTTGGGAATGCAAGGATGCAAAAAATGTTTTTCATCAGATTAAAAAAAAAAAAGGGTACTTCTGTAGTAGACTAATTAGTTCACTATCTAAAATGTTTTGTTTAACGCCTGATTTGTTCTTTAAATATATAAATACCAGCTAGTGTTTTAAAGCTTCTGTAGCTGTGAATGGCTCTGCTGTCCCTCACTGCAAGCTATGTTTTTATTACTTCTTCCCAAGAAATTTATTTTGCTGACATGGGCCCTAATCCAGTAAAGTGCTAAAACATATGCTTAATTTTAAGCGGGTGAGTAAAGCCAACGGAACTTTCCTATGCCTAAATCTAAGCACAAATTTGTGTTTGGCTTAGCTGAGGTTATAGTTTCTGGGTTATGATCTGGAAGGCTGTATGTATTTCACAGAATGGGTGCCCTCCTGATGGAAGAACAGAGTTTTGCGGAGTTTTAAGTTAATTCATTATTTATCAGAAGAGCTTGAGAAGAAAAAAGTACCAACAACTGAACACTAAAATTTTTGGACATTATTGCATTCCTTTAAATAAGTATGTCATGTATCTTCTAACCAAAGTCCCACAATTTCCTCTTCTACCTCTACGTAACATTGTAGTAGCTGAAAACAGCTGTGATGCCACCTTATTTTCTGTATTGCTTTTCCCAGTTGCATCAAGAATTTTACCTTGTCAAAGAGATGACCTTTCTTAATTCTAGTGATCTGATGAGTTGGAATTTCAGTGTTTCTTACCGTTTTGCTCTGTGATACTGAAATATTTTTAACTGTGGGTACATACAAGTGATCTTTTCCCACAGAAAGGTAAAACCATGGGAGATTATGATTGAAATACAGCTCAACTTGGAACCTGAAAGTCACACAAGTAGAACAGGAACTTGATGATTCTGACACAGTAGCTAGAGCACAACTCATTACACAGTGAAATGTATTCCTGCAATTTTCGTTTCTGCTGGCAATCTCAAATGAACATAGGACAGAGTGGACCTGAAGTCTGAGCTGTCTTCTCCTTACAAGGGCTTGTATAAGACCCCGAAGGAAACAAACCAGCATGGTGTGTATATAAGCTCATATGGTTGATTCTGTTTTGTTAGACCAATGAGTTTTCCACAGAAACGGAGGACTCAGTACACCTCTTCTTCAAAATTTACTCTGTCTAGTACATATTAGCATTAGAAAGATCCAAGTTATCTTTTTTTTAATATGGGACGGCTTAAAGGCCTTGCGTGTTTCATTTGTACCATGCAAGCTGTCAAGTGCTGCAGCTGAAGAGAAGAAAGAATGCAGAGAATCTACTGAATTTTAATTTTACTTAATAGCAGGCACAGGATTTGTTCAGAGTTTTATTATTGGGTGAGGAGTTAAAGTAATCACAGCGATGGGGCAGAAGGTCAGAAGAAGACGGAGAAATCTAATACTGTGAAACATTTATGTTTAGAGAGTACTTTGGGTTATTTTTTAAAATATAATTGCCCACTTACCAATAACCTCCTGCACATTTGAGGAAATTTAAACACAATGTAATTATTGCACCGTGTGTGTTAACATATATAATAAGATTAAGTGTATTGCAGTTTGCACCCTCACTCTCACATTTACAAAATGTGTAAAGGAAAGGTATTTGGCTGAAGTCACTGAGACAGAAGAGGTTAAAATCAGTAGCTGGAAACAGAAAGAGCTATTAAGACATTCTGCAAGGGTTTTTACTATGAAAACATTCATGCCTGATTTGTATCTGGAATAGGGAAGTCATTTGTTTGGACTTCAAGGTAGGTTTCCTGTCTCAAATCAGCAAGTTATACCTGTCCAGAAACACTTAAGTCCATTCTTTCTTTGTCTCAGGTTTCAACACAGCATAATGTTTAAGCAAGTGATTGAAAGGTATCCCAAATAAAGATGGACTTTAGCAAGAGACTAAATGTGTTTTCTGATCAAGACCCTAAAGATATGCAGCAACTATATACCAGTGTTATATAAATCCTAAGAAAAGTGGAAATTAATTTTTATCATTACTTTCTACTCAATTTCCCACAGTGGATTTGGGAAGAAACATAATCCGTATTTATACTGAAGTATAGTGAAGCCTCTTGGCTTTGTATATTTTATGTCACTGAGTTATCATAAAATAGTTTCATAAAAAAGGTGTATGGTAGCATTAAATAATACTGAATTTGTCTTCCTAGTAGATATTGAGTCAACTGTATGTCATACGATCATGTATAAGCTTTTATTCATACATTTTTAATTCTCTTAATCAGAGCACCGAAATATCTGTAAATTGTTAATGCTGTCAAGGATGCACTTTTTCCAACTTAGTCAAAAGATTGATTTAATATGGCAGTCTTTCCCAATTCTAAAACATCTATTGAGAAAACTTCAGAATTGCTTTGGCTAGGCTAAGATATTTTCCTTCAAGTGTAAACATTCTTCTAAGACACTCATGATCAATATAAATGAATGTGGGTTTTTTAAGATATTAAAAAAATATCTTACCAAGTCTCCAAAAACATACTGGTTTTGCATGTCAGATGAATACATAATCTACAATAATGCTTCACTGCAACACAGATCACTATGCTTTTAAAATTGCAAAAATTGGGTAGTCTGTCTCGATGGATTTTCCTTCAGCAGAGGCCTTTTCCAAATCTCCTGAAGCTGCTAGAACTCATGAACCACTAAGGCACCTCTTAATCACATCTTTATCTCAAATGTCATGTTTACGCTCTGCTCCTAAACAGATGAGCTGTTAGGAAGTGAAAAGGCTGGTGCTATCTTGAAGAAAGCACAGCAACAACCTGGAAAACCAGGGAGTCTCAGCAGTGATAACAGAGCTGTTTGTGTACTGTGGGTTAGAAAGAAAAACATCAGAGCACAACAGCTTTTCGTAACTGCACACATGAGCAATTTAAGCAACTGGAGTTCACTATGGTATTTGAATAATTTGTTCTGAAACCCATTTCTTTAACGAAACATTTCATCTACCTGAATGATTATACTTGTTTGTTATTTTAATACTGTTCTTAAATTCGGAGCTCCTAGAGCTGATGTTTCTGATTAAAGAAGACTGACTGGAGTTCAGTTTGTTTTTTAAATCAGAACTACACTGACATTTAAAACAGAAAGAAAAAATGGTAAACCAGAATACTGACAATACAGTTTTCAACAGACCCCCTCCAAACAAACACAAATATCTGGATTATTCCTACGCTGCAAAAAAGGTGGGTTTTTTTATAGCTGTTATATAGTATAAGCCCTCACAGTGGAATGGGAGAGACAAGTGTTGAGAACTTTCATTCAAGCAAAGCTATGCATTCATCACAACTTTGGCTTTATGCTGATATGCAGCACTTGAATTTACTTCCAAATCCAGGATTGTCCACTTCTCTACAACAGGCTGGTCAAATTATTGCACTATGGCACACAGCTGACAACTTCTACATGGAACAGAAATACAATCCAGGAAGTTTCATGTGAAATAAGGTGAATTTCTGTATTTCTTTGTCATGTTATTAATCTAAATTATAATTGTTTTTACTGGAGAAGCTGTGGTTGTAACCTCCGACTGGGAGCTTCCAAGGACTGTCCTTGGCCTGTGATTGCTACCTCTGTTTTTATCACCCTGAAGATTGACAGGCCTCCTGTTTAGAAGAACAAAAAATAAATTACCAGTTGAACGTTTCAAGGAAAAGTGTCTTGAAAATTGCCAATGCCACCTTTTTCCATTGTGGAAAACTAATTTTAAACTCAATTTCCGAAATAATTGTGCCAGTTGTTGTGGATTGGTTTTAACTGGACTTGTCCACTTACCTTCTCTAAAAAGCATTCTCAGGAAATTTCAGCGTCAGAAATGTCAGTACCAAGCTGAAAAAATTGACTGTACTTTGGAGAAATGGTTTGCTGTACCATATGCTTAGAATAATTCCCCAATCCTATTTAAAATTTAGTTTTTTAGCAGTGAATAATATAAACAGTCTGATGAAGGTTTAAAAAACATGAACTCATACCTGGTATGGCAAAAAAAATGGACAATGTGTAAAATCTTCAGGGAAAGAAGCAAGACTCTGATTCCTGTGGCTCACTGATGATTGATCTTTGATTTGCACCACGATAAGAATTACACACGGAATTTATTATGACATAGATCTGCTTAGTTTTTGTTTCAGATACATAGGAAAACAGTTCATTTCTGAATTTCAGTACAAAGAACTATTTTCCTAAATAGTTGTTCTTTGATTTTGGAAAGGTGTTAAAAACTGACTCAAACTTAGCTGCTATAGAGGAGAGATGAGCAACTTTAGCAATGGGCTCAGATGTAGATGCAGTGCGAGGAGTCTGGAAAAGGGGGGAAGGGACTGTGCAGCTCACTCACATGATCCCAGTGCTTAAGCATTGCAGTAAATACTGGTGATGGCACAGTGAGAGATGGTCTTTCACTTTCCTATGGCAAATCCCTGTTTTAGCAACTGTAGGCAAAAGGGTCAAATATTTAACTTGGTATTAAACTTAGCAAAATAAACTCCATTTCTTGCTCGCACAAAATAGTCATGTCCGTATACCATCCTATCTGTCTGAAAGGTCAGGTATGGCTTAGCAAAGTTTGAAATGGTTGTGCTGGAAAAGCTGAAGAGCAGTGTGCTTGAGCAGATGACTGGGCAGACCACGAATAGTCTACACATGGGTTGCAAAAGCGAAAGGTTTGATTAATGCACCTGAACACTTACAGAGGAGCAAACCCTGGTACAGCTCTCTGTGACCTCATGTTTCTATTGCATCTTCTTTCTATATGCCCCATTACCCATTATTGTAAGGCACTTCTGGCTGGGTTTGGGGAAATACTATTTTATTTACAGTGACAAACAAATTTCAGTGATTTTCAGCCCCGTATAACTTTGACTCAAGACAGACTGAGTAGTAAACTCATTTACGAAACAAAGATTTACTTGGACGTCCCATTAAAATCAAGGATGGCTGTCTTTCTATCATAGGAGGACTTCGATTCCTCTTTTCAGGTCGGCAGGTTGGGACTCACGAGGAGGCCGGCAAGGCTGTGGATCATGGCCTCGCCAGCCCCACGGGTTGGTAAGGGACTCCTTCTGCAGGTGTTGCTGTGAGGTGAGCAGGGAAGAGGGATTCACGGGACAGCTTGCGGGCCCTGCTCATCTGGCGGCATTTGGGAGATTAGTGCGAGCTATACCTGAGGGGGATGGTGGAAATCACATACTCCGTCTAAAGCATGAAGGAATTTAGAGGAAGAGCTGCTGTTTCTGACAGAAAGTGTCTGGCAATTCCCTCCGAACAACTGTTTCCGATATAAGGTGGGGGGTTTATTGTTGTTTTATTTAATTTTTTTTCATAAATACTGATTTTCTTAGTTTTTCTTCCCCTTGCAGATGCTGCGCTTCCTCCCTCTCAGCTCTTGCAGACCCCGCAGGCTCCCTTTCCCAGGCGGGCAGCCCACCAACCCACCCCCGCCACCGCCGCCCACGGAAGCGGTGACCGCAGCCGGTGTTGCGAGGCGGGGCCGAGGCGGGGCTGAGGTGGGGGGCGGGTGGCGGCGCATCCCGGTGCCTCGGTGTCCCGGGAGCGGTGAGGGGGCGGCCCCACCCTGAGGGCGGTGCCGGTGGAGGCCCCGCCCCCTCATCCCTCGCCCCGCCCCGGCGCCCATTGGCGCGCGCCGCACCTCCGTTAGCGCTCGCGGGCCGGGTCTCGCGATGCTGTGGCCGCCGCCGCCATATTGTGTCTCTATTTTGATTCGGAGCGCAGCGAGCGCGGGGGGAGGGGGCCGGGAGCGGCGCGCGGCCCCAGCGGCGGCTCTGGAGGAGCGGGAGCGGCGCCGCCACAGCCACTGCACACACACCCACGCACGCGCACGCACACACACGCACCCGCACACCGGCCCGCCCCGCCGCCCGCGCGGCAGCACGGACCCCCCTGCCCTCCTTTCTCCCTCCTCTTCCTCCTCCTCGCCCCCTCCTCACCCCCCCGAGCGGAACGGCGGCGGCGGCGGGAGGCTGCGGAGCGGGCCGGGTCGGCGGGGTCCCCCCTGCCGGGCGGAGGCGGCGGCGCTGGTGGCGGTAGCAGCGGCGGTAGTGGCGGCGGCTGCCGCCGTGGTGGTGGGGGAGGCGGCGGAGGAGGAGGAGGCGGAGGAGGAGGAGGAGGAGAAGCGGCAGCGGCAGCGGGGTAAGGCTAACCCCGCCGGACGGGCCCGGCGGCGGCTTCCTGGGCTGGTTTTGTGGTCCCATTCCCGGGGGGCTGCGGGGAGAGGCGCGGGGGCGGGGGGCCCGGCTCTCCCGCTGCCGCCCCGCGCTGTGCCAGGGTGAAGAAGGCAGGAAAGGCCTGCGCGCGGGGAGGGAGCAGCCCCGGCACCCCGCTCATCCCGGCGTGCTGGGGCGGGGTGGGAGAGCAGCGAAGGCACGGGAAGCCGCCGCGCAGCGGGACATCCAGCGAGAGATGGAAACTTATTTTCCTTCGCGAGCCGCTGGAGCTTCCCGGCGCGGGGAGGGATCGGACGGCTGCGGCGGCCCGTGGAGGGGCGGGAGCTGCCAGCGGGCTCGCCTGGCTGCGGAAGGGAGGGAGGGAGGGCTGGCCCGGCGCTTGGCAGGTGACAGGTGTGAGTGCGCTGGGCGACACTCCGCCATTTGAGGATGAGTATCCGAGCGTCCGAGGTGCGATTCTTTGGTGCCCGGTGTCTTTGTGGGGGCTAACTGGGCTCGATTCCATATATAGTATATTTAGGACGTCGGTTTCCATTGTTCCAGTCAGTTTAATTGTTGAGTAGAAATTCTTGAAATGGTTCTGATAAGAGAGGTTTTGAAGAGAGGAGACATGTACTGTTTCTTGTTTTCTTCTCTTTTTCTGTTGTGTCCCTCTGAGAGACCTGGGAAGACTGTGCGGAGGTGTGTAGTGCTTTGTCTCATTCATTGAAAGGCTTATACTAAAAACTCTGAATGCTCAGCCCAGATGAAGCAAGGCCTTCAGGGCAGAAGCCTTGTGTTCTTTGTAATATACCTGGTCTCTCAGCAGGGCCTGGTTTGTGTCCAGGACCTATTGGTGTCCCTGTATTAATGATAGTAAATGCATACATAAAAAAGGAATTCCAGAGGAATGCTTCTTAGCAAGGAGTGGGTTTCAAATGTGGTTTTCTAGTCATTATAAGTTTAGGGTATTTGATATAGACTGACTAAAGCAGTTTCTGACGTTCAGCAGTAGAATGCTGAAAATGGTGCTGCATATAATTTTCAGTACTCTAATGTGTGTCTTCTGAATATCAGCAGAAGTCAGATAAAGTCATTCATTATCTTAGACTGTTCAGATTGGTTTGTATAATAATTTAGGCACCGAAATGGTACGGCACATATAAGGAAGGCTAATGACACTAATAGCAATAGCATTATATTCATGATTGACCATGTTTTTTTTGAAATTGGGAATAATTTTCAGCTTGGGTGCTGATTTGCCAGATAACCAGGCATTTGCATTTCATACACATAATTCAATTATTTGTTCTTTATCTATTCTGTTGTAATTGGGTTTTGTCAAACCCCAGAATTCTGATACCTGCTATTGGCAAGAGGGAAGTTCCACTGACACATTAGGAGACACATGTCATCAGCTTCAGTACGTTCTGCTCTCCAATTTAAATGAAAGCTTCAGTCATCTGAGATTGTTATCCATATGTTAAACTTAGGGATGCTCAGCTGTAGATAGTACCTTGGCTTGCGCTGCAGCAGAACGGACACTGAGTTGAGTCTCAGTTTCTTTTAAAAACTGGGAACATCTGTGTGGTTTTTCTGATGTTGCTTCACAGGAGAGGCTGGAAGGGGGAAGGAATTGGAGGAGAACTCAATCTGTGTCATTCCAATTTTGTGTTTGAGATGCTTGATAAAGCATCATCCATGTTTCATTACATGTGGGGGCAGTGCCATCTTGCTATGCTACATTACCCTTGCTTATACCAGCTTTCCAAGACTGTGAAATGTAAACCATTTTCCTTCTCAACATAAGAGAAGTCATAGGGTTCTGCTCTCTTCCTTTATATTTGCTGATACAATAATAGAATTCTTGAAAATGGGCACTCTTCCTATGACAGTGGCCTGGTAGAAACTTCTCTTTTCCAGCAGTGACAGAATGGAAGAAAATAGTGGTTTTCCTCACTTGCTTTGAATGCTGAGGTCTTATGTTGTTTTGTGATGGTCTTTGGCTTTATAGGTAACTGGTATGTTTTCAAACCATGTAGAATTAAACCTGTCATCTGTTGAAGAGATTATTCTCAGCAAACTTATATGTATGGTTTGGGTTTTTTTGCTTGGCAGTTTAAAGAGCTCTTGGCAGACTATTTCTTTGTGAGAATGTGCTTTGAAACATAAAACTAAGTTACTCTTCATCCTATTACCAAGTGCAGCCTCCTTATCATGATCTTCATGGCTGGAAGCACTGGAAGAATAAAGGTTGGTCAGATGTGACCTTAAGTTTATGAAATGACTGTAAATTTAGGACTGCAGGATCAGGCTGATCTTTTCTGAACTGCTGCAAGCGGAATGCTGAATGATGTTGCTGTTGGTCTTTTTACAGGAAATAGAACAAAAATTCCAATGATTCAGAACTGGATTTTTTTAAAGCTATACCCAAAACTCAAATATTTAAATGTTTGAAGTGAAAGTTAACTTTTGTTACCACGAATGTATGCAGCGATTCAAGTTGTTTTGGTTTTTTTTTTTAATTTTAATTCCATTGTAGGTTATTGCAGCTGGGCAAGTGAAGGCTTTCTGTTTCAAACAGGAGAAATGCTGGTGGATGCTCTAAGACATCTTGAACCCTGCTTAGCAAACTAGTCTGGTTTGGATTCCACATATTTAAATGCAACTATGAAAGCATGAAAGCTGTCAGATTTACAATAGAATAATATTTTTTTACAAACTCTTAATTGTAGTCAGGGGTTTCAGTATAATAGTTGTTTCAGTTTCACCCTCTTTTGAGAATGCTTACAAAAAAATCACTGACATAGTATTGATGCTTTCCCTGACAGAGGTTTTTGTAGGCCTTTATTGTAATTATACTAAAATTAGGGATTTATTCGTATTGAACTGATGAGTAGGCTCAACTCTCATTCAAGGAAGTATTCCAAACACTATACAGATGTTTACTGAGTTTTCTAGTTTTGTCTTATGCTGCCTTTGGATTTTGGAGTTCCTTAATTGGTTGTAATCAGGTTCAAGTGAAACCAAGTGAAATAGCTTGACATCTCTGATGTTTGTGTATAATATCCTGATATTCTTGGAACATATCTGTTGCTGAATGAATGGCATCACTCAGGATGTTCTTGTTGCCATAGGTGCAGTTAAGGTGTCATTAAATAGTTAATATTTTTAGAATGTGTTAGATTTTTTTTGTTGTTGATGATTGCAAGAAGTTAAGCATAGCTTGGTATGTGCTAAACAAATTGTAAGGTAATATTGAGTCAGAGAATTTAACCAGAAAAAGACTCTTTTGTGTAAAATATGCATTATATTCTTAGAAAATAGCTATGTGTAATCAATTTTTGTAGCAATATGGAAATTGTGTAGCTCTTTCCTATTCTGAGCACAGATTAAGATCAGATTTCACTGTCTTTGATGTTGAGTGATTTAAAACTCATTCAGATCCTGGCTGTACTATGAGCAGAATTTAATTTTTCCGTTATTTTAAAAATCTGTGTCTCAGAATGGATGTAAACCTTGTGCTCCCTTTGGCATTTAGAAGAGCATTTTCCAGTGGTAAAAGAAAATTGTAGGTTGTATATAGGAATTTTTAAAAAATAAAAAAGTCACCCAAGCAACCAGAACTGTGCACCTATTAGTCAGGATATTGTTAGGCTTGCTAGAATTTACCAAAAACAGGACAAAGCTACTATATATGCTCACTACTTAGACTGTCTTAAGCTAGATGAACGCTTTAATGCAAAGTGTCTTAAGCTGTTCCAAAATTAATCAAAGCTGGTGCCATGCGGTGCTGACTGGCTGGTCTGCTGGGGCTGCCAGTGGAGAAGGCAGAATTCCACCTGCCTTTCTCCTCATCAAAAGCATGAATTCGAGTTTTCCTTTGATCCTGTATCTCAATAAATTTTGAGCTCATCCACTAATTTTCAGCAAAGAAATTAGCCAAGGGGCAAGGTCTCAAAGATTTTACATTTTAATAACGTTGAACAAAAGTTAAATTTGTTAAAGTTGATGACTTCATTAAGATCATCTCTTTAGGGGAAAGTTTTGCATGAATTTAGGAGCTACCTGTGTTTAGCCGCCAGTTGGCCCGCAGACAGTTGTCTGTGGGGTAAGAACTAGGTGTGAAGTGCAGTACTCTTTTCTTCAGTCAGTAGTTAGAGGACATGAGAGGTTAAGTATATTATGGCTAATGCTTGAAAGAGTGGTAAGATAATAGGCATCTGGGATAGAGGTGGAATGTGACTAATTGGAACATGAAAGCATGTCTGAGAGAGAGTGCAAATCTATGGGAAAGGGGGCTTTGCTAGTTTTGCTATTTATGGGGTGATACCTTTGAGAGGAAGGTAAGCAGTGGCTGCCAGTTTTGGTTTAGTAAACAAAAATCATGTTAAAATAGGTTCTTAAGAAGATGAAGACAAAGAAAAATAGGGTGGGGGACAATATGTAAGGTCCAAAGCAGACTGCTGGGCTGCTAAGGTTGTCTTATAACAGTGGTACACTTTTGATTACAATGTAGCAACTGTTGTTGTGAGTGGCTTTGAGATGTTTGGTGACGGTGTTGGTTCCATGTGTACAGAGCCTCTTGAGCTGTGCCTGTATGTGTGTTTGTGTGGATCTGATTCAACAGGATTGCCTAGACTGACACAGGGCATGAAGCAGCACGGGGCAAGAATGTGCAAACTGCATAAGATATATGTGTTGTTCTCAAAATATGCTGTCAAAAGCATTATTTTGTTACATCGTATATAGTTGTAGTTTCTTTAGACAGTGTGACTTACATGTTTGTTGCATGCTTACAGTATAATGCTGTCATGTCTCTGTGGGCTGTCACATGCAATGGCATATTTAATGTACTCACAGGTCTAACTGATTTATCTGTGAAGATGGGCCATGCTAGTATCAGATTGTTTAGTAAGCCTGAAATTACTTGCTTTTTAATATGGATTTATTATGGACTAAATATTTCATGGAGTTTTTTGAGTCTTGAAATAAGTATTTACCTGGTCCATCTCTATTTTGTATGGAACGCTAGTAGAAATGGATAAGAAATCCCTGGCAGACAGGAAATACTCTAATACCTTTTATTTGCTGCAGCCTGTCTTTATTGTTCAAGAATCTTGCTGTTATCAGGTATTTTCATAGATGACTTGTAGAAAGATCAAGCATAAATATGTCAAAACTAGGGCTTTAGAATGTATTTTTCAAATGAAATTGCATTGTGTGTAAAAATCTCTTTGGTCGGTCCATCTGTTTATCACTGTTCTCAGGATGTCTTTTTCAACAGGGTAAAGTGACTAAAAAAATACAGTAAGTTTCAGAAATTAACTACCCCCCAGTACTTTTTACTGATCCAGTGCCTCAGAAGCTGTGACTAACATGTAGGTTCAGATAAGTAATTTGTTTTCCTGGAGCCGTTTGGGGTTTGGAAATCTATTTCTACTTTATACTGAAGGCTAGAAATGCAGAAGAGTCTTTTGCTGTTTAAGTCCAAAGCCTGATTTCCCCAGGTGGAAAAAATGAACTGTTTCACCTACATAGGGGGGAAAAAAGACACACGGTTAAACAAAAGTTGTACAGTGTGGCCTGTAATTAAATCCTTTGTCAGTTCATGTTGCATTTAAACTCTTAAGAAAAGCCTCTACTCCCTGTGTCTGTGCTATGTTTCTCTGTTTTAAGTACTCTCGTGTCTTTTTACAGTGTATTTTTTTCTATTTGTTTTTTCTTTGCTTTTTGAAAAATTGCCCCATGCAGAATTTATCTCTTCCAACCACTTTTTTACTGACACCTCATCATATTTGTAGGTGAGCTAGAAAAGAGGAAATTTGGTCCTTTGTAGCCCCTCTTCACTCTCCCTTTGCCTTGTGTAGGCAGTATATGATCTATACTTTACAATTGAAGCATTAGTTCCCCCTTGTTTAGACTTCTCTTTGTTGTTCCTTTATTCTAATCTTTCTCGGAAACTTTTATTTCTTAAGAGATCCATTCAGCACTTGTCATTTCATTCTTGTTTTGTTTCTCCTTCAGAGTATCAATTGGTAAGTTTGTCCCTGCTCCATTTGGGCTTTCCTGAGTGAATGACAGGGGAAAGAAAAAGGGTCATGAGTTCTGTACTTGGAATTTTTTCAATTCATTCAGCTGGTTTAAACTGCTACTTTCCATTTGTTGAACAAGTATTTGGGTTTTTTAAAGGGAACGGTAGGTTATCTTTCTTAAAGACCCTTCTTAAGTCTAACAGGCTTAAGCCTGGGAGCAGACAATCTCCAGTAGCTCAGCAAAAGTATGCTTAAAAAGGCATTTATGTTGATAAGTACAAAGCAGTATGTTTCACATTGGCTTATGAAGCTATTTCAGTTAAAATATTTGGTGTCTTGCTCCTTTTTCTTTTTTTTTAATACTACTCTTGTCTTTGGTAAGTGGGGATAAGATTATTTTGTGTGTGTCCCAAACTGTGTATTTAAAACTGTCTTACAGGAATAATTGCCAATAACAGATTATTATATTTTACTTATGCTTTGGTGTTGGCTAGACAGTTTGACTTGGATTAGGCCCTTTAGTGCAAGGCACAATATTTATTAAATAAGTCACTCCTAGAAGAGTTTGCCATCCTGTGAATAATAAAGTTGTTTACCTAGATGCATATATTGGATTAGACAAAGACATTTGGCAAAGTATGTTATCTTTCACCTATTATGCCTGTTAGTTCTCCAGTCATTTTAAATTGTTCCAATCTTTTAAAACTAATTAAAACTGTTTTTAATAGCTGCAATTCATTTAGTGAGGCCTTGACATGACTTTTAATATTTGCCTGAAATACATAAAAGAATTACGAAATTACTTGAGTTAGACACCAGCTTGTATTTGTTGGTAGCTGCTTATGGCAGAGGTAGGTGTATCATAGCTGGGAGTTGAAGGTTATCACAGTGGATCATGTCTGATACACTCAGGACTTCAGTGAAAATGAGAACTTTTTTTCTTTGTAAAATGAGTTGAATACAAGGAAAACTTAAACCACTAACAGTTTTTTAAGAAATATGATTTACTTTGTAGTGTATCTGAGTTAGGACTTGGTATGAACATATGTGTAAAAGGGATTGCTACAGGATTAGTTTTTACTCCTGTACGAGAAGCACATTTTGATTTTCCTTTTCCATGCCTAAAGTGCAACGCGTTTTGATTCCTCTTCCACAGTATCTGGTGAAGGAGAATAAAATAAATTGTAAGCAGCAGGAGAAAACTGTCATTTGGACTGTGGAAATTTCTGTTCTCTCCAGCCTCTTGTGTCTAGCACGTGATGTGTTAAGCAGTAAGGTTCAGAGAAAATGCCCATTATTTGTTTCTTTTTTTTCCCCTGCATGGGGCTGAAAACCCCTGTGGTTTCCAGACTGAAAGGAAAATATAATTTCTACCAGTAGTGCTTTCATGCACTGTGGAGGAAAAATACCAATTAGATTATGTGTTACCTTCACTATTCTGGTTGATAAAGGTCTTGTCAAAGCTGTGAAAGGTACGAACAAGGCTGCATCATTTTGAATGAATGAAAGAGTGTCATCCTTCCATAATGTAGCAGTCTGCATACAGAGGTTGCCAGTGTAGCTGCAGTTACATGTGCAGAATGGTGTTTTTCTGGAAGAGCTTCCATATTGACTTGAGTGAGTAGTTTTGGTTTTTGGTACAAAAGTATGCCTTTGCTGCCGTGGAAAGGAATGCTCTTGCTATTTTGTCAGTATTTCTGCATAAATTAAATACTCTTGGAGTAATACAACAAAATGGCCTCAAGATAGCTGGTTTAAAGCAAAACATGGAAGAAGGCAAGTGTTTGTGAGCATCAGGGCCAGTCTGATAGTTTGCTTTGACTGAACAGGGAAAATTCCTTTCACTGACATAAGCAACTGGTCGTTCATACTAGTCTCAACTGTCTGTGAGCTGGGTCAGTCAATGTACTGGGGGTTAGAGAACTACCCACTTTGCTCTTTACCTCTCTTAGGTGATCTCATGGAGTGGGACTAACCCCTTGGTGCTGAGGAGCTCTTAGATCAGTTTGGTAGTCTAGTATAACTTCACACTGATGGGATTGTTTTCCATCAGTGCTGGGGTATGGATTTGCCATCCTTTCCCCTGAATTCACTGATGTGATTTTAGTATGAGCCCACAAAGAGGTTTTTCTGCAGACGTAAGGTATGGTGAAGAAATAGAAGAAATAAGAGTTAAATAAGCTGGTATTGTTGGTGAAGAAAGCCCCTCATGGAAGCGTAGACCTAGGAGTGGTGTTATCACAGACAAGCAGAAAGACCAGTTCAAGGATTCATCTCTGCCCACTGTGGCACTGCATCTGTTCACAAGGTCAACTGAAACACTGAAAGGGTCCAAATTACAAGCTAGCCCTTCAAAAAGTAGGACAGGAACTAGTTGAACTAACTTAACCACAGAACTCACTGATGTGGATTCTGCCGCTATGTTAAATCTTCACTAGTGACCTACATGAATGAAAGATGACAATGGTAATATTTCTTCTGTTCTGTCGACGTAATCAAGGAGTCTTAAATGCTTTTAACAGGTGTGTTTTTATTAGCACGCTTTGAATGATGGTGCCTACAAGAATCCTAGTCTTCTCTTTGCCAGTAAGAATGGCTGTGTTTTTCTAAGGTGTTTAGTCTTTAAATGTTGTAGTCCAGTTTTGCAGTGGAGTAGGAAATTCAGATCCTGTTTAAACTTGTGAAAGCGTGGCTAATAGGTAAGCATAAATGCCATGAGTTATGTAAACTGGGGAAGGAAAGACTGAGAGAATTGTATAGAAAAGAGGTGCTACACTTGTTGACACTTGAGGAAAGATGTGGTAAAAATGGGATAACAAAACAGATGTTTTGTAAAGATATTTGTTTCACCTGTGTACTACAAGGGAACATTATTTGAGGTGGCTCAGAGTTAGAGCCTTTCATAACCTTTAATGTTTGTAAGAGAAAACTAGTGAATCTGTTAAATTATTGTCTGCCACTCAGACTTGTTAATGAATATAAAGCTTCATTTAATGATGAGTGAATTAAAACTAGTGTCTAGGTATTCTCTTTCTTTAAATCACAGAGTTTGGATGCACTTGGGAACACAACAGTAGTTGCTAATCTGGCCTGCATGTTCAGATTCTAGGTTGGCAGATACTAACAACTATTTCAAGCTAAAGCTTAATGTAAATGCCCATCAGTGTACAAAATGCTGTACAAACCACAAATGTATAAGCCTTATCTAGGTGCTGAAGCTTGATGTGATTTCTTTCTTATTTTCTTGGTTGTGTTTATTATATTTGTTTTGCTTGATTTCTTTTGGGTTTAGGTTTCAAGAAGTTACACTGTGACAGAGAGTGTCTTAAAGTCAAAGTACCACCTAATGGTATTAGCAGAGTTGATGGAGCTACAGGCTTCCTTCCTGTTGAAACTGGCCAAAAGAACGGGCCAAACTGGAGTTTGTTTCTTCAGTGTAGAGCCAATGGCAACTCTCGGGAATGTTTTTTTCCACTCCCCATCAATGAGTGGGGAAGTTCTTGCCAATGCAAATGAGATTGAGACCTGCAACTTGCCTCAGCATAATATAGTTTACACTGAAAAGAATACTTTAGCTAGAAAAATATTCAGTTACACTAGCATGGGATCTTGTTAATTAAAAAACAATTGTCTTCATGTTTGAAGTTTTCAAGAGGCTTGTAGTAAAATACTGTTCAACTTTGTGTGACTTCAAGCTGCTGCCTGTTTGTCATAAGAGCAAGTCATCACCTAACACTGTCATATCAATGAACGCTGCAGAATGCCTACACTGACTGTGCAGACTGTCAGAATTTGTTGATTTCAAAAGCACTTCCTCATTTCATGTTTTACTGTTACAGGGCATCTTCTGTGACTCTTGTAGCTTTGTTTTCAGGTATACATGAGTTGACTAGGATTTTAAATTGATTTAGGAGAAACCTAGCAGTGCAGCTTTGTTTGCCTTCTGAATTTGAGAATATATTGCCACTGCTTTATCATCCTTTCTGAACCTATTGTGAGAATTAAATTATGTAATTGGAAGGAATAGTACTTACTTTGCTATTCATTTATGGGGGGAAACTGTGGTGATATCACAAAATTAAAAGCATGAGAGATTTTTTTAATAGCCTTGTTCTTACCAGCTCCTGTGAAGAGTCCCTGTCTGCATTTTTAAATTATACCTGCCTGTAACCCATGACTTACTATTTTTGCAGGACAAACATTAGAAAGTTGGAATGGGTGAAAAACTGAATTCTTGTGAAATACAGAGTTCAATAGTTATGAATCCTTTGCCACTTTATCTGCATGACACTGTTCATCTTATCTTTCAAAAGTTGGTCTACTTCTATTAACAGGCCTCTTATCTTTGTTGCAAATGCAAGAAATGTATTATTATGTCTAAGTTGTAAAGAGCTACTTTTTCTCCATGGACTTGTTTAATATTTATTTTTATGAAATGAATTCCTGGCTCTCTTTAGTTTCCTGAAAATACCCAATATCTGGCTATAGCTGTGGTTAGAACATAAACACTGAGACTTAACAATTCTTCTTAATTGTGTGTACTTTTTATATTTTCAGTGTTTAACTACGGTTGTAAAGAGAGAGAAAAAACACAGCTGATTTCTTAATAAAAGGCTATAAGGTGATATAATATCCAGAAAACACCATGGAAGGTCAAAATCTGAGTGGGAATGGTTTGTTTCTGTGCTTTTGCTCTGCTCCTTTCTGTATAGTTTCCAAGAGAGGGCCTGGAATAGGGATAATACAAGGCCAAAATCTTAATTGAACATGTTCTGGATTTTTTAATGTGAATTTTGATCTTCCATAAGTCTTACTGCTGTTGTGGGAGTCTCTTCTTCCCGAGTGGTGTGACAAAGCAGAGGACCTTACAAGGTCCTCTTACAAGAAGCTCTTTACTCGCTTGGTGCCATGAGGCATCTTTGCTATTCTTTCTCAACTTCCCTCAGTTGCTTTTCTGAGCTGTCTTTTTTGGAGAAAGTTACTTATAATTTTTTCCTTTTGAGTATCTAGTTGTCTTATTAGTCTGTATCTGGTGTCAGGGCCTTTGTAAGCATTTATAATGTAAGGTAGAAAAAGGAGAAGAAAGGTTAGTACAAGAAAGGATTAGTGGTCATCTCTTTAAAGGTTATGACAGCAGAAAGCAATAGGTATTCAGAAGCCATGAATACTGGAGGCATTTCAACTCTTAACTGCTTTCCTCTCCCTTTCCCTTGCTAATCTTTCCTTGAATCCTGTGTGGAATGAAGGAAGCGGTGGTATTAGTCCCTTACATAACAGCAAGTGCAGTGATCGCATCTTTTTTTCCTTAACAAAAGGTTGGAGAGCAGCTAGTATTCTCTTCCTTGAAGGCAGTTCATGGTGAAACATGGGAAACCTAGGGAGAAAATAGCAAATTCTAAAATTATGCGTTATCAGTTCCTAGGTGAGAAATCTGTTTTATTTCAGAAGAAAACAAATATGGCAAAATATTTGGGAGCTATATGAATAGCTGTTTAAACATCTGTCAGTTACTTTTCCCTCCTTGTGTATAAAATATGGTCTTGGAAGAAAAGCAGCAGGAAAACCAAGTTGTATTGGCACCAGCATGAGTATTTCTGTTTGACTCTTGCCTATCAACATCTGTTACCTCTTGTTGTTGTAGGGGTTTTTTCCAGGTTAATGGATGGATTTTTGTTTATTTTTCTCTACTACTATGGATGTGGCAGAAAATAAGTGGAAACTAGAGGCTTCCTCCCAAATGTTGCAATGGTGGTCTTGTGTTTGTCCTTATATATGTTGGTTTGGGAACTAATAGAGAAGAAAGAGAAAACAACAAATAGTTTCTATGACCATGGTTCTCCTGTTCTTTCCCCCATTTTCCCAGCAGCTGTTCTACCAGTGTAGTTTCATGGGTGAAGGTAAGTGCAGATACAAAGTTAACTGAAACTATGGCAGCCCGGCTGTGAGCCTTTTCCTACTATGGACACCTTTCATATCCAAGGGCCTCAATTCCCTTTCTAGAGAAGAGGATTGACAGAAAAAAGGGACTTCTGTAGCTGTGTTAAATAGCTAAAGGTCTTTTCTTCCCTTCCTCTTGGTGGGAGGTTCTCTCTTGGGGTCATCCTACCAATCTTTGTGAAACCTCTCACTTCAGGTGCTGTCTTTTAACATAGTTGTTTCCAATTTGCTGCAAACAACTCAAGGAAGTGGTTTGCTGTTATTAACCCTTTTTCATTCCTTCTGTAGAACATGTATGTCTCCTTCTTCTTATCCTACAGGCCCACATTATTGCTTGTTTGTAACAACTGCCAGAGGCAACCTTGTGTGGTTGGACTAGCTTTTAAACTTCCTAAATGTTTATTCTAGTGCTAAGGCAATGTAAAATCAGAAAAGTCTGTTTTAGTGTTGAGTACATCCTTGATTTATTTTTTCTTTTCCCCCTCCTCCAAGGTTGTCCTTAGGAAATGTTAAGAGTGTAATTCGTAAATCAGTCTAAGTTGGCTCTTCTTTTTTCTCTGTGTTCACCCTGGCGTTCATCTGACTCAAAGCCAAACTAGCAGAAAATTAACAAAACCTTATCTCCTGCCCTGATTTTGCTCCATGAACTGGCTTGCTGCAGAATTAGCGAAGTGCCAGCATTGGCTTAGGTCATGGGAGGGAGAGGGGGAATGCATGCCTGGGAGAAGGAGGAATGAGAGTGGCGGTATTGAATTGTTTTGAAACTGCATTTTAAGGAGTGGCTGAAATACCCAGCCTTACTGTCATTGAGACATTATGAGTAAATGATATATTGGTAAACAAGTCAAGTCCTTGATTAAGATGATAAAGGAATTTTTTTTTTTGCCAGTCTGGCTTTCAGTAGGTATTTACGCAAATGCTGGATTTACCAGTGACACCTCACCCATCAATTAAAGAAATTGTTTGAGTTTTGTAAAGAGTGGAAGAATGGAAAAGAAAATACTGAGCCAGCCCAGAAGTAAAGGAAAGTATTCAGCCAGCCCAGAAGTAAAAGTGTATGTGTGACACAATCCCCTGTGCTCCTTGACCAGGAGAGAATAGCATGAGGGTTGCTGGGAAATTAAATCAAATCTCAGAGTTCATGAAATAAATTGAGATGTTTTTCAAGGTATGAGTCACCTAGGATAAATGAGAAGGAAGCAGAAGTTGCCATATAGTTACTTGGTTCATGATTACAGAGCAGGAGGGAAGTTGGAGCTTATGGTATCTGCTTAGTTATCTGACTATATGCCCACTGGCCCACTTGCTTCAGACCTTTCATTCTGCTTGCATCTGTTTCTGTGGGAAATAGGACCAGGAGCTTTCTAAACAATATCCAAGTGCCTAATAGGGGCCACACATTTTAATCTTGACCAATCGTCAGTGACTGGTGATACTGTCATATTACTAAAGGGGGAAGTTTGGAAAATGGTCGGTGTACTTCCAAGGAGTGGGTGGATTTTTTTCTTTGCTCATTAGCCACTTCCCACCTACCCACCTCTCAGCTGACTAAATTGCTATGGAATGGGAGTTAACCTAAGAGATTTCACCTTTTTGGAGTCTGCAGGACTTGTCCTGCAGTGTTAGCTTTAGTGGTCATGACTGAGAAGAGCGAGAAAATTGGGTTTGATGCTGCCTTGAGGCTTGTCCTACTGTGCTAGTTTCAAGTGTCATTGCAAAAACTTTTTAAGTGTGGCAAAATGAAAAAAGGAGAGTTTACTTTTGATTAGAAGCCTAGCAAAGAAAGTTAAAAGAATTTTCTATACTAACTGTAGTTGTTTTCTGAGGAAAGTATGGGTAAAATGAAGTACAGCAGTGCGCAAAACTGAAGATGTGTTCTCTTTGATCTTCAGACATATCTTTTAATTGTACATTTGGTTATTACCATATCTTTAAGCTTGCTGCTGTCAAAAGATGACCTCTTTGAATAAACTCTTGCATGGAAATGTCTGCAAATCCTTAAAATAACCAAAAGTGTTTGCCTCTGTTAGAACAAATATGCTTTATATTTCATTAAAACACGAGAAACATATGGCTGATCGCATTAGCCAGTCATTTTCTATGTCATTGAAACTTTTACCTTTGCAAAAGAAGTAATTGTCCTTGACTTCTGCTTTTCAGTTTGATAAAAGTTTAAACTGTTACGTGTGTAACAGCTTTTTGTGGTTTACTTTAATTGTTGGGTGAAACATATACCAGTTGATATTTTCTGTGTTGAAGTAGTATGACCATTTTGTAATGAAACATTTTAACTGAAGCTCTTCTTGAGCAGAAGGAAATACGCTGTGTGTGAACAGTGTAAAGACAAAGACAGACTACTTTCTTTAAAAAGCTGGGAAACCTAATTTTGTGCCTGGATATTCTCAACAAACTGGTTTTCCATTAGACTTAAATGATTCATTTAATCTCTTATGGTTCGATTCAGATCTTATGATGGTTCCAAATCAAGGTTCTTTCTTCATTTTTTAAATGAGTGAAAGGAATTGGTAGTTTCCTGACACTTGTATTTTAACCCCCTTTTTTTTTTAAAGAAGATGTTCACAGATGCTCATAAGGGAGAGGTTTTTTATGTCTTCCCCTTTTCTTCAGCAGTTAGGGATAACGATGCTATAAGTATATTTGCTCTGTTAAGGGACCATGATAATAGTTTTCAGGTATTTGGTTTTTACTTTTTATGTCATGCGGAGAGAACAGACATTTGCTTCTATTGGTATTTGAGCAAATAGGGAATCTGTGTGTCTGGGGGGGAAGTCTTCTCTGATAATCTGTTCTGAGACTTCTACTTCTCTTTTTTTGGTCAGAATCATGTTTATTTACTTTTTTCCCTTGACAAAAAGAGGTACTTGGTGATGCTTGAGCCCTAACTCCTGAAGTTAGAATTTGAGTGTTCTTAAAATACAAGCTTCTGTCCTTTGAAGCTGAAGAACATAATCTGCATATGTAAAAATTCAAGGTTAAAAATTTGGGGGAAGAATCTTGTTAAAAACAAATAAAGAACAACAACAAAACCCCCAACAAACCAACTAAAAAAACCAGAAAGCAAACCAAAATCCCTCCCAGAAACCCACCCCCCAAGAACCCAGAGCTTTCTAGGTTAATTTTGACTGCTTCTATTGTTTTCCCTATTTTTAATCTTTGAAATTGATGAACGTGGGTGATGTTGAAATGAAAGAGGAAAATAAGAGAGAAATGAGGACAGGGTTCCAGGAGTAGGAAAAGTTCATTCCAAGTCCTTAAGTCAGATAAAATTATCAGGTGTCATTAGCAATGAATGTGAAACTGAAAGTCTGTGCTGAGTTTATAACTGCTCAGAGTCCAAGCCTTCTAGACTGGTTTTAATCTTTTACCTACCATGCTGTCAGGGAGAGACTGTGGAGCCTAGTGTTTTCCCATATACCTTAGAATTTCCCAAAACTTAGCCTCTAATGCTTAGTCTGTTCCATTAAAGGGTGTAACCTGCTGGTTGTCTGGAATAAAACAAAGTGAAAGAGAGAAAAAGGAAATTTTATTGATAAGAATTCCTTTCTTTCTTGCCTGAAGTCTTTCAGAAAACCAAAGCCCATTTTTGTGTGGTCATTTGTATTGATGACTGTTTCTTACTTTTGAAACTGGACTTGCAAGCGCTTCTAGTCAGCTTCATGCAGATGACTCCAATTAATGTAAAATTACATTTGTTGTAAAGTTAAAAATGTAAAACTGTCCAATTGAAAATTGGGTGTTCTGAAAGGTTTTCATAATTGAGCGATAAAATACAGTTCTAAGCAAACGTATGTTGAAACCGTTATTTTTGTGAATTTCCAGATACCTGTACAGCTCAGTTACTTCATGTGCTTTGTTCATGTTCATGCCTTGCTGCACTTGCAACTTCGGTGGACTTAATTCCAATTTTAAAGAACCTAGTGGAAAGATGAATTGATATTCAGACATTACTTTTCTGTTCTTTTACCAAAATGAGGGGTACTAGCCCAGTTGCTAACAATGAAGTAGTTTGTCTTAACTCCTCAGAGATTCACTGAAAGCTTGAAATCAAATATATATGATCTTTACTATGTATTAATTCAGTACTTCAGACTATACTTTAATTACAAAGTGATGCAAGACCAGGAGTTCTAGAAGGTACCTGAAGTCAACTAAGAGTTTTATTTTCAAAGGCGCAATGTCTTTAAGCATGTACATAAAAGTGGTAGACTTGAGAACCAACTTTTCATGGTTGCTGTAAGCAATATTGATATGGTTAGTTTTGTTAATGGTAATAGTAGGTTACTTTATTTATAACTAGCACAATGCTGTTTGACTGTTAGCTCTAGTGTTCAGCAATCATTCTCCTTGTTCCTGTAATTGGAAATTAAACAGTGCTAATCTAACAGTTCCCTTCTGTTAAAAAACGACATGTATCTTCTCCTACATGTGGGCTTGTCTTGGCACTTCTTAGGTCCCTCTTCTATGCAGCTCAGTTTGCTAAAGACAGAATCAGGCTCTCCCTTATGCACCAGAAAATCACTTTCTGCTGACGTAGCAAATGGCGTTTCTTCTTTTGAGTATCCAGTGAGCAGAAGACCCAAAGAAAAGTTTCGGAGGTGGCAAAAGGAGAATAAGACCTCTTCTGGCAGGTAGCAGCAGCAACCTGTTGAGCTGGGCTGGATTGGAGGGGTGAGGGCACAGAAAAATGAGGACAGGTAAATGATAAACAGATAAAGAAAGTTCACTGAAGGTAACTTGCTGGCTTTTAATAAATAATATCTTGTTAAAGGATTTATCTCATAACTTTGACTTCAAAAGAAGTTGTGGTGGAGGACACTTGCCAAAAGAGCTCTGCGATGGTATTTAGAAAGGAACCCTTCTGAGTGACAGCAAGCTGCTCTTGTTTGCTCAGCTACCCATTGTAGGATCTTCTGAGAAGGTAGATTAATTTAGGCCCATCTGTGTTACCGCAGTGGTATGGTAAGACTTATGTAAGAGAAAATACACATTTTTAAATAATGCGGTTTACCTTTTGTGCATTAACAGGTAGTAGTTGTGTTGGATGCTGTATTTGGGCACACCAAAATTCCTGTCTCTTTATCACAGTTGTGTAAGACCAGGTAAGGGGCTAGAACAAGTACCTAAATAAAATTGTATGTTTGTGGGCTACAGTTTGACCATGAGTTTGTCAGAATTAAAACCCTAACAGTAGTATAGTGAAACCAGACCCCTGAAGAGGTGTGTTCAGACCAGATGAGAAGCCAGACTGCTGTTACTGGACTTCAGTGTGGTGTTTTCTTTACAGTATAGGCTACTGCGGAATTATACTACAGGACGATCACTTGAGGTCATTTGGTCAAGGTTTGAGAAATACACTGCTTATCATTATTTTGTGCCTCTTAATTGCTGAAGAAGTGCACACTTCTGCCTAGTGTTTTTGTCTGAATGGATTTGGAAGTGCACAACCTTAACTCCTGGGAGGGGATAAGCAATAGGACAAGAGGCAGTGAGCAGAAACAGATGCACAGGAAGTTCTACCTGAACATGAGAAAGAACTCCTTTACTGTGCGGGTGACCAAGCACTGGAACAGATTATCCAGAGAGGTTGTGGAGTCTCCCTCACTGGAGATATTCAAGAACTGTCAGGACACAATTCTGTATTGTGTGCTTTAGGATGATGCTGCTTGAGCCAGGAGGTTGGACCAGATGTGCTGTGGTCCCTTTTGACCATCCTGTATAAGTTGTATTCAAGAGAGACAGGCTTAATTAAGCCTGTGTCAATGTTTCACACTAAATTCATTCCTGCTTGAGGTTGTTTTTTTATTTTTTTAAAAAGTAGTCCAGGCTTTCATGTATTATTGGTACTGGTTTGACATGTTGTAGTATCTGTTGGAAGGTAAATAAGGAATCAAAGTACTAAACAAGATCTGCTGCTCATGTCCCAGCTCAAGAAATACCCTCTGCTCACCAGTGGCTGAAAAGACTACAGCGTATACTTGGCATCAAAAATTCTTCTGAATCAATATTATAAGGCTCATTCTTTAGTTACAGTATTCCTTATTTAAAATTCTGAACTGTACTTTGAATTAAATCTGATGATAAACATATGAAGTTAACAGGTGAAGAAAAATACATTTATTCCTTATTCTCAAAGTTGATAGTGTTAAAAATGTCTCATGAATTCTTTGAAGCAAATTCATAGCAAGAAACTACAGAAGTTGGACTTAGCTGCTTGATATATTTTCAATTTAAACATTTGGAAAGATACATTTATTGACTTTTCTGATATGAGTTCAGAAACTTGCCTAAATGTTAAGCATTTATGTGTAAATAAGGTATGAACTTAAATAAAAGACTGTTACCAAAATCAGTGGGGTTTTTTCCCTGTAAGAAAAAGTAAAAACAGACTTTATTTCGGATATTAACTGCAATCCTCTTAAAAACGGTGCTGTAACCAAAAGGAGGTAGGTGGTTATGTGCCAGGGATGCTGCTTTTGAATGCTTTTGAAGGTGTGTACCCCCTGTGTCTTGCATGCCATACTAATAAGATATAAACCAGCTTCTGTCTCAAAGCTTTGTCCGCATAGTTGTAAACTTGAGTAATTTGTATGCCAGTAGCTCTTGTCCCCAAGATAGAAAGTGCTTATATCAGTAGAGTGCAACCAGCAAGGGCTCATATCTTTTCCTGGCCTTGTAGAGATCTCTATGCAGGAGGAGTAAAGTAGATCAGTAACAGAAAGGATTGTCTATTGCTGCTGAAGGTTAAAATCCTATCAAGGAGGTAGGGTGTAGCCCTTACACAAATAAGAGAACTAGTGTTGTAAGATGAATTACGTTATTTTAGTCTTGTTACTTTATCAGGGCTTAGAAAATGTGCTTAAATATAATGGTGCTGTAAACTGTTGTTACTGTCTTAGCTTACAGTTTATTTTCCCCTTCTTATGCTTTGCCTAGGATTTGTTAAAAGAACAAATGCAGTAGGATCTTGCCCATTTGTCTGAAGGGCAGACATCTTGTATCAGGTTTTATGTGTGAACTAGTGAAAGAAACATCATCATCATCGTCATCATGGCTAGGCTTAGTAAACAAAGATTTGGGAAAGGCTCTATCCACATTTGTTACAAGCACGCTGGTGGCTAATAAGGCCAATATGAGATAGACATATCCGATTGCAAAAGGCACAGCAGAAAGACTCCTTAGGTGGTATATTCTGCAAGACACGGTTCTTTCTGCGTTGTCTTTTCTGCTCAAGAGTGATTCTGCATGATTTCTCAAAGGAAGCAGCAGTGTTATAGATGGTGTGTCTCCAGATTGGAGGCCAGAGTAGACCAGTTATGATGATCAAAGACCGGTTTTGATGATCAATCAAAGTGAAAGAAACAGTAAATGATAAAATACACTTGTTGAACAAACAATGGGGGAGAGGGGTGGGAAGTGGGGCGGTTTAAAGCTTCTGTTTTAAAAAATAAGAGTTTCTAAGGGAATTTCTTATAGCCCTTGCATAGTATTTCCTGAAAAGTAGGTGGAAGCCTCCTGTACTTTTTTTTTTTTTTTTTACGTACTTGTGAAGTAGTAGTCTCTTTTATTCTGCAGTATTTAGATAATGCACTTTATCAGGGAATGCCAAAAGATTGAAAGACCCAAGAGTGTAGCTTCATGAGCATTTCTTTCCATGTCAGCACTGGCATGGGCTGCCCTGACCTTAGCTTCTTATTCCTGCCTTACCCCTCACTTGTACTGGTTTAACTAGTTAATGTGCCAGGTGGCTATGCAGCAAAGCAGATTGTGGAATTTACCATCAGAAAAATATTATTTTTAACCTGGATCGATTCCCTGACTGGCCTCACTGCTCAGCTGCACAAACAGTTGTGCCAGCACAGCTGAGGAATGAACTGCTTAAGCTGGTACTGCAGTGGAAAAAGTGTTGTGAAACTATAGCTTAATCTGTGTGTTCTAGGTACTATGTTGTTGTACTATGCTGGCAAAATATTCCTCACACAGATACAGCTTTTATCAGCACAGTTTGATTGTGGAGTGGAGAAAAGGATAATTGCGAATTTTTCTCTGATACTTTCATATTGTCAAAATATATAAGGTATATATACAACACCTCTGACAGTTCTGTATAATAACTACTATTCTTTACATAACCTGATTTCAACTACTATGGATCATTAGAAAATTAAAGAACTATAAAATCAAGATATCATCTGTTTATTTGTGCTGTCTACTTGCAATATATGTAATGTTGAGATAGTTGCTTCCTTTAATCAAATCACTGTTCCTGCAGATGATGAAAGATTAATAGCAACCTTTATTTTAGAAGATGAGGGCACCAGAAAGTCTAACAAGAAATGAAATTCACCGTTTTTAGTAGATATGATAAGAAGATCCTCTGAAGAAGACGTTTAAGATTTCAGGAGATAATATGCAATTTCTTAAGTATTCCTTCTTGTATAGCTATGAGTCCCCTTGGGAAAGAAAGAGTCATTCATTCTTTGTCCTGAAACTTTGACTTTCCAATTGCTTGTCAAATGTCTGGCATGTAGGCAGTTAGATTCTTTCTTTTCTGATTTAGGTGTCACTTAGCTTCAGTTCTCAATCTCATGTTTTAAATGGGGGGGGGGAGGCAAGTATTCTCCCTTACTTGGACTTTGAATGTTGATATGTTTGAATTTGTTATGCTTTGCTTTTAAATTTTGTAATTCTGCATATTGGTACTTATGGTATACAGTGATGAATAATATAGGGCTGATACTGCATTTCTTTGTATTCAGATACCATTCAGCTGAGATGAGCTTTCTTCAGTCGTGTGCCTAATAATGTATTTTTAGGATTTTCAAAAAAATGCTGCACTATTTCATATTTTGTACTCTGGTTGGTAAATATCTCATGTGGCTGTAAAGCAGTATAATTTATTTCCTTTGGTAACTAGTGTTTGGAATGCCTTCTACCCAATTCAACTTCTAGTGTCTGTCTGGAAGGGACTTTAATACATGCACAATGAGAAGTCTTAAGTTTTGAAACAAACTAGTATTCTAAACACTTTTATTAAGTGTTACCATGTAATGTTGAAGTCAAACAATTACAAATCGATTGAGAAATATAAGGTAGTGTTACAGTAGAAATTTGTGCTTCACTTACTCCTTTTGAGTTCACTGTCCCTATGGCAACAGCTGGAAAGAGCTTTTTCTAATTATGCAAAGTTTAAGGTTTCATTAAAATGGAGGGGTTAAAAAAAGCAGCTCCTAAATTTCTACATTTTGTGGCTTGGAAAGGAAACACAAATCTGTTCTTTGTAGACCATTTTTTGCTGACTGTTTGTAGCTTTCCTAAGCACTGAAGAGAAATTTTAATATAAGGGTAAGCTTACTGGATCTGCACAAGAGTGAAATTGTTAAAAGCACTGATATTTTAGAAAATTATGCAATAGTTTAGAAGCTATAAAGACAACTCTTACAGAATTTCTTCTAAAGTTGGAAAAAGGAATATGGGCAATGCATTTCACTGCAATAGTAGTTTCCTTTGCTTTTGAATCTATAAGAAACATATTTCTAATATCCAGTGTTGCTTATAATGGAATTTTCTTTATAGAATTCTAAGTTATGGGAAGAACTGTTTTTTGTCTCTTACAATATAAATTGAGATACAAGGAATACTTTTCTTAAAAGGCAAGTTACATATATTGTTTTAGAGTTTAAGTAATTGTTAGATTAGTTTTTACTATGAAATGTTATAATGAGTAGAATGTATTTTATTCTGCTCTTATACATATTAATTTTGCTATTAACCCAGGCATAAGAGCATTTCATCATTCTTCATTCTATATTAATATAACAGAAATGGCAGTGTTCACTACAGAATTTCTCGGTTTAGAGTATGTTGGTTTGTTTTGTTCCTGAATGATAGGAGGCCTCTCAGGTTGGTGGTATTGATATTGGCATTTAGTTTTTATTTGACTGGAGCCATCAATCCTGCTAGGACTCACTACTGGTAAAAAGGGATTGATTTTTACTGTAGCTGAAACAAGCAAGTGAGAATATTTCAGTAAGTGCTTTAACATTGTGAACTTAAATGGCTGTAGATTTATGAGTTCTAATTTGTTTAGGGTAACCTGTGTTGCATTATGACAAATCCAGTGGATTCTGCAGAAGACTTGCTTTACGTTTTACGTTTTGCTTACTTCGTTCCTTGCATGCTTTCTGTGCCATGTCACTAAGCCTCTCTCATAGGACTGAAATTAGTCATGTATTCTAAACCTATTTAGCTCTCATTAAGAGAGCATAGTATGGTCAAAATTCGTGCTGCAGTGTCTTGAAAATTTATCCAGATGTGATTTAGTTACTTACTGTTACACACTAAACTGCTCTATCTGTCCCCAGTGTCTCCCAGTGAAATGGTTGAATTGTCTTGGGTCAGTGTCATTAGAACTGCTATATAATAATAGGGGGCAAGATGCACACTGAGACAGGTTTCAGGGATATCTGGAATTTTAGACTGATTCCCTCAGTGACCCAATCACTGAGCAAACTGCTTTTTTAAGGGTACCCTGACAGCATCACAGTAAGGATGTAACATTTCCTGTGGCAGACTACTGACTTTTTTACAGCTTGAACGTATCTTTAAGGCTAAGGTAGAAAGACATTTAAGCTCTTGTTCTGAGGACTTCTTGTATAATGACCAAAAGTGATTGCATGTCTGTCTTGAGACTAATCAGTAGGCATTCTGGAAGATCTGTAGGATAAGAGGAAGCCACAGCGTTTCAAAATATTTTTAATCGGGTTTTTTTCCACAGAAGGAATTAACTATACCACCTCATTTGAAATAACTAACCATTCATTTGCAACATGGTGGTAACTTTTATTTCATGGAAAGTATAGCAGTTTCCATTCCTTACTGGAAAGAAGCAGCTCTTTAGGGCAGTGAGGGGGAACATGGAGTTTAAAAAGTCCATCTGAAACCATTTGGTTTTGGTTTGGGTTTTTATTTTTTCCTTAGTTTCATAATGACTGGTGCCAGTAGCAACTTACAGTAGCCTTTTTCAATACCTATATGCTTTTCCATTTACAAGGATTACTGTTCTCTTAGCCAATAGATGGCCATCCTGCATTTATCTAGAAAGTCAGAGCAAGATCTGCCAGCTGCAATGACACGGGACAATGTGGAGCTTGACAGTTTTTTCTAAACTTCAATATATGGTATTGAAAAAGGTTTTCCACTGTCTGTACTGGCATCAAAACTTTTCTGCTGTGAAAATAATGTTAGCAGTTGCTTTGATTTTTAGCAGTGAAAAGTTTGGCATTTTAAAATTTTAGTTTCAAATATTTAAATGAGTTCTTTTTGATGTCTAAAGAGGACATGTGTCTGGGCTAGAAAGAAGTAAGTCTTACTCAAGTGGAACTAAATTCCACTGAAACATGTAAGCATCTGGTTAGTGGAGAGGGATCTAAAGGTCTGGAAAAAACTGTTGGAACTCACAGTAGCTACTGATCGAGGATTTGCATAGAGCCCAACAGTAGCAGACAAATAGACAAGTAAACTTGGCACAGTGGTTTGAATTTAATTTGGACTCGGTCACAAATTGCACTGAGGCCTATATTTTTTCCTGTAGCTCTTCCTCATACTTTATTCAGCCCCATAACTTTCATTTATCTCTGTGTGGTTTTCCCTTCGATTCATAAGTAGGTAGCTATCAAACTGAATGGTTTTCTCCAGGTTCTGCAGAGGAGGAGGATGCATGTGTTACACATGTAAAAGTGGAGAAAAAGTATTTAATTATTATATTTGTTTAGATACCTAGCTTTACTTAATTTAGAATACAGTTGCTGATGCAAAAGCACTGTAAAAACATCAAGTGAATTAACTTGTTTTAAAAAAGCAGATTTGATACAGCAGCTGTGAATCTGAATGGTTTTCAAAGTACTTCTCAATGTGTCATCTCCTCAAAGGATAGGAAAAAAGGCTTTTCAGACTGAACACGAGAGTATAGCCAGCATGCTCTTCAGTACTTGTGAGTGTGCATCTGACAATCTTGAGCCTGCCATTGCAAGAAATGCTGACAAACTGAAGTTCAGCTGAGGGAACTGAGATGGTTAGTGATGTAAGTGGAGAGGCTGAGGAAACTCAGTGTGTTTCATGTGGAGAAGAGAGGTCTAAAGATGGACTAATGTACAGTTGGAATTACGTGCAAGATGGGGGAGGAATACTTTTCTCAGATGGCGAACAAAATGACAAGAGATAAGTCATAGGTTGCAACAAGGGAAATGCTAATTGGATGTAAAGAACAAGTTCTTCTTAGTGGGGCTGATTAAACAGTGGAGGAGGTTTTCCAGAAACGTAGTGGAATCTCCATCCTTGGGGTTTTTCAGAATTTGGTTGGACAAGGCCTAGCGTACCTGGTTTAAACCTGAGTTTAGTCCTGCTTTGAATAGGTGTTTAGAGCTGTTGACCTCTGTGAATCCCTTGCAATCTAAATTTTTCAGTAATTCTATGAATATGGAGTTGGTTTTTATTGCAGACTATTCAAGAGTTGTAGGCCCAAGTTTAGAAAACATTATAGATCAACCCTGTTTTATCAGGGATGCTGCTGGAAGTGGTTTGAGACAGAGCAGCCTTAGATTATATTGTTCCAGTCTGTTTGATGTTGCATAAATTGAGACGAATGCTTCCTAGAATATACTTTTACGTGTTTCTTAGAAATGCTTTTGATTTGGTTGTTTTAGGCAGTCGCTGCTCTTATGCACCTATTCTAGCTGTAGAATTGGCTTAATGTGTAATCCAACAGGAGTGTAATAGGAGGGGAATATACAAATGATGCAGTCATACCATTGATCCAATGCTGGCTGCTAAAATAATATAACACATGGCTCATAACTCACTGCTGAAATTCAGCTTTTGGTCTAGCCATGCTTACAGGGTCTGTAATTCAAATTCTTAATTACAGTTCTTGGAAAGTGGGCATAATTTATGTCAGCCTGTTTCATTGTTCCTCTCAGTTTAGCAGTAAAGTCTTTGATTTCAGAATAATGCAGTTTCAGACTTCTTGCACAGTAGGATCTTCCAGTCCCCTGGATATGATACAGGTGAATGTACCCAAGATGATTTGAGCTTATGCAGCAGCTCATTGCTGCTGAAATGTAAGGAGTATCCAACAAAAAAGAAAGGTATTATCTTCTAGTCAGTCAATCATTTGAATTTGACCCAGAGAAGAGGTGGACAAATACCATGGCCAGAGCAAGAAAGATGCCAGAATTGCAGTGTCTAGGAGCAGAGTGGAGAGAGAAGGCAAGATATGTCCTCTTACTGAAGATTTTGGTCTTTTCAGCTTTCTCATGTAGTTTCACCCATCTGCAAATTTGCAGATGACACTAAGCTTGGGGGGAGTGTCGATCTGCTGGAAGGCAGGAGGGCTCTGCAGAGGGACCTGGACAAGCTGGAGAGTTGGGCTGCTTCCAGTAGGATGAGGTTCAAAAAGGCCAAGTACCGGGTCCTGCACTTTGACCACAACAACCCCTTGCAGTGCTACAGACTGAGGACAGAGTGGCTGGAGAGCAGCCAGGCAGAAAGGGACCTGGGAGTTTGGATTGACAGGAAGCTGAACACGAGCCAGCAGTGTGCCCAGGTGGCCAAGAAGGCCAATGGCATCCTGGCCTGTATCAGGAACAGTGTGACCAGCAGGACCAGGGAATTGATTCTTCCCCTGTACTCAGCACTGGTGAGGGCACACCTGGGGTTCTGTGTCCAGTTCTGGGCCCCTCAGTTCAGGAAGGATATTGAGGTGCTGGAGCAGGTCCAGAGAAGAGCAACGAGGCTGGTGAAGGGACTTGAGCACCAGTCCTGTGAGGGGAGGCTGAGGGAGCTGGGGTTGTTTAGCTTGGAGAAGAGGAAGCTCAGGGGAAACCTCATCACTGTCTACAACTACCTGAAAGGAGGCTGTAGCCAGGTGGTGGCTGGTCTCTTCTCCCAGGCAGCTATCAGTAAGACAAGAGGGCATGGTCTTGAGCTGTGCTAGGGGAGGTTTAGGTTAGATATTAGGAAGAAATTTTTTACAGAGAGAGTAATCAGATATTGGAATGGGCTGCCCAGGGAAGTGGTGGATTCTCCGTCCCTGGAGGTTTTTAAGATGAGACTGGATGTGGCATTTAGTGCCATGGTCTAGTAACCACGGCAGTAGTGGGTCAAGGGTTGGACTTGATGATCTTGGAGGTCCCTTCCAACTCGGCTGATTCTATGATTCTATGATCTCTAAGCACTTAGTAAAGGAGCATGCAAGGTTGACTTACTGCCAGACTATTAACTTGCAGTGCAGGTCTTTTATCTCGTAGTCTTCTCATAGGGGAAGATTCGTGTAACAATCTTATCCTCACAGTGAGTGAGAATAGCGATAGTGGACTTCTTGAGTATTCCTCATAAGTGGACTGGAAACAGAAGTATAAAAAGCCAAAATCAGCTCAAGATGGTTCTGTGCTTTCCTTACTGAGGTAGCTTCTGCTCTGGACTTGTGCTGCAGGAGGCAGCTGACAGATCTAAAAATGTTAATGCTGGAGCTTCATCGTATGCATCTGGAACACTGAGTGGCTCTTGGCCTTGATTTGAAAAGGTTCATAGAGATTTTGGACATATATATTCAGAGAATTTTTTCTGCTTTTTCTCCAAAAGAAAGTAGGCTAGACTGAGTGTTAATTCTGGAATTACTTTGAAGAGTTGAATATCAGAAAACTTTTAGTTGGCTGACTAGCCAACTTTCATTTGTATTGAAGCCAGTAGATTTTAGCTAAATATTTTGAAGCAGTGTTTTCTTTGGGGGGGGCGTGTTTATGAAAGGCCTTAAATACTTTGTTTTGGTAAAACTTGATTATTTTCCATTTGTATGTTCAAATAAATGTTATTCAATTAACAAAGAGCCGAGAAGTTAAGAAGAGTGAGATGAATTACCTATGGAGTCCTTAATCTGAATGAGCACAATTCTCTCTTTAGCAACTAATTATTTTCTTTTTTGTCATGCATAACGTTTTTACCACAAATCATTCTCTTAGTTTGGTAGTCTGAATTATAGGAAAAGTTCTGATTTTGACACGTTCAGTAACATTACCATCCTGCACTGCTGATTTAAGTTACCTGGTTATTTTTAGGTTATTTTAATTGATCTGATTGAAATTGTTGTTCTTAAAATATGAATAAATACAGTGAGGGACTTTTTGCCTACAGAGTAGGGAACTGTGAGTGCTTTCTGAAAGGAGTATGTGGAAAGTAAAGGGAATACTTGGAGTTACTCAAACGTTTTGGATTTCTTGTGGCTTTTTGTGACACATACATTCACTACTTAGTGAATACCAGAGAAAGTGTAATTTGATCGTGTAGCCACGTTTGGTAAATACTAGTTTTGTGGGGACAGCCTGTTCTGTCCATAGGGGGAAAGCTCACTGCCAAAATCTAAAAGCTTTCTCTGTTATTTGGTTCGCTGTTCTTTTGCTCTAGAGGACTGAAATACAGATGCATGTTACTTGTGACACTAAAGCATCTGTATTGGCGTTAGTTGCTGTAGTGTTTGGTTGATAGGATTTCAAACTATACTTTTGTTAAAATATGGCTAAATAGTTACTTGAGAAAATATTTTGATAGATGATTTTGCAAAACTTTAACACAGGACCAGTGAAACATTAAAATCTGATGTGATGCCCATAGCCTGCTGCTGCTTAGCAACTGTTTGAATACTTTCTCAGGTCAGTTATATATGAAATCAAACTATTTGTGTTCTGTTGTTTGATGCTTTCTTTAACAGTCCAAAGCTACTTCCAGTTTTTCTGTAAATGGTGTATTTTGAAAGGGATTAGCAAGTCTTCCACACAATTTAAACTGGGGTAAGGTTGAAAAGACTAGCTGAGAGCTCTTTAAGTGTTAAATTTGCGTTCCTTCCATTTGGATTGTAAATGAGAATAAAGTACCTGTAGCTAGACATACTTTTAAAAGAAACATTCCAAAAGCTTATTTCTTTGGCACCAAATAATACTTTTTTCCTCTAGGGAAGAACACTAGGGAAGAAAGCAAGCATTAGCATTCTGTGAAATGGTTTTTCATCTTCAAATTATAGTTCTGAGAATGATCTGAGCTGACACAGCTTCTGCCAGCCTCTGTTGCTCCTGTTGGCACAAGTGTTTGATTGCTACAGTGATGAACAAGGCTAGGAAACTGATTAAGGTTACAATTAATCTAGCCCCTTCAAAAAATGGGGTTACTAAATAGACTAAGATGTATTCTGAGTAAATAATCCAATTTTTTCATCCAAGTGCTTGCTCAAGGGAGAAAGGGAAGTGCCAGCCCTGGTGCTACTGAAGAGAAAAGCAGGATCTTTCCCTTGAGAAAACCTGCGCCTCAGACTGTCCTATGTGCCACTTGCCCTAACCATCATGCCATGCCTGGTATAAATCTATTTAAATTACACATATAAATGATTTTGATATTAGTGTTTTGTAAGGAAACTTTGATATATACCAGGAGTGATAGTTCCACAATGTAAGCTTAATTGACTGGTTAATTAATGATACTGAGTTACGAATGCAAGTCAAGCAACTTGAACTTCACTTGAATCTTCATTGAAACATGGGTGAAAGGATTTGTTTTGTACTAATGAAGGCTTAAACTGTGGATGTGAGTTCAGTGGCTTGAAAAGCAAGAGCTTGTGTGATGACTCCTGGGAGGAAGTTGTGTGGTGTGATGACTACACATGACAGCTACGAAGAAGTAAACCAGCTTGTTCCTTCCCCTTCTAGTGCAGTGCACACAGCTGTGGGTTGGTGATGATCAATCGTGGTGCTTTGTGCAATGGCTTTCCTGTAAATTAATTTGATCACAAATTCCACCACCAAGCTTCAGACTACAAATGTGTGTGGCATATAATGTACATTTTGACATTCAGGTAACTGTGGATACTGTATAGGAAAGAACACTGAAAATGGTAGGCAGTGAAGTTGTTTTGCTCTTAAATCATACAGTTTGTAACTTGTAATAGCTTACAGACTAGCTCAAAAGCTATCCTTAGTATCTTTTTGCTTTTCTCTAAGCAGATAATCCCTCTAAAGCTGGTGTACTGCTCAGGAATTTTTCACTTTTCTTTTGAGTGCTTTGGGGCATTGTCGAAGTAGTCTGTGAATCACGGTGAAATGCTACATGAATATGGCTTCAGCAAGCTGAATGGGGGGGGGGTTGTGCACATTGTACACCGGTGCTGAAAGAGCCCTTACTATAAATTTTTGCCAGATGTTAGTATTCTTCTTTAAGTGCCTGCTTAGTATATGGAGAATTAGAGATTTTGACCCTATGACCTGGAAAAATTCTTGTTGTTTCACAAGTTAGAATTGCTGCTATGTTTTAGAATGAAATCAGCAGAGAGACTGCGCTGATAAGAGTTTTTGGAACATGATACAGTTCAGAAGTGTAGTGTTTTGCCTAGTGCAATACAAAAGAAAGATGATGAATGAGCTGTAGTATGATAAGAAGAGAGAAATTGTCTCTTTGGTTGTGTTCCAGTATGTTAAGATCATAGTGTGCAGTTCTCTTCCTGGCATTACTGTGGACTTACTGCATTATGTTAGGCAGGACTTGAGTGATGTGTGTGCAAATGCATGTCATATGGCTTAAATGTGATGATACTAATGTTTTACTCTTCTTAACTTCCCAGTGCTTTATGATTTTTTTTTTCCCTGTAAGAGTAATGTTATTTTATGTGTATTTAAAGCCTTTACTTAGTTAGATCACCATTAATATAGACTGCTCTGCAGTAGATATATGAACTGTTGAACACTACACACCAGTTTTAGACACAAATTAATAATAATTAATTAAAACCAAGATATATTTAAAGCAGGTGCTATTTCTGGAGTTTGGCTGTCACGATATGACTGAACTGGCATTAAGTAATTCAGAGTATCACAGCTATTAATTTGCCTTTTGTACATTCGTGCTTCTTTGAGGTCTTTTATTCAGTTATTGCAGTGATCTGTCTTTTCCTTTGTAGAATATGATGAACAGTACATAACATGGCTATGAGGGCAAAGACCCAACAGCATTATTCATAGCCATGTTATTGTTCATGGTAGCCCTGTAGCAGGAAATGAGAATTTTAAATACTTCTTTTATTGTTATTCTAATATGCGCATTGTCAGAAACTCAGTTTAAAAATTTTGTAATGAGAATTACAAGCCTCTCTTGCTTGCCCTGTGAAATGTTATTGTATCTCATTGGCTGAGTTAGAAACTTAGTAAAATATGTTTCCCTCCGTGGCCTGAGGAGGTTTCGGCACTGTGCCATGACAACTGCATTCAAAAACATTAGTGTTACTGTTGCCCTTGCTGCAGTACTATAACAACCCTTAGACCAATAGAATAAATGAAGGATGGAGAAATCTCTTGGCTGGTTGACTCTATTCTGGGAACATTACAAAGAAAACAAGATTCATTTAAGTCTTAGAGCAGAGGTGGTAGTTTCCTCCAAATCAGTTTTCCAGACCTGGAATTTTTTTCTCCAGCTTCTGCTTATGGCAGGAGTTAGCCTTATATCCTTTATATTCCTTTAGACCCTTGTAGTTAACCTTAGTCTTTCCTCAGTAAGAGGACTGAATTGTCAGCCTTTAGGCTGGCTACCTCTTGCCACTCTTATTGGTAACTCATATGGGCCTATACTAACATCTTTTGAATTTGTTTCTAACATCTTTTGAATTTGTTTCGTCTGCTTGCCTAAACCATAGCTAAAGTTACCTACTTAGCTGGTTTAGTCAGTCAAGAGATATAAAGGAAACAGGGCAAAGAAATAATAAAAAGACCATACTTGCCAAATGTGACTGTCTTCTAAATAAGAACATGCATGTTTTGATTTGAATTTCAAAGAACTGGAGAGAGTGTCAAAGGTGCAAATAGTCCTGCCTTGAAATGTGTGCTTTGTTTCTTTTTGTAGTCATATAAACATTTGAGAACCAGGTTTTGTTTGAGTAGGACTTGCAGATCTTTGTTTCCTGTGTCTTTGTTTTCTGACAGTGGACACCCCTGTCTTGCTGGGCCATGTTGCAGTGACCAGGTTGTGCCAAAGTGAGTGGCTGTCTAGGCTGGGCCTGCACATCTAAGAATATAGAAATTTAAATTAAAAAGTAAAGAGTGGGGATTAGTCCAATGAAATCAGGGAAATAATTAGAAAAACTTCCTCACAAAACCAGGAAATAGCCTGTGCATTATGTGGGCCTAAGAAAGAGAGAGTGATGCAAATGACTTATGATTTCTTTCCCATAAATTAATGTTTTCAGTCAAAACAGCAAGAAAGATTCATCATAAGTTTTAAATTATTTGGGATGAGTTTTTTGGTTTTGTTTTTTTGTTGGTAGTGGTTTTTGGTTGGTTTGTTTGTTGTTTGTTTTTTTTTAGAAAAATCTCATTTTTTATATACTAGGTGTGCTATAACAACATTTTAGGCCAATATTATAAGCAAACCATTTCTTTCCTCTAAGGAAAAATGTAATTCAAATACTAGAAAAAGGGACGCAGCATATAATGTGAATAAGAAAACAATTGGCATCGCTTGTTACTACAGGGATTTTTGTCAATATGTTTTTCTTAATGTAATTGTATGCACACAACTTGCTGTGCAGCCTGACTTCAGCAACATCATGTAACTGCATGAAAAAATTCTAAAAGCGTTACTTAGCTGCACCAAAATCCAGTGCATTAAAAGAGTTAGTTATCTTTGACTTGGACACCACTGATATAAAATGCTTTAGGTCTGAAGAGGCCTGTAAAGATCAGGAACATCTTTCAGAGGGTCAGGTTGCTCAAAGCTCCATCTAACCTGATTACTGCCAGTGAGGGGCACCGACAACTCTGAGCAATCTGTTCCAGTGTCTCACCACCCTCATCACAAATAGTTTCTTCCTTATGTCCAATCTAGATATATGTTCTTCCAGTTTAAAATGATTACTCTATGTCCGTAGCTATGGGCAATTATTGAGATACTTTGATTCTGGAATGTTCTCCCTAAAATGCTGTCATGTCCCTTGATCTCTCATTAGCTTCATTTCTGACTAACAGTTGTAGGATAATGGAACTTTTTGGCATTTCTTAGCGATACTTGCTTTAATATCAGTATGAAACACAGAAATAAGTCTTTCAAATACCAGTCTAGTCACAAGCAAAACCACTGTAAGATTGGGTTACATAATGGAAGCTCTGCTCTGAGATTTGTAATGCTGTTGTTGGCTTCTGTATGGAACTGCTGAAGTTCAGCTATTTGCCTGGATACAGAGGCTTTCCAGAGCTCTGTGAACTGAATAACCCAAAATACATATCAGAAATTGAACTACCTGGCAAGCTCTAAAACATGGTACAGCAGGAACAGGGCTTATCTTGTTTGTTCTCATATGAATCTTAAAAAAATATGGTAATACTGTCAGTGGGAACATATTAAAAGTGCACAAAGTTCACTCTCAGACTTTCCATCTCTGTGCAAATGTGACAACAGGATAATTTTACATTCAGCAATATTAGGTCACTATAAGTGAAAGCAAAATCATTATATATCATGCAGGTAAATTAGCTTTTCTTCAGCCTTTAGAATTCTCTCATCTTAGAATTGGAAATACAGTAATGAAATTGAAATTTTTTTCATGGATAAATCTGAGAGTTATTTCAGTTTCAAACCATGTGGGTTTGAAGTGTCTCTCTGACACAGTCTTCTGAGTCACTGAGAAGGGTTTAGTGTTAACAGTATTCTTAGTTCTGAATTGACGACACTTCTTGCTGTTCTCTTTAGAATGAAAGCTAAGGCTTGCAAAGTTAACAGCAGGCTGAGGGTAACTTTAATTTGTGAGATACTTTGTAGCTATGCTGTAATAGAGGGTGATCTCTTCAGTGGTTGCATGGTAAAGCGTAAACACCTTGTTCCACAGAATCTGTTGGCTCCTCAGTACGAAACGCAGCAGTTGTTCTTTACTGCAGTATTTCAATGTGGATTTGATTCTCTTTGTGCGTGGTTAAATCCAATTTCAAACTGTTCCCATCTAAGTTTATTTCTCTAAGTAATATTCTTCTTGTCTTATAAAAAGAAATTGTTTATGTATAGTTTTGAATAGAGCTTTACATTGAGGAATCCTGAGGTATTCCTGGTCATGTGGTCTTCTAAGAACAAAGAGCAGCATCATGCCCTTCCTATATGCCGCCTCAATGGTGGCCCTTCAGATACTAATCACGTGCATCAGTCTCTTACTGAAAGGTTTGATATCTAGTGTGTGTGCTGTCTTGTTTTGGTTTTAAACTGGGAAATTGCTATTAAAAACTACTGCTAAATACCTAGCTTGCTAGAAGTCATGATTCTTATTTCATCAGATGTCTGTTGCATTTAGCTGAAGATTTTTAAATGAAACATGAGCCTAGCAAGCATAAACTGAATCTTACCTGGTTTCTGTGAAACTACCACGGGACTAGTGACTCTAGAGTTCAGATTGACAGCTCTGAAGCAGCCAGTCATGCTGGACTGTGGTTTTTAGTGGTGGAGCCAGAAGTCTGCAAGCTCTGCAGATCCAGGTCTAATTGGAATGTGATTTCATATTGTTGAAAAGGGCATTTGGAGCCAAAGAGCCTTTTTGAGATAGGCTTCTGTGTACTTAGGCTACAGGGTAGTCCCCTTTGGCCCAGAATCAGCTATTGTAGAGGTTCCTGAAGCTGTTGAATGAACTTGTCATTCACATTCATTTTATTGCTGCTGTTAGGCAGCAGTTAGGTTACTGGCACATTCCCTGAACATCTACAGCTTTTTGGGGGTAACTTGTTCAAGGAAGACTTTCATCTGATTTGGACTGGTCAGATATAAAAACTTCACAAACTGCTCTGGAGCCAGCTCAGAGCAAACTTTTAGAATTGATTTCTATGTAGTGATTGAAAGTCATGAAAGCAAGGGGATAGTGACAAAGTAACACTTTTGGGTGCTTGTTACTGTACTTGTTACTGTGGTCACAACCAGAATGTACAACAGACCTTGTATCACAATCTTAACACTTTTTTGACTCCGAACTATGATGGTCTTTGTTGGCTGTGACTCTGACTCTTCTTTCTGTTGCAGCTTTTACCGAGCTATCTCCTACTCATCGAACTATGAAGTAGTAAAACACTGGAAAGTGTTTGAAACTTCCACAACTAATGATGTTTAGGGAACTAGGTATGGAGAAGGAAAAGCATAGGTGGGAGACAGGGATAGGAGTAACTTATTAAAGTTCCAGTGTGCAGTCTTGTGTAATAGGCCTGGTCATGCTTACAGGTACTATATTGATAGCGTATTACAATTCAGAAGAGAGATCCCGGATTCGTGAATGTTACATAAAACTCTTGGTGCAATGTTCAGCAGCAGATGGAAAAGCCAGCAGAGGTATTGAATGTCAATAATGTTGTCTTGTTCCTATGTAAAGCCCTGTTGAGCCCTTCTTTTGAGTACTGAGAACTACAGTCCCCATATTTCAGGGAGCATATATTGGTGTTACAGAAGGTAGTGTGAAGGTTTTATTTTAATTTTTTTTAATCAAGACAACACTTTTCAATGAGGCATTTAGGAGACAGACTTACCAGTTTGGAGAGGTGAAGGTTGTAGGAGGATTTATGAGTGAAGCTTGCAAATTCATGCACATAGCGAATGCAGAACTGTTATCAAATCCTGCAGCCTTAGAACTGCGTAGCACTCAGCACTTACAGGACAAGAAGTTCAGAAAAGTCTGAGGAAGATTTTGGGATGATGATTATTATTTTTAGCACAGAGTAATAAAATTCTGGAATTCTTTGCTGCAGGGTATTGGAAGAGCAGATAATTTCAGCAGGTTAAGAAAAGGAATTTGATGAATATGTCATCAAAAGTTCTGTAAAGAGAATAGACAGGGGACTGCTCTCTGGTTTCCTCAATCACAAGGTTGTACATGCAGAGAGAATGAGAGGGATGTGCTACAAAGAGGCTCAGGCTTACATGTTCTTCCTGAATATTGCTTTTTGTTGCCTCTGTTGCAAACAACACTGAGCTAAAATGACCCTTTTTCTGGCTCAGTAGGATATTTATGTTCTTACATTAGTGCACATTGTGATCAGAGAATCTGTGAGAGATTATAACATATAGTTAGATTTAAACTGGTTGTTTTAAAATCACTGCTTCATTTTAGGAAGGCTTTTTATCTTTGTCAGTCATCAATCAAAAACAGACTTTAAAGGAGATAAGTGAATTGAAGAAAAAAGTTAATCATCTTCTGTGTAGACTATGTCGTTGTCATTGTTTTAATTTTTTTTTCCAAGTTTTTTTAATAAAGACTGTTCATAGGTTTTCTTGCCTCTTTCTCTGACTGGAATTTTTTTTCTGTTTTTTTCTCTTCCTTCAGCTCTCAAAACAGTTGCACTGGAAATAATGCATACTTTTTAAAAACAAAACTTCTTCAAAAAACCTGCATTTGACAGTAGACTCCAGGGAGTTCATAGAAGATTATCTTTATGGAAGCTTTATGCTGCAGCCAAAGTAGAAGTTTGAGGGTGCAGAAGGAAAAAAAAAAGGTGGAATATATTTCACAACTTTCTCATTGTTAATCTGTGGAAGAAACCTAATGCCATCACAGTTGGGGATGTGAAGGTTAATACTTGGTACTTGACCTTCTCATGAATTAATAATGGAATTTTCATTCATTGGGAAGCTGACAAATGGAAGCAAAAATGCAGATGCATAGAAAAGAAAGGAGTAAAACTACTTAAAGGTAGAGAGATTTAATTATCCGGGTAAAATTAACATGAAGAATATTAAGACTGGAATCTTAACACAGGCAGAATTTAGAGTTACTGTGGAGTTCATTAATATAATCAATAAAATACTCTGACTGGGTTATGTAATGCAATTTTTCACTTCCATATGACATCTTAGAGTTGCCATGAAACAGGTGCTGCAAGGCACATAAAAAGTGTATGGTTGCTTCTGAGGTGAAGGAAATGTTTCATCTAGATAGATTTTTTAACATTCTGAGACTTCAGCTTTCTGAGTTTCATCAAGTATTGTATTTAAGAAACACATGGCATTCAGTAGTCTTGATTTTTATCTTCACATATATTTCCAGTGCAATTTAATAGGTAGAGCCCCAATTTTCAGATTCATGTGGTTATTTGATAGCAATTAATTGCACTTTTACTGTATTTATCGGGGAATAAAACTGAAGAAAAATAGCATGCCTGGGACTTTCTGCTTGTGACCTTTTAATTTCAACCTGATTAGATTGATTTGGTTTGGTGCAGATGGACAGCGGGACTAGTATGTTCTCTTCTCCACCAGAAGGCTGTCTCGTTATGTAGAGCTTTTAGCGGTTTTGTGGGAATTGTGTGCACAGGAAAGCACGTGAGAAGTGTTGCTATTAAACAGTTGGGTGTGCCCTGGAGAAGAGTAGAAAGAATTGAAAACGCCTTCTCAACTGTCTTAGAGGTGTTTTTCTTTCCTCGCCTCTACTTCATCTCCAGTAAAAATGAATTAAAACCCTTTTTACAAATCTGAAATCTTTTAGATCCAGATTTCTGTTGTTAACATACTGTGGGAGGAATACAGGTCAAATTTCAAACTGTCAACTCTAGCAATAGTTTGAGACGAGCTCAATAACTCTTCTGATAGATTTTTCTCTAAGAAACCATATTCCTGAGGAATTCTCTATAGTGATCTTAGAAACCTCATGTTTAAAGTGCTCATGTAGGAGGTTTGCCAACATATTGCTGAGCTATGGAAAGGCCAGCTATGCTCTGGTAGAATCCACAGAATGACATGCAGTAAAAGAAGGTGGCCTTGTTTTTAATAGATACTGTAAGGGGAGCAAAAAAATCCAACACAAAATATGTAAAAACCATTAATAGGATCCCTTAATGTGTACATTAGCATGACTGACCTAGCAAGAATTAAAATAATTCCCAGTCAAACAAAACAAAACCCTGTTTTTTTAATTGCTCAATGTGAAAAAAAGTACAACCTCAACTAACTAATTTTCCTTGAAAAAGAAATTGTATAACTGCTCATAGTTTCCAAGGAAATACCTGACAGATTAAATCTCTTTAAATATTTTATATGTGCACACTTTTGCTATGGGACCCATTATAGTACATTGTTATTCAGGCCAGGAGTTTAAAAGACATTATGAAATGTGTTAAATCAAAATTTATTTCTGGACATTACTCTTTATAATGAATTTGGAGGAAGAAAAATACCAAGTCGTGCTTCAAGGTAGGAATTGTTTCCAGGTATAGTCCCTTAAAATAAATTTTCCATAGAAACAGATTATTTCTTTGAACTGTTGCATTTTCCTCTGACCTTGCTCATCATTAATTATATTGTGGTAGTGTTTTGGTTTAATCCAAATCAATGATGAGTTTGGGGAGAACTCTGAGTCATGCTTATTTGCAGTTCTGATTTTTATTCAGTTTTAGGGTCACACAATGAAATCAGGTTTATATCCTCCCTGTTCCTTCATGATCTGGTTTGGATTCAGAACAGTGCAGAGTAGAGATCTGGCAAATAGGTAAATGGAAGTGTCACTGTTTAGTAGGTTGAGGATGAGATCGGTAACTATCTATGATGGGCTAATTTTATTAATTTTTTATTTATTTAGGAAATGGATGGTAGTGAGTGAAGTATAACTTGTGGGTTTTATAATATTCTTCTTTAAGCAGAGAAACTGGTGAAGAACTGTTGATATGGTTCAAATTAGCCATGGAAAAGCTGAGCAATATATTAGAACAATTAAATTCTGCTAGGAATATTTAATAAAGCAGTTTCTGTCATCCAGTTCTCACACTTTCTTTTAAAATATGCATTTAAAGCATTAGTGATGTTAGTGTAGGCTTTTTTATTCTGTCATTTTACTTCTTAATCTCTTTTGCAGAAAGAATATGGGACTCTGTGGGAGAATGTTCGTTTCAATATTTTTTCCTTTACAAAATTACTCTAAATTTTAAGAAAACAAGTGCATATTTAGGCTATCTGATATTTGACTCCATGTAAACTTTCAGAAAAAGTCTGTTAGGGGAGAAGACAATTTCATTGTTTCTTGCTGTTTAATTTCTAATTTATTTTTTTTATTGTAGTTTCTCAGAGAGTCATGCAATTTTGGTTTTGTTATTCTTGGGTTTTTCTTCTTTCCTGCTTGCAAGTTGTCAGTGACACAGTTAAAACTGTACAGTCCTCCATGGAGCTAGGAACCTATTTCTTTAAGGAAAGTTGGCCTTACATGCAGTGGTATCTCTTGATTTTTATTTTTCTTCCCTCCATTTACTAGGCACATATGGTGAGAGTTTCTAGTCTCATGTGTAACAAGAATATGCAGTTATAAGTGAGGAAGGGAAGGTAGGACTAGTAGATATGGAAATTGGTAAGCAAGAGGTTGGAGAGGTGGGTTGCAAGAGATGAATATGGCATTTATTGTCTGATTTTTCTTTATTTTTTCCAAGCAGTAGGGATACAAAAATACACTCTTAATTAATATTCCATATTAATATCAGTCATACTTTATTGTTCAAACCACTTGGTGTAAACTTCTCAATGGAAACTAAACTGAGGTTGACCTTCTGTTGAATTATTGGAGTGAAACGTCAGAATTGAGGTCTGGCTGAAAAAACGGTCCATAGAAGCTTTTTGACTTTTGTTGGCTTAGTGTTTGTATAGGCACCTGGATAAGATAACAGGAGAAAAGTTGATAAATATATCAACTGCTCAAGAAAGCATGGGGCAAGGAAGGGAGAAAATAAGTTTCCTTCTTTGAGTTATTCAATGGATGGATGCATAGTTTGGGAGAATTGGGGAACCACTTAGTCCTGCTGAAGGAACCTGAGATAAGTGTAGAGGAGTTGGGTGGTTTGGGGTTTTTTGTTAGGATTTGGAGGTTTTTTTCAGTCATTCATATAATTGCTTGTCTGTTTCTACTGTCTTTCTGCACCTCTTGGATTCATCAAAAGAAACACGAGAAATCCTTTGGCTGTTAATCTCAACAGGCAGTTTAGCAGCCTCTACTGGGCTTTTATTGCAACTTGTTGCATCTGATTTGCTGTCATTACAACAGTCTTTTTATGCACAATGTCTATAATCTGCACCATTAATGCTACAAGGAAATGCCGTCCTCTCTGCACTCACTCTCTTAAGAAATACTTAAAGCCAGGTTTCTAAATAAGCTTTTAGATAGATTACTTTTGTAGCATTTTAGCCATGTGAGTAAATCACAGATCAGATTAAAACCACAGAAGAGCACGTGCAATTTACTAGATGTAGCTGAAGTAAAAAGGGACTTATAAAGGTTGCATTGATTTGAGTTTGGGGAAGGTGAAGGTGTGCTGGTTACTGAGGCAATTCTGTGTATTTCCAAAAGCTGTTCTCCTGAACTCACAAAGGCTGTTTCCAGAATGGTAGCTGACCATAAATGGGGCTTCAGTCATTATGACCATATCATAACTTCAACTGGAATTATTCTATACAGCAGTTATGTTACTACCGGCACAATTGCCTGTGATATTTCTTACAGCATGGACTGGATGTGCAGTTGCAGTAAGAGAAGATTAGTAATGAACAAGAAATGCAGATAACATTCTAGTCTGTCAACTTCTTTGTAAAGATTTTGTCAGGTATAATTATCTCGTAAGGTCTGGTTTGGCAGAATTTACTCTGAAGAACACTTGCTTTATAAGTGTTTTGTGAAAAGTCAGTGTGATATTAAGGTTTGTATTGAGGAATTTCCTCTATGTTGAACATGTGCTCTGTCAGAAGAAAGGAGACTTTAAAATTTATTTATTTATTAGCTAGCTATTCATCCAGCATTATAATGGCCTAGTATTTGCCATCTGAATCATATTTCACGTTGTCATCTTTGAGTTTTTTAATAAACAAGAGAGGCAGTTTATTTTGCGACTCGTACTCATGGATCTGAGTAGCCTTTGGGAGATGACACATTGTTTACTTTGGTTTCAATAGTTTTCACAGAATAGAGCTTCACCAGTAGCTCCATCATGTTATGATTTCCAGGCCTTTTAAGTTGTCTGGGGATCATGCCAGTAGTCTTTAAAAGAACACAGCTAATTAATTCTTCCGGTTACTTAGTATTTCTGGCATAAATGAGCACTAGGATCTCTCTGTGTATCTCTTTTCAACATTATGAAGTCACACTGAAGGGTTTTTTTCGAAATAGCTAGAAGCAGGATGTAAAAGGATCAGTAAATGGTCATTACTACAAGAATAACTTTATCTTGTACTGCACTCCAGTATTTAAAAGTTTTACTTTGTAATTAAACTCTGATATTAATGGGTTTAGGAAGAATACTTTCTCTGGATTTTCCTTCTGGTAATTAATTTCTTGGATAGATTTTTCTCTTTACTTCTATTATGCTGTATTGCCTTTATTTTTATGCCCAAGTCTCTGAATGAAGCCGGAATGTTGCTGCCAGCAGTTTCCCTTACCTCCTATTGGTACCTTTTTCTTCTACAGTCTATTTACTGGCAGTCTTGGCTGTTCACTCTTGCATCTGTGCCTTTTATTTGCCACTGGTATATATAACTTTCTAACAACATTCTGCATGTCCTGCTGCTGAATCCTTAGTTCTGTGGCTGACGACAGCACTACGTGTTTGTTCCTTTGGCATGCATCTGTCAAAGTAGCTTTCAGTTCCTTTAAGCTTTCCTCTAGAGATGGAGTCTGAGTCCATTTTGTAGTTTCTTTGCAACATCAATATTTGGGGAAAAAAACCTTTTAATCTGTCTTTACTATAGTAGAGAGGCCTCATGAGGCCTTGTTACTTTCTGCTTCAGACTTCTGTAAGGTTAATAGTCTTTTGATGCTCTGCAGTAGGTTGGGGTTTTTTTAAGTGATGATTGGAGAGAGACCTTCATATTCATATGATAGAAGTGCATTTTTTTTATGTTATGTAGTCAGTGCAGCCATATTAGTTGCTTATTGTAATTGAAATGGAAAAAAACCTCCTTTTTTGTTTTTGTGAATATGTTGGAGTATATTTCTCTGTGAATGAAAATAGTGGAATCAGAGCCTACTGGGTTTATTTTTATCCATAATACGGTAAATGTAATCATATTCCACCATGTTGCCACATTTGATGCACATGTACAAAAATTTCTTAGTAACTTCAGTAAAATTATAGAGTGGATGTTAATTCTAGCTCTTTCTGCACTAACTGCCTGCATCCATCTTGGTTCTAAGCCACTGAAACTTAAAAGTACAGTAGTAAAATAAAAATAAGCAGTCTCCCAAGTTTTGCATGCTACCAACGCATAATTGGACTTCAGAAGTGTTGGATGATGCCCCATAAGTAATTTTATGTCTCATGAAGATGCAGAAAACTTTCTCTGTAGCACTACTTTGAATTTTAAGATAATGGTTATAATAGTTGACAGTTTTAGAGTAATAACTGGAAATTGTGTTTTATTGAGACTACAGACACTGAAAAATGAGCTAGAATACAAAATATTTTGTTGAAATGAAGCCATTAGGGTGATGATGGGGTTTAAATACTGTTTTTCAATTTATTCTGTGTGGTTTTTTGAAAACTCTACATGCATTAATCTCTTTCCATGGAGTTTTTGCTGTAACAACTGTGAAGGTGCTTTTTTTGCCCATCTGATAAAATTTACATAAAGAGTAAGTACAAACTTCTTAGTACTGTACAGGGAACTTGAGATGGAGATTATAGAATTTACTGTTCTGATAGAGTGTATTGTGATATGGGTTGCTTTAATGTAGGTTAGAGAAATTGGAAAGAAAAATAAGAGGTCTTAGGAGGATTGAGAGGGGACTAACTATTTAGTAGGAAGTCTTACGTACTGTTTAGTAGACAAGGGGTGGAAAAATGGCATTTGCTACTGAATTATGGTAAACCGATTTTCTTCTTTTAATGGAATCCTCTGTTTTTGTGGACTTGCTGTGATCTTGTCAGATACAAATTTTAATTAGGGAAGTGTTGCAGTACAGTTATTGATAAACTCATGTTTCATTTTTTTGTGGAGTGGTTTTTTGTTACGTCAAAAATACCTGTTTTCCGTGTCTCAAGGCTTTCCTTTCTCTTCCAGAAAATGCTGGGACAGAAGAGATGAGTACTCCCTTTACTAAGGCCTAAAACTGCCTGTTGAAAAACAATCCTGACCAGGCAATATACGAATGGCCCAAGGAAGCCAGCAAATTGATATTCAGGTTTTACATGACCTGCGACAGAAGTTTCCTGAGGTACCTGAAGGTGTTGTATCCAGATGCATGTTACAGGTCAGTGTTCTGTTGATGACTACGAGTAAGCAGCAGTGCTTATTTTAAGCATTCTGTATGGGTGCCTCCTTTGAAAACAGTTGTTTTTCTTACTAGTTTTCTTTATAAGTGAGACAAATACAACCAATTCCTTTATTTTGCACAGCAAGCAAAGTGTTAAATTGGCCTCTCTTTTTCAGTGTCTAATGAGGGGTGGCGCAAGGTAAACCAGTTTATAAATCAGTAATCGGTGTGTGCATGGAGACTATGGTCTCACCAATCAGTATGCTCATGCCTTTTGACCATCTCAAGAGTCAAAACTAACTGTGGCAAAAGGAGGGATGCAAAGCCAACTTGAGTCCAACAGGGACAATTTAAGGCAATGCTACAAAATGCATTATTTTTTAAATTTTATTTTGGTTTTGATTTGAGGTTTAGAGCAGGTCCAGAAGCAACTTTGCTATCTAGTCTCCATCAGACTTTGAGGTAATTAGTGGGCCCTTGCCTGCAATACAAGTTGGCCCCAGTGCTTTCCACTCCCAATTCCCTTGGCCTGCAGAGACAGCAGTGGTGGCCTTAGGTAACTTCTGCAGCAGCAAGTGTGATGTGGGCACACCCAGATTCTCTGTCTGACTCAGGCTCAATCAGGCAGGACTAGATGGTTGTAGCTTAACATCCACCGTGTAAGACCTGAGTGGGTGTGATGCACTGGTGTGCTTCTGCCCAGTGCTTCCCAGGGCTTTGGCTGCCAGATGGGCTTCATTTGTTTTGCTGTAGCTCTGGAGTCCATGTGGCTAATTAATGAATTTCTATTGGGCTTGAAAGTAACAAAGCGTTTTTCACAGGTGCTGCAGTTAGTGCTAAGACCGTGGACTGATGTTCTCAACGTCTATGTGCTGTTTTTAATGCTGCCACTATCAGGATATGTGCCCATGTTTTGTATCAACTTCTACTCTATAATATGACATTACCTACTTCAGCAGATAAATCAGTATCCAAAGTCCAGTAGGGACTCCTAAATGCCTAGAGTTAACAAGTGCTGATAGACTTACTTAACTATGTTCCTTAAGCATGTTTGCTTTGCATTTTCCAGAGGTTCAAAGCATCCATACTGATTGAATTTTTTTCATTATCTAAGATACTCAACCTTTGAGTACTCAAGTTAATGAGAGAATTATCTTAATATTCATACTGATAATCTGTAAACAACACTTGATTTGAAAAATGATGGGTCATGGCTTCCCAGAAGCTAATAGTCTCTGGACTATGACTAGGACATCCATAGTTATGAGTCAACATCCTTTATATCACAATTGTTTGTCTTGCTATTTATATGTATTTTTATTTATGAAATACATATGTGTGTACTCACAAATGTATATGTACTCACACACATACATCCAAATACAGTGTTAGTACTCTTGGTAATAGAAGTGTGACTGTGCCAGTTTAACATTCATATTTTCAAGACTTTATCATGACTCTCCATTCTTACTAAGAAGAATCATTAGACTAAGAAGCTGTGAAAAGTGCAGTCCTTCAAGAGAATTGCTTTTGATTTACAAGAAGGCAAAATTTTGCTTGGGGCTCATGAGGTGTCAAGCTTTCCCCAACCCCTTCTTTCTAATTATTTAGCTGAAGAGGAAACTGAACCAGACTGTTTTCAAGACTGTACACTGCAAGTTTTATATTAGTGCTCTGTAGGACTTAATACTACAAGTACAGTTTTGTTCTTAAAACATGAGAACTACTTGTTGAGCAAGGTCAGTGGACTTGACAGGGTGAATGCATCAGTAATCACCTTTTGAATGTAATTCTTGATAAATTTAAAAGCTAATGCTTGTCTTTAGGGAGACTCAGCAGACTTCATAACATTGAATATGGTGGATTATTTTTTTTTAATAAAAAGAGCCTTATAATTGTGAAAAAAAGATACTGTACATCCCATATTTTGACAGATTTATGCAAGGAGGGTTTAGCTTTTGAAGAAGTGTTTTAGGTCAGCTTTCTAAAGAGACTCTTTAAAAAACACTTCCATGTTTTTATTTGTGGGTTGAGTTCTATGTGTGCAATATTGTTACACTAATTTGTTACACTAGAAAGCTACCTGTTTTTGTTAGTTAACCCAGAGCTAAGACTCACCAACAGAATCCTGTCATCTCGGTGGTTCTTTGAAATTTTGTGAGCTCTGGTTCCTCTGACTCAGTTTCTAGCTTTTCTGCTCTGAGGTACTAGGGCTTTTTTAGTTTTGTGTTTTGTGGGTTTGTTTTTTTGCTTGCTTGCTTGTGTTTTGGTTTGTTTGAGGGGTTTGTTGTTATAAAAGCTGCCTAACATGACTTCTTTAAACCAACAAATTTTGTAGGAAAGATTGAAAAGCAGAATTTGAGAGTACTTGTACACATGTTTGCAATACTGTTGCAACAGTGTGTGAATCCTGAGTTCTGCTGCCCTGTAGTTAAGCATAGTGAAAGGAATTCCAATAAAGGCAGTAAGTGGTTTAGGTCAATGACAAGTACTTGAGGACATTATCAGGTATAAAAAATGGTGTGTTTGCCTTACTTCCACAATACCTAATGTGTCTGATATGTCAGGGTGAAGTGATTCTTAAGCTAAGAATTATAAGATATCCTAGGAGAGAATCTGAAAGAGTTTAAGCAGTTAGGCAGTTTATAATATTATTGATGAGGCTTTTATAACAAGGAAAGTTTCTTCAGATCACTGTGAATTATGCATGAAAAGCTATACAGATACTTCAGTCCTCCTCCTTGAATTCTTTTTAGCCAAACACAGCTTAATTTTAAACAAAGGTTTGTAGCATTATATGCTTATAATGAAAAAAATTATGGATAAAGAGAGTATGCAAATGTCTCAAGGTAAATAGGTCACTGTTGAAATGTCTAAGCAATATATAGCATACTAAAAACAGAGAACCACCAAAGATCCAATAGGATGAAACTTAAACCCTCTTAATTAGGGAGTAAAAAGTCTTAGGCTGACAGCACTGAATGTTCCTAAAAAGTTTTGTATCCCTCTGTTCTTCCCAACAAGCCTTCTGCAATTCAGCTCTTCCATTCTCCTCATTTAAAGGAGTCACTGCAGTGCTTGTGGTCTGTGGACATTGTTCCCTGTTGTTCTGTTTTTTGTGTCTGGAGCATTCTGTAATGCCTGCTCCTCAAGTCTACGTCCTCTCCTTGCTTCCTTATTTCCCTCCAACATTCTTATTCTTTCTTTTTTTTTCTTTCTCTTTCAGGGTGCCAACATTTTAAACTCAATTGGGACATGGGCAGAGATAAGATGAGGGGGTATTGTTTTGCTGGAATATGCTCAGTTCTGCCATCAACCGGTTCTCTGATCTATACAGAGCTAGAAGCGGTTGAAACTCTACCTCTGCCAGCCAGAAGATGCCAGGGGTTCCATGTGCCCCCGTTTCCCCTTTGAGTTCTCCAATTTTCTCATTGACGTCACTGAAATTTTGGAATTGATTGGATGCAGTCTTAAAAAGAAAAAAAAAATTGTCCAAAGAAATGCATTCAAGCTGAATGTAAGGGCCTTGCAAGCTTGGCCTGTTCCTTTTTGGTTTGGTATTTTTGGCCTTTCTGTTAATAATTTTAATTCACTTAAGTTCATGCAAAATCTGCCTTTAAGATCTTTCTAGCTTGTTTTTCTGTGGCATCCTATCTTTTTCTCTTTTCTGGCTCCCTTTTCTCCTTTGCAACAAATACAAGGCTATTGTTCTTATCTTTTCTTACCCACTGTTCTGTCTGTGTGTTTCCTTTCTTCACTACTAACTTCCTTTGATTACTTTGTTCTCTGGTGCTTATTCCAAACTAGAGCCAATACACGTATCATCAATTTCACCCATTTTCATATATATGAAGACTTTTCTGCAACAATCGTTATATACAGTTGTCTTATTAGATAGCCTTTAGGGAATCCTGTTATTTTAAGAGGTTTTGTGGCTGGGTTTTGTGGGGGAATTTTTAATTTTTTTTAAAAAGTTCAGAACTGCGTCTGGTCTGTATGAACACATAGTTTTGGTTTTGTGGGTGGAGTTTAGCCTTGTCATCCCTCTCCCACTTCTGTTTTCATTTTTTTCTTTTTTTTTTTTTTTTTGTAAATGTGTAAGGTAGAGATGGTCTTGCTGTGTCTGCACAACACTGTCACCCTTCATCTTGGTTGAAGGATGAGAAATAGGTCTGCTAGTTTAACAAAAGTAACTTGATAGAAAGCATGTAGCATGGATCAATTTATCTTGCTTGTGTTACTCTTTAACTAACTGATCACGTTACTTTTTGGCATGTGCAGTTTTTTTCCTTGGTCACATGCATTCTTTCTAATAACTGTTTTCTGTGTGCTGGATGAATTTGACACCTCTTTAGTTTTATTAACATCTGGGCCTGAACAGATGCTCTTCTGGCTGAAAGTATTAATCTTTATTTCTTGGGGGGTGAGGGGAGGGAGGTTCTGTAAGAAAAGTGATATAGACAGAGCACAATATTAAGAAATTATGCCACTGACGCATGTTCACTCTTTTCTAAAAATCCTTATGTAGGAAACTAAATTGGGAAGATCGGAATACAGTATTACTAAACATGTGGAAAAAGAGAAGAGAGATTAGCAGTTTGCTTCTGAAATGTTCTTAAAAAGCAAATTAGTTAGGTTGTGGTTTCTTTTCTAAGTCATCCTATTACAGATTTTATGAAGTAACTTTGTACAAATATAAATATTTAGGAGCTGAGCAAGCAGTGGTTTAAAATGAAAATACAAATGTCCCCTGGGTTTTCCATTAATAGTTTCATATTGAAAAAGAGTAATCCTGCAGTATTTGTATAAACTGAATTTTTACATTTCTTCTGAAGTCATGTAAAACTCCTCGGGTCAGCATGTTTCTTCTCTACATAAAATTCACTTTCCATTTTCAGTAGCAGGTAATGCATAACTGGTATTGAAGTATTTGGGAAAACATTTAAAATAAACATATATTTTTATTTTTGTTTTTAAGTTGTTAACCAATAACGTGCAGATGCTCTGAATCCACTTCTGTTGTCATTTTCCTCCTCAAGCCGGAGATTTGGTCTCTGCTGAAGATTATTCTGAAATTGAGAAGGAATAGGAAAAGTATTCATCCAAGGTGTATCATATTGTATAGTGTTAGCTTGTCAAGGTCCAGGATCTCCCTGTCATTGCTTCAGCAGCAATGCTGACCTCTGCCCTTGGTGCCTCTGGCTGTCTCTGTTCTCAGGATAGTAAGCTTCACATGCAAGCCCCTTGTGTGTGCATAGCAGCTGTGCTAGCCAGCCACCTAAAGCTTTCTGTCTGATGCTACATTGTTAATTTATCAGTTGTGATTGGGTGTGTAAGTGTATAACTATGACAATATTTAATCACTAATGTCAAACTTGCATCTGTCTTTTATAGAATAACAATAATTTGGATGCCTGTTGTGCAGTTCTCTCTCAGGAGAGCACAAAGTATCTCTACGGTGAAGGAGACCTAAGTTTTTCGGATGATTCTGGGATTCCTGGACTACGAAATCACATGACATCTCTTAATTTGGATTTGCAGTCACAGAATGTCTATCCCCACGGAAGAGAAGGAAGTAGAATGAATGGAAGTAGGACTCTAGCTCACAGTGTTAGTGATGGACACCTTCAAACCAGTCAGTCCAACAATGAACTGTTTCAACAGGAACCACAGACAGCACCTGCGCAGGTTCCACAAGGATTTAATGTCTTTGGGATGGCTAATACAGTTAGTACTTCTAATCCAGGGCAGCATCTTGGATTTCACCTAGGCAGCAAAGGAGTATCTAACTTGTCTCAACAAACGCCCAGATTCAACCCCATCATGGTAACTTTAGCCCCAAACATTCAGCCTGGTCGCAATACCCCTACATCTTTGCACATACATGGTGTACCTCCTCCTGTACTTAACAGTCCACAGGGAAATTCTATCTATATTAGGCCTTACATCACAGCTCCCAGTGGTACCTCTAGACAGACACAGCAACAACCAGGCTGGGCATCTCAGTTTAATCCCGCGCACCCTCAGCAAGTCTACCAGCCTTCGCAGCCAAGTCCCTGGACTACTATTCCTACATCCAGTACTACGCCACATACCTCATCGCAACACTCAACACAGCCAAACCAGCAAGGCCACCAGACTTCTCACGTCTACATGCCTATCAGTTCTCCTACTACTCCACAAGCACCTATGATTCATTCATCTGGTAGCTCTCAATCTTCTGCTCACAGCCAATACAACATTCAGAATATATCCACAGGACCTCGCAAAAACCAAATTGAAATCAAACTTGAACCACCACAAAGAAATAGTACTTCTAAGTTGCGTTCAACTGGCCCTCGCACCTCCACTGCTCCCTCTTCCCTCAACAGCCAGACATTAAGTAGAAGTCAACCCACTGTTTACATATCGGCCAGTCCTCCAAATACTGATGAAGTGATCACACGTGGTCAGCCCAAGGTCTACATTTCAGCAAATGCTACAACAGGAGATGATCAACTTGTGCGGAACCAGCCCACGCTTTTCATATCAACAAATCCTGGAGTATCTACTACTGCTAGGAATATGTCTGGTCAAGTAAGCATGGGTCCTGCATTTATTCATCACCATCCACCCAAGAGTCGAGCAGTGGGCAACAGCACCACTGCAACCTCTCCTCGAGTGGTGGTTACACAGCCTAACACAAAATATACTTTTAAAATTACAGTTTCTCCAAATAAGCCCCCTGCAGTTTCCCCAGGGGTAGTATCCCCAACTTTTGAACCTACAAACCTTCTAAACCTTCCTGATCACTATGTTGAACCAGAGGGTATCCAGCATCTTACTGACCCTGTTTTAGCACATGTGGATAGGATCAGTGATGCACGGAAATTGAGTATGGGATCTGATGATGCTGCCTACACGCAAGGTAATATTCTTAATATAAATCGTAGAGATTTTGACCAGGTTGTCCATTCAGTGTGTAGATTACAGAACAGAAAACAGTTAGTAACCTTTGTGATGTTAATACGGTATTGTCAACTTTAGCATTCATGAGCATTTCTAAATAAATAAAAGTGCTTCATAAGCAAATCACAGATTTCTTTTTATGGTAAAGACATGTAACTGAATACTTGGAGATAATTCTTCTGTTTGTCTTAAGTAGATATGTTATCTGTTTAATGAAATGGAGTCATAACATCTTCATTTTTATGTTGTTCTGAAAGAAACATCTACTCTTATTCAACTTGTCTTAATGACTTAAGGTACAAGTCCAATGTCAGATTTTTAAATCAGTTGAGATACTGTTTCCATTGCGTAATGTTCCCATTTTTTCTTTTTGCAAGTGTTATTTAAGAAAGAAGAGAAGCAGACTTCGAAAGCAATTAATGGGATGAAGTCTTGGCCTCCATGTTCCCTACTGTGTGCCTGACAATAAAAATGTTAAAGTCTTGGTACTTAATTCTGTTACGTTATAAAACGTTAGAAGGAACACCACACCAAAGTTAGCTGTTTTACAGGATCAGTGGTAATGGAAGGGTAAAACTTAAAATATGTGATATGGCAATATAACCTGTTAATCTTTTTTCTTCTGTTTTCATGGGTTTGCATGCTTTTATTACATACTTGATGGTTTATTAACCCTCCTGTGGACTTGTTTTATATAAAGATGCTGAATGAGTTTTAGGATATTTAAGCAGTATTCAGGAGAAGTTGTCAAAATAATTTGTCTTTGACCTCATTGGTCCTCTTTGGACCTACCAAACAGTTCAGAATTAGAAAAACGGGCTTGTTCCATGCCCACTGTAAACATTCTTCATATGAATTTAGCCATTTTGTTTTATGTAAGTAAGTACAGTGATCAGGAGACTAGAAGCCACGACTGCATCCGGAATACTATATGAAGTAAATGAACACTGATTATAGCTTGTGCACTACTTCTGGATGTAATTATCTTTGGTGAGGAGTAGTCAATCCTAACTCAAAAGTTTCTAAAGGTTAGGTGTGAAAACCAAAAGCTCATCGTCCTAGACTGTCTTTTACATTCAGTGCGTAGTTAAAGAACTTCGGAAAATTACTCATCTGTAGATAAGGAAAACAAATTGGCCCCCAGAAGTCATATTCCCTTTCCTTAGTTTGAAGGGAGACTTGACTGGTTCTTTTAGTTTTAGTCCTAGAAGATTTTATATACCCAGAAATGAAGCAGCTGAAATCTTGTCCTTAGGCTCTAAATACTCTTCTAAATCATGAACTTGCTTCCCAAGCATTCTGCATTTTGAGTACTTTTTGATGTAGGGTATCCCTTTCTCCTGTTTTGCCTTTCTGATGGCACTGACTTCTACCAGGTCTAGTTCTTTACCTCTTGTACTCTTGGTAGCGATGGCCACTGTAACCTGCACAGTCTCTATAGGCTGCAGGTATCAGCATTGAGTTTATCAAGATGAGGCAAGCTTGATACACAACATAAGAGTTCAGAAGTGTTGACCTCATACCTGCTGTGGAGCCCAACTCTTCCTGAAGCCAAGACATAAATGCAGCTTTTAGATGAAGTGTAGATGCATGATGTGGGTTGGTGCAGCTTTAGGGACCTCAGGGAAAGATCACCTTTCTGTGTCTTTCACTAGTTCATATAAGGTATACTCATGCTTCCGAAGTTCTTTACATCCAGAAGATTTCTGGCATATGTACTTAATTTCTGCTGCGGTAAATGCAGTATTTTTTACATTTTCATTATTATTTAATCTTTGGAAAGGTGAAGTCTGTGATAGGCTTGCTTGTATAGAATTGATACCTGAAAGTCCTAATTATTGCCTTTAAACATGTTTCTTTTACTTAGCAATGGGTTTTTTTCTATTATATACAAGAAGGGATTTGAGTTGCTTGATGCTTTCTTTTGTGAGGTTGTGTTCTAAAGTGCTTATAATTTAGCCAGACTGTGCCAAAAACCTTCCATACGAGGTGATTGTCTCATTCTAATTTTAACCAGAACAGATGAGTAGTTTCTCTGGCCATGATTAGAGAAAAATGTATTTTCATCAGCTTTTCCATTTCTGCCAGAATGCTCCTTATCTTGGCAAGAAGAACTGAAACTGGCTTGGAGTAGAAGGAGCCTTGGGGTAGAAGGTGGAGTTGCTTTGGTGTCAAAGAAAGTTTCCTGTACTTTTTTATTTGCTTTACATTTATATGCGTGGTCCAACCCAGGAGAACAGAAGATGTGTTGGACCTATCTGCTGCTGTCTGCCATCTGAGAAGCTTTACTTAATTATGTGTGTAGGCACTCCAGTCTCCTTCCACGATTAGATTTCTCTTTGTCCTCCCAAGTAAGTCGCAGCAGATAGTAGGTGACTTCCCCAGATCTCTGTCTTGTTTGCTGCCAAATCTGGAGATTATGTAGTGTGAAAAGGAGTGAGTACTGCTCAGAAAAAAATGATTGTTGTTACCGTGGAATGCTCGGTTATATCTCTGGCACTGACTCTGTGATGCTAAGAAACTCACCAGACTTATCAGAAGTGGTTGCTAATGGATGTTTCTCATTTTCTGGGATTCCCGTTTGAGATACTGTGGACATGCTTGTGGAAATGTTCAGCATCTGCATCCGCTACTGAAGTCAGTAAGAATTAATAAAGCTGTGAGAAGAGTAATGCTAGGTGCATGCCCAAAAGGACAGCCGAAAGAGGATGCATTTTTATGCCAATGTGTTTAGTATCAGTTCTCTGTATGTAGAGGAATATTGGTTCCCATTATTTAGCAGAGATTTCAATTTATAATTAGTTTTATTGATATGAAGTAGGTGAGATTTCAATGTATAATTTAGTTTAAAGTCTCTTATGGATGAAAAAAGTGAAATCCTGTTAGAAACGGAAAATTCTGTACTCAGATATGTTGCTATGGTGTGTGTTCACTCTGCATGTACTCATGTGTTGAATAGTGAGGCTAAATCATTATTTAATAGTTGTTCATTCTGTGTGTAGCTTTCCATCTGTATAATGGGAAGACATCCCATCAAGAAAATGCATAATTGTGTAATAAAATCTTTAGGTAGACATTTCTTACTTGGGAGCTTAAGTCCCTTAGTTAAGTATTACATGGCTTTGACTGTCTGATTATTGTCTTTAGCCTGGGAAGGGGATGGTATGCAGAGTGAATCGTTGATACCATCTATAGGTGGTATATATGTGGGTGCATGTTTGCTTAGCAATTCTTGCCACTGTGTTTTTAATGTAAATAAGTGAATTGATAAACTAGATAATTAAATTAACATTTTGCTCTGTTCTTGCTTTGGCTTCTTGGAGCTTTTTAAAATTTTCAAAAATAAAAAAAGCTGCAGGAAAGAAGTTTCCCAAATTGCTATCAGTCCTTGTAGATGCTTAGGAAAAAAAATACTTCAATGAGATACAGCTGTGCCCCATGCTCCAAGAGGCTATGAGCCCATTGCATCATGTGATCTAAGAAAAAAATGCAGCCTTATATTTGGCTCTCTATGTCAGGCCCCACTCTTCAGTGATGCTCTCTTTAAAAAATTAAATGAAGAGAGTGTTGAAAAGGGAGAACAAAAAAAAAAAATTCAGTTTGAACTATTGAAGTTGCATATCAAATGACTGAATTCTGTGCAGCTTCAAAGACAGATTTTGAAAACATGCACCAACATAAGTGTGTCCTGAGACTTTCACAAACCTACTGCCGCAGAGTAATTGCGTTGCCAGAATTCCCCTCCATATTTGGCAAACCAAGAAATCTCAGAAATTCATAGGTCTGTAGAATAGGGTGAAATCATTGCATTCCCAGATTAGCTTAGAAACACAATAACAGAAGACACTCTAGATTTAAAATTCACATTCAAAGAGGCCTTGAGAAAACAAGTATGCCTGCATTTCTGAACTTACAAGTGTACTCAGAACCCGACTGAGTAGGTCTCTAGGAGAGGAAGAGCGAACTTTTGTCCTCTAGACTTTCATACTCTCTGTAATTATAATGATATACAGCCTTTGTGTGAAAAATATGCACTTTGAATATCCAAAGAAGCAGTGGCATCTGCTAGATTATTAAGTGTAATGTGCTTGTCAGTCTGTTGAATGCAAACATGCAGAAGTTGAAAAAAATTGAAGTACCTTGTTTGCACGTAATTAAGAAGTTGAACTGCAGTGTTTTTCTGAACGTTTTCAGTTGCTCTGAGCAACGCTAGAGGGAGCTGAATACCTAAATTGCCGGTTTACATTTATAAATAATGCAGTGGGATATGAGGAGGGGTTTGTCTTCCCCAACTCATTTTTTTTTCTGCAGCTGCCCGTTTTGTATTTAAGGAAAATTGCCAAATTCTGTGTGAAAGTCTCCACTTAAACTAATGTCTTCGAATTCCTTATCCAGATTACTTTTAGTGGTAGAAGTATAGCATAGCAATACAGAATGCAGTTGTTTAGAGCATGGTGCTAATAATGCCAAGGTCACAGGTTCAATTCCCACCATATGGACCATTCGCTTAAGAGCTGGACTCAATGATCTTTCTGGATCCCTTCCAAATCAGAATATTCTGTGACTGAGTTAATATCAAGTGATTCTTCCTTAATCATAATGGTAGTTTTGTAATGAGTGTTTTCAAAACTTGTTGGGATTTGAAATTGTAAAATGATAAAGTAGTCACAAAGCTGGTAGGAGAATAAATGGCATCACTTTACAGACCTGGTGTGAAAATGTAGAGCAAGTAATAGTGCTGTGGGCATCCATCAGTGCCTTCTGCCCCTTGTGCGGTTCCATGACAACTAAATTTCTAAACCACAGAAGTGGGAGAACATTGAAATGAGAATTTGTGGTGGTTTTCCCTTTTACGAGAGTAGCTGAAACAAAAAAGGAGGGGGGGGATGCACAGGTCAAAGTCTTGAGTCCATGCTGTGCCACCTGGAGATATTCTGGTAACATTTTTCCGTACCTACCACATCCAGTGGTACTGGCTGCATGCCAGCAGCCTACATCTGTAGATCGGAAGAGTTCTGAGTCTGGTCAGTAGAGCACAGCTGTGTTGCTGCAGGTCAAGTACCAATAACCTGAGCTTTGAGATGTTGTCTCAGCAGTAATACCAAAGCAGTAAAAATAGAAGAGACTGTCTAAAAGTGGAAATTAAGTGTAGAAGGAAAAAGGGCCTGTATTCTCCCTGCAGGAATAGAGACAAAGTAGCTTTTGATTTCATTTCTTTATAGTTGCAACTGCATTTGTAACTACTGGGGTTCATAAATGAGAAAAGTTTCTTCCACTATTTTTAAAAGACTTTTCAAGAGGGGATATTGTCTTTTGAGAACGCTTAACTGATAATTCAACAAAAATCTTTACCTTGAGATTTCAGTTATTACATTTTTATATTACATATGAGCACAGTTGCAGCTTTAACTATGGTGTGACTACTTTGACCTGAAATGAAGGTACCTCTTTATGCAAACTTCTCTGATTTGATCGAAACCTAGCAGAAGCTTCATCAGCTTTGTCATTTCAGTATCTTGTGAACATGTGACTCAAAAGCCTAGACTGGATCTCAGTAAGGCTTTGCAGTCTGTAACACTGTACAAAAATAGTTTGGCATGGTTCCTATTTTTGAAGAACCTCTGGAAGACAAAATATGATGTGGGAATGAATGAACAGGCAGGAGTTGCAGCAGAAGACAGTTCTGCCTGCCAGAGATGTGGAAAGTTGCATCTTTTTGATGTGCTATTTTTTCCTTTGCTACTACTCAGGAAACCTAGGCAACCAAATTTGAGTGCTTCTAATTTTTTGGTACCTGAAGAAATCATGATGAACTAAATATTATGTTACAGCTAGAGTTTGACTTAAAGACCTTTGTGAGGCACATTCAGTCTTTTGGAACGTCTTGTTATTGCTACTTTTTTATAATGTCTTCGGTGCTATAAAAGTATCCATGGTCTATGAAACTGCTCCCAATTTGTGTGAATTACTGATTTAATGGATGAATTAATGGCTATGAAGAAGTTGAAATGATTGCTGGATTTATTTAAAGAAATACTTTTTTTGTAGAAGGTTGCTTTGAGCAGTGTTATCTGCTTTTGTGGTGATATTTAATAGTAAATCTACTTTCAATGAAATGAACTCATTAAACTGCATGAATTTGCATCTTCTGCTGCATACATTCTTTGTACCTTTAAAAAGCTGTGGTTTAAATGCTAACTTCATTGTTTCTAAATTGGGTCTCCTCATACCTTTTGCTTTACAAATAGCAAGCAGTGTTAGAAGCTGAGCTAATGGTTCTGCACCATAGTTTAGGGATAAAATTACATACAATCCAGCCTCTGTGATAAATATCACTGTTTCCTAGTCATATTGCTTATTTCTGGTTTAGTTTCAGTTGGTGTGCCCTGTTATGATGAACACTGGATTATGTTCCAATCTTAAGAGCAATAAACATATCTAGTGCTGCATATTGCAGTTGTCTATCCTCTTTATGCTGTTTTACAGTGGTGAGGCTGAATGCAGTGCAAAGAAACATTTGTTGTTGGCTTCTGGTAGTCATTCTTGTAGGTTTTTAGAGATTACAGTTAAATTTTGCGTGGTCCTCTATTATGATGTATGACTCATTTTATTCACTTGTCTATAATTAATTTGTGCTGCTTTCAAAAATACAGCACATTCTGTCTTATGACAGAGATTTTCTTGTGAGGAAAACGGAAAAGCAGTGGTTTTGTCTGTATTTTCCCAGAAGGATACTAACTTGCTTCTTTATCTGATGTTGCCATGTGAAGGATAATAAAGTAGATAAAATGGGACTTTATGTATTGCAGCTTTACTGGTACACCAGAAGGCCAGGATGGAGCGACTTCAACGAGAACTTGAGGTTCAAAAGAAAAAGTTGGATAAACTAAAAGCAGAGGTCAATGAAATGGAGAATAATCTAACACGAAGGCGCCTGAAAAGATCGAATTCTGTTTCCCAAATTCCATCAGTAAGTTGAAACGTCTGTAGGCTATCAACCTAAACCACAAGTGTGGTCTGTCACAATAAATTGAAGGAAGAGTTGTTCATATATGGACAATATACTAGTGACAGGCAGTATAGCTAGAATTAAGCTGGTAAACAGTGTAGCTCAGAGTAAAGACTAAATATGCGTTATTTAACCACAGCCTTGCAGTTCACTAATTGCTTTGTGAAGTATTGCTTTTAAAGGCAGTCACAAAAGGTTTGGCCTGCTAGTCCTTTCTAACATTTCAGACTACAATTTAATACTCATACTGCTTTCCACACCAAATATTCTTTGGTCTTTGTGCATATACCAATCTTGAGGAAACCGATTTAATGCACCAGTTTTCAGTGCATTCAGCCGTTGATTTGGTGGACCATTGGCTATGTCCTGACCACAGTCTGGAGTTGTTCAGTCAGCTCTGAAGCCTGATGTGAGAGAATTAGTAAATGGGTTTGAAGGATTTTTATAAGATCATGCTTGGATTAAAAGAAAGGTGGTCATAAGGGAAGATTTTTAATCTTCATTTCTAAAATAACTAAATGCTGTCTACCTGTGTGTGAATGATAACTGTTAATAAAGTGGGGAAATTTAGTCTAACAGGCAGATTTATTTTTCCAGCTGGAAGAAATGCAACAGTTGAGAAGTTGTAACAGACAGCTGCAGATAGACATAGATTGCCTAACCAAAGAGATTGATCTTTTTCAAGCAAGAGGTACAGTATGTCTTAGTACATCAGCAACTGTAAATGTTGATTTTTTTTCTTTTTTTTTTCACTGTCTGCATTTATCAAAAGAGTCTGTGTTATAAGTGATGGACACTGTTTGCAAAATCATCACATTAGTTTGAGCGAAACCATGGAAGTAACTGTCTTTTATGCTTGTTTTTGTTGGCTTTATGATTTTCCTAATTCCACGGTTGTTCCTGTTTCATACTTGGCTCAGAAGAGAGAAACTTGTGATGCCATTTATTTAATAAATGCTGGGGGGAAAAATCTGGTTATCTGAGTATCAAAGCGAGAAAAAAAGTTTTTTAAACCATACAGCTATACATATGTGTCCATCTCTCTCTTTTGTCTTCCACGTCTGTCTGTATTCAGCCTCTCAAGTTAGTAAATATAAACTACAGTTGTAATTTCCAGTGTGCTCTCCTCCTTCCACTTTCCTTGTCTGCAGGGACACAGCCTGTGGTCATGAGGGTGAAATTATGAGACAGCTGAGCCAATTCAAGAGCTGCCAACAAGAGATCCCGCTCTCTTCCTGCTTCCCTCTTATGCCACTTAACTGAGCTCTGGCTCTGTATTAGTCTTTTAGACCCTTTGCAGAGCTAATTCTGTCCACGAGCCAAGCAAAAACTGTTGCATTGCTGGAAGAGCTTGCTACAGCTCATGTGAGGGAGAGGCATGGGTCGGGAGAACTGAGATAGTGAGACAGAAGGAACCAATGCTTCCCCCTTCCAGCAGCAGTGAGCTGTTAGGTCAGTTCAGACATAAGCCATGGAAGTTCTCCTTCAGACAATATACCTGCAGTTAAGGAGAAGGTAGACAGGTGTACTGAATGTAATGCTGCACTAAAAACCTGACCTGAAATAGAATATTTAAATTGCAGGTGACTTCTTTTATCTGTTTGTTACAGTAAATTGGATGTAGGACTTCCTCTGAGTATTAATTCTAAGCATGTATCTCTGAGTATAGTTGCAATTTAGAAAAACCTAAAATTTACTAATAGAACAGTGTTAAAGCATAGCAGAAAAAGATACCTTTAAGGAGTTTAATCTGCTGGATTCTGTCTCTAGGTTGCGTATTTTGGGCAATAAGTTTCTTAAAGTGTATTGTTGACATCGCTTATATCTCACTTGGGTCTGTATTGACACCTTGATATAAAAGGTGATAAGGGAATAATAGTACTGTTACAGAATTACTGCCAGAAAAAAAAAATTGACATGCTTCCCGACTCAGATTTATTTTTTTTAAACTGCTGCACCTTTTTTTTTTTTACTTTTAGGACCACATTTTAATCCCAGCGCTATTCATAATTTTTACGATAATATTGGATTTCTTGGTCCCGTGCCACCAAAACCCAAAGGTATTGTACTGGTAAAATTTGGATTTAATTCAAATACTTGGTTTGCATCTAACATCAAGTTCTAATTTACAAATCTATTTTAATGTTGATTATGGAATAGATTTCTTCAAAAGTATATGAACCTTGCATTTTATTTGTATTGGCAGTAATTATGCTTCTGTTTGCTCTTGTGTCCTCTCTATTTGTACATTCAGGAAAGAGAAGTATATTAAATGGGTTATGTTAAAGATGGATAATATATTGGAAGGTAGTTTAAGTAAATGGAAGTATCCATCTGTCTTTAAAAATGAGCATGAGGTACATTGCTTAGGGATGAGTGAAACTCATATGACTTGGTCATTGTGGTGAAGAGTGGATTTGCTTACATATAGCAATAACTCAGTTTGATTACCCTGACTGGACTTCTTGACTACTGAAGAGTTTGTATTAACAAATTACATGAAAGTCTCTTCTGACTATTGTTACATATAGTTCTAGCTAGTTGAAGAGGAAAGTAATGTAGCCCGGTAGGGCAGTCAGTATTGCTGAATATTAGCCAGTCTTACACATTCTGCTTGTCATTGGTACATTACTTATTTTCTTCCCTCTCAAGATGTCAAACAAAGCAGAATAATTACCTCTTGTGTGTTACATAAAGCAGAGAATGAAATTAACTTGTTTGCAACAGCATCATACTATGAACTTTAGACAGACAACCAAATGAAATAGATAATCCACTAATGTTTCTGTGCAATCTTTCTGTCCAGGAAGTTCTCCACATAATATGTATGTGTGTGATTGGTCCTTATTGTGTGCAGTAACTGTTGGTACAGAATCTCATCTTAACAGATTTCTGACCATTCTGTATTGTAAAATGGTCTAGATAAATAGGACCTTCTTTGTCTTCTAGACTGTTTGTAACATCTCCAAACTGATACTGTTTTTCATGCTTTATGAAGCTCTTTCTTTATCTTTTATCTGAGCTGTTAGTGAAAATACTGACTGAAGTTAAATCCATGCATACAATGTAAAATGTATCCTATTAGATACATTTTACAGCTGAACTATAAAGAATTTATAAGAAGTTTTGTCAACTATTTATTTACTGTAGTTCCCTTTACAGTAAATAAAAATTACCCTATCAAAGAAGAAAATTTAAATTAATTTTCTGTGACTAATTGTTAACATTTCCATTAGCTTATCTTCTAGGAACTCCAAAATTTAAGGTTTGATTCAATCTTGAAAATGCAAAATTAACCCTAACTGGTTTATAAAGCCCTGAAGTCCCTTTATCAATTGTCTTCCTTTTCTTCTTTCTTTTTAAAAAAGTATCACCGGTGTATCTTAATTGTTCGTTAACTTTAATTTTCAGTTAAACTGAATTAACTTAAAATTAACTGTCACATAGGCTTTGACTTAATCCACAATTACGGCTGTTCCCGAAAGAAAGAAAAATAATTCTTCTTGCAGTTGTGATCAGTACTGTTGTACTTTATGAAGATCTTACTGTCGTTTTGCAGCAATTGACATTGTCTAGTTGCTGATGAGACGTCCTGCAGTTGAAATAATGGGATGAAGGACTTTGCAGTTGCCTAAACTGGGAACCTTTAACTTGAGAAGTCACTCATTTCTCTTTTCATCTTTTTCATCCCTTTTCTCTTTTCTTCTTTTCTCTTTTAAAATAGTCTAACACATCATGCAAAAAGATGCACGTGTATGGTTAGGAGCATTACTCTGTAGCATGACAGAGCCAGGCATTGTTTTTTCTTTAATGTATCTGCCTGCTGAGCTGGCTTGAGGAAGAACTGCTGATACTCATTTTAGGGTCAAAAAGTTAAACGTGCCAGAAGGTTACAGAGCATTCTTGGCATAATGAATTTTAGACCTCAGACTTCTAAATCTTGCGCATGTTTCCTCTGCTGATTAATTTCTAAATTTTATCTGCTTTCCATGCAATAGCTTTGAACTGATGGCGGAAAGGAAGAAGGCAGAGTGAAGGGATGGGAAACTTGCTTTTTATAGTTTCACCTTGTGCCTTTTGGCTGACTTACAATCAAGCTGTAGTCAAGGGGGTGGTAAAAAGCTGCTTCTGTCACTTGTAATAACTGTGCTGTTCTCAGAGGAACAAGATAGTTCTCAGTTACTGAAAAAAAAAATAATCTCAAAATTCTTTCCATACTGTTCTTGGTTAGTAACTTCTTATCTTATCTCTTTCGTGTCACAGATCAGAGGTCCATTGTGAAAACACCAAAGACTGTTCCAGACACAGATGAAGATGAGGGAGCTCAGTGGAGCTGTACCGCCTGTACTTTTTTAAATCATCCGGCCTTAAATCGCTGTGAACAGTGTGAAATGCCCAGGCATTTCTGAGCCAACAGGCCCATTACCTTCTGTAAAACCACAGCAAACATACAAGGAATTATCCAGTCACTGGGGGGCAAAAAAAAGCATTTATGCGTAGGATTTTGTAAAATCGAAGTTGTGAGGAGATGGTATTTTGCTAATGTTCAGTGTCAGCCCACAGAGCAAGCAATACCTCAGTGTTGTGCTGCAGGCAGTTGAGATTGACCGGCTGAAGGGTAATCTGCTGAAAGACTTGCCAGCTGCCTAAACCATGTACAGTATTACCATTGTCCCAATAACAAACACCATGTTCAGTGCCTGGGTGTTGCCCATCCTCTTCTTTGCCCCGATGTCACTACTGAATTTTGACAGGGGAAGGGAATAGAGTGCTAGTGTTTTTGTTTTCAGAGCTCTCAGTGAAACACTACATGCACAGAGGAGATCTTAAAAGGAACAAGGTTTAAATATTTAAACTGTTTGCTGCCACATAGTGCCTTTGAAAAAAGGAAGAGCTTCATGAATCAGTGGTACTCTTTGCCTTGTCTTCCCTGAAAACATCTCTGTGAAGCCAGAAATCAGTACAATTACGTCTAAAGTTGAAAAGGAAAAACTGCATGCGTTGTCTGTACAATACACACAGTGAAATACCCCAAAGCTTTTCCTACTGTACATAGCTCTAGGGCCTGCTTTAAGTGATTTCTTTTCTTCACCTTTATTATTTTCTTGTAATTCTGTATGTATAGTTTAATAGTCTTTTTGTTAACTTTCTTTTTTTCCCTTTAAGTGATTAAGCACGATCATGTCCCTTTTTTTAAGCTTTTATCTGAGAGAAGCAATGCCTTAAAATAAGAGCATTAATAAGAAACTATGCACAAAATAGCTTTCCTCTGCTCGTTCTGTACATTGCTCTTGTAAATGCTGATGATCTGTGAAGACCTGCAGATGCAGCGTGGTAAAAATGCAGGAAAAGTTTGAAGAGTTACACATATAGTTCACTCTGTACACTGAGTTTTACGGTGGGTGACACAAAGGTAGCATTTTGTCTGGCATAAGGAAACTTTATACTAGGAAACTTTCAACCCACCAACAGATCAGCATCCGAGTTGAGCTTGCTTCATCTGCTGGGTGTCTTGCAGACTCCTGAAGAGAGATTCATTGGGGAAGTACATACAGTGCCAAAATCAACAGCAGCAGCATCGTACAGCTTTGTTCAAGGACTTTAAATGCTTTCCTGTTTTGGCAGCCAGTTTATAAACCTGACTTTGTGGTGAAGTCTCATATTTATAGAAAACAAGGATAGCAATATTTAGGACAACTGAAATAAAGGCTGGAAAAGAGAAATCAAACAGACTTGAACACTGAAGCAACCTCAAGCATCTCTTGTATTTTGATGATCTATTTTTTTAAGGAAAATACTCACATGATCGGGGATGTATGTAACTGAGATCAAGAAAATGGAATTCCAGTACAATATGCATGAAAGACGGCACACAAAGAATTATGTAGCAGCAGCACTTAGTGTGAGGCTGGAGGGAGTGCTAACAATGTAGCAAAAGATACAGTAGACTGTCACCCACTGTAAACATCTGCCAGTGGACACTTTTATTAGGAGTTTTACAAGTGATCTATGTGAATGCACAGAGGCCTTTGTTTTGAAGGCTTTGCATTTTTTTATGTGGGAAGAAAATGTCAATCCCAGGTAATTAGGCAGTAGACCCAAAGCACTTGCATTCAATGCATTTTGTTTATAAAATGAGGCCTTGTTTTTCAGCTTCATCTGCAGTTCTATGTGAAGATTGACAAATCAGTTTTTACCTGTTTATTAATAAAACCTAATTTGGATATCTTGAGTTGATGGTTTTGTGATTTAGCTGGGTAAACTGCCTTTGTAACAGATAAGTTATTTATAAAAATTAAAAAAAAATTATATTCTAATGTTTTCTTCTGTGATTTGTTTGCTTTTTCCATGCTGTGGAGCAACAGAATACTCAATGGAACAATAAGCATTAACAGTATTAAAAGTAGGATGATTTCTTATGACCAGAGTTTTTACTTTAAGCTTTTGTCTTGTAGAACCTTGTGTCTCTCCTCCCAGGCACTATTCTGTTTAATTCAGGGAGGGTATGGAATGTATTTCATAAAGTTGCACTGACTGAATTGTTTCCTGACCAAAGACCAGTTCACTTACTCATAAAGTAATAAGCTGGACACAGGCCCTTTTTACTTCATGCTTCAGAGGTTTACGATTTTAAAAATATTTTTCTAATCAAAATGGGTAACCACTTTCTCCAGGGCAATAGATGATATAGTTACATTAATATAAGCATCGTTTAAAGGATGAACATGGTTAAACTGTATTTTGGTGCTATGTATATAATAAGTGCTGTGAGATATGCAGTGTTCCTAGACACGTCTTTCCCCCATGGACCCTGTCTAAGCAGACATTTAGTACTTGGAGTTGGGCTTTCCTGCGACACAGTGATGCTGTGTAAAAGTCCTTCATGAGGCCTCTGTAAACAGATCTAGCAAAAAACTAACTGCAGATCCAGCAAAAAACTTTCCTTAACACATTCAACTGGAGTGCCTTAATCTGCAGTAGGAAATAAAGTGGTTGGAGCAAGGAGGGCAGCTGTATTTAAAAAGCAAACAACAAACTCCAGTCAGCTGTGGGGTGGAATGAGCATATTTGGAAAATAGGTAAGATGGAATTCTGCTCATTCTATAAAATGCATAATTGATCTTTTCCCTGCATTTATTTGAGAGTTATTTTTCTGAAGGGAAAAAAAAATTTACATCCTAGCTCCAGTTAGCTCTGCAGAGCCATCCACACAGTATGAGTGTGTATTGGGCAGTCTGTTCAATAAATGATCCTGGAATAGTGGGATAAGAGAAATTATGTCTCCAGTGTCACCTCTTCTACAGACTTTTGCCTTCACCTTCAGGGGTTTTATGTCCTTTGTGTATTTCAGGTCATGTGTATCGTCAGCACTTCCTTCAAGCTGATACCGGTATAGTGACATATCACTATAGTATGTCTTTATTGGTTTCAGTTAAAAGGATGAAATAGGACTGGATTTCGCTGCTGATATTTTTTAAATTTTCTTCCTCATAGAGGATAACTATAAAAAAAGAAACATTTGCAGTAAGGTTAAACTTTGTATTGTGTACATCGGTAGTTTATCTTGGATGCTGATTTATGACTTTACTTTTCTGTACTATCTTTGTCAGAGATCTCTGTAACTGTAAAAAAAAAAACCAACTCTTTGGCAGGAAGGCACTGTCCTTCCTGGCTTTCAGAGATGCTCCTGTTTTTTGTGAATGCATAAGATTATCACTTGGTCAAGTCTCAGAATAGGGGTAACATTAAAAATGTAGCAACAGAACTGAGACAAAGAGATGGTAACAGGCTGTTGTGTGTCATCATCTCTGTGGAACTGACTGTTCACCTTGCCACCTTTCTAGATAAATTAGAAAAACATTTGTCTTGTGCAATTGCCACTCGACAGAGCTATTCTGTTGGGCATGGGGTTAGGTGTGGCACCTCTGAAATTCATATTAATTGTGAGATTCAGTATCTTCAGTCTCAAGCTAATGATAGATTGGTTTATAAGCTGCATGGTTGGTATTTGTGACTGTCTGTGTATTTGCATTATTTGTGTGAATTTAATCAATTTTGTGGTCTCAAAATGTCTACCTTCAGTGTATTTTGTAGATGACCAGGGACAAAAGTATCTTTATCAGTACTACATTTCTTCAGTCAAATTCCTCTGCTATGAGTGTACATTGGAGCCTGGACACAAATTAAAGGGAGACTTGATTAAAGATATAGAACAAATAATTGAAAAAAAAGCCAACTATTGAATTTACCAAGTATTTATCCTTTTCAATACTATGTTGGTATTCTAAAATGGGAGTATTGCTACAAAGCAGTGGCAGAAACTTTACAATACAGTTAATTAACAGCATATATAATGCAGCTTCTGAATGCACAGCAACTCCCAGGAATATCTAATTCTAACTTTAGCAAGAAAAAAGATATTTTATTTGTCTCTTTATTTCTTAAAATACCCTTGTAAGTTGAACAGAAAATAGAAATTAGCTTTAAACTTTTGATTCCTTTCATGGGTACAGAGTAGAATAATAACAGGGTATTCCCTTTTAAGCTGACTGCTTGAATAGCTCTTTTATTGCTTACTTTGAGGAACAGTCTTTGATTTTATGTAGTCCAAAATGCCTTGTAAGATTCATGTTTTAAAGTGCATTGTGTTAATGGCTTTGAATTCTGTGGCTGCTTATTTTCCCACTGCTTATAGGAGCCAGTACAATTTTGATGTAGTTGATGTGGTAATGAATGGAGATGATGTATATTGAGCATTTCTAATGTGGTTTTGTCTTAGGACGTATTGGCAGACCCCATCCAGGATGTGACTGATAAGATTCACCTAAATTCAAGTTCCTGTTGGAAGCGATTTAAGATCCAAGGCTAAGAAATACAATGTTCGAGACACCAGGGAAATGGACTAAGGAATCCTGTCTTTTGTTCTTCATATACAGAAGCAAGTGTTGTTGCTTTTCTTGCACCCTTCTGTAACATGCAAATTAAAATGTGGCAAACATAAGGCCTCAAGGCTGGAAAAGGATGCGTTAGCATCAGGAACTTGGAATGTTCCATGAGAGAAATGCAGGTGTCACTGCTGTGTATCTGTTTATGTGACAGCCATGTCTCCATTGTGCACTAAGGTCTCACGCTTGCCACACTTTTTTACATGCCAAGGAAGGATTCACAAGGTTTTCATAAGAAAAGGACAGTGGGAAGCAAGTCCCTGGAGTGCCTCATCTGACTGGTACACAGGTGCTTACCCACAGGAGAGGAGAGGGGCCTGCATCTAAAAGGGGTTATTCTTCCTCTATAGTGTTGGAGATTGGACACCAATTCCTTAAAACAGTCTCAAAAGAAAGGCCAGTGCATCAGTAATTCTAAATTAGCTTTGTACCATCGTACTACAACAACAAACTGTTGGTGTTTTCTAATTAAGGTAGTAAATCTAGAAGTGAGTTCAAAACAGGTTAATGAATATTGATAGGTCTTCTGAGGTGACGGGAAACATATTTCAAATGAGAGAATGAATGTTTGTTCAGGAAGAAAACTTGATTACAAAAGTTATCAGCCTTAAAACTTTAAATAAAGAATAGTTTTATAGTGGTTTTATGTTGATCTAAAATTATAAGCAAAGCAATGTTTGTATGTACAGCAGATATAAAAAATATTTCATTTACAAACTGCTTATTTGTAGTAGTAACTCTGTACTTCACAGTTAGCTGTAAATTGGGGCCCCTTTTTTCTTTATTATTTGGGCTTTTTAATATATTTTTAATATTTGATATTTCATGTCTTGTAGTCTGGATAGAACAAAATGGGATGGATGGATTTATTTTTTTACCAAATCTTTTCTCATTTTTGCTCTTGTTGTTTGTATTTATTTTATGTTAGTCAAATTTTCAGAATTACTTCTTTAGTGTCTTACCTTATTGTCATGGAGACTTACTGTCACGTCATCTGGGGATCTGCTGGTCCATCTCAGCAATATTACTGTCTCACTGGCTCACTTTTGAAAAGATCTTCTGTTTTTGTGACATGGCAGCTCTGTGCCAAGAAGTGTACAGAACGTAAACCCAGCTTTTTGCTATTCCCTGTGCCTTTTCTCATCTCTGTTCTTATCTCTGGCTCTGTCTTTTCAGCTTTCCTTTTCTCCATCTCTAATGAGAGACTTGAACAAGCACTCAAGCCAAATTTTGTATGGTTTTTTGTAGCTATCCGATAGCTAGAGTGAAAAATTGGATTAAAACTGGGATGCATCTTTTGTTTTCTTTTATGAGCCTTTTTCTTCCAGCAGAGATCTTTGACACAATTATGAAAAGATTGTCATGAGATGTCTTTTCTGCCAGCAAGAATCACTTTTTGGTAGCCAGTGTCTACAGCTTATATTTGCTGTCATAGAGAGGATGTTGGATGCTATCATCAGACATCCAGCTTGAAATCAATATGGTTTGATGCCGCGTCACAGACTTGTTCAGTGGTTTGGGGAGAGTTGTGTAGGTCCTTGTCTATCTGTTCCATAGCAGCAGTATGACCTTTCTCACCTCTATGCTGTTTCTTGTGCAGTTCCTCTGCAATTGAGAAAGCATTTAGAGGTGTGTATCTCTTTTCATGTCCTCTGTCCACATTCCTGTATGTTAAGGTTTTGAAGGACTGGAGCTGTGTACTAGAAGATCATACTCTGCTGCTGCAACTAAGCTGCTGCTGGGCTTAAGCTAAAAAAAAAAAAAAAAAAGGCAGCATGACTCTTGGCTTTGGAAACTCTTCATAGTCCTTGGCACAGCTGCCCTGTATATGAGAAAAAAAATGTCTTGTTGGTGTTTTTTGAGCTGAAGAACATGACAAAAGCTTTCCCTCTTTAATAATGATTAGTAATCTGGGTTTTTTTCCTGCTGAGCTTGATACTTTTAAATTAACTGGCTTAGGCTTTTTGAACCCCTAAGGAAACCAAGTGCTGTGCTGCCTGACCACTGTTCTGCCCCTACGAGCTTCACTTCTGACCCTGGGACTCTGGACTAAATGAAACAGAGCAGCCAGCTAACATGGGCTGGGGCTGAATTTCCTTTTGTTAATGGACCCTGCAGCTGCCCTGATGGATCTCACCAGGCAGGGCTTTTCTGCCAGCTCCACAGCCCTGGCCATCAAGCTGCACCCTCCAACTGTATCTGTAGTTTTGCTCTGAAAAAACAAACTCTACCATTTTTCAAGGCAGCTGTGATGTGTTCCAGTTCTCGATGCTTCGAGAAAAAACAGTAGAGTTGAATGGTGGAGAGGGATAGTTTTTGTGAGTTATAGTTGCACCCAAAGCAACTGTCAAGCATTAACTGTGCCATATGATGCGATGCTTGAAACTTTCCTTCCCACTTTGAGGGCCCAGGAACGTTCAAAGTGGATATAAGTAACGTGCAAAGGTATGTCTTAATGTAGTTTTTTGAAAAGTGCATCATCCATCTCATGATCTATTGCTTCACGTTGGTTTTCATTCTCTTAACTTCCTGTCTTTTCCTCCTGTTCTTTTTCTGTACCAATCCCTGTATCCCAATAGCAAGATTGAACCTGTTGATTTTTGATTGCGCACAGTGGTTGAGTTCAAGACTTGAATAAGCATCTAGATCTCAGTTGAACATCAGCCTGTCACTCCTTGGCAGCCATGCTTTTCTCTTGGTTTTTAAATCACTTATAGTAGTCATAGTACTGCCCCAGGAGGTGGTAGGCTGCCATGTGGTGATTTCAGCTCAGTATCTTTTAATTTGATGTGTGAAATTCATCTCATGCAACTAAGACAAAATGCATTAGTAATGCTTCAGAGCGAGGATTGCATCACACCCTCCCCCCCCTAGCTGGAAGTGTCCTCAGTACTTGTTTACAGGGCTGTACTCTATGATGCTCCCATTCTCTGTGGAGCTGTTAATGAGCTATGAATCCTGTGTTCTGGCATTAGAATGGCACGCCCTCCCTAGGGGCAACAGGGAGTGGCTAATCTCAGCACTGCCCATCGTTTGGTCACAGCGGCTGTTTTCTGACTAGTGTGGGAGGATTTTCACTTCTGAAGGCAAAAGGAAGTTATCAAGTAGTATTTTTTCTGAATTTTGATTTTATGACTCTAGCCAGGTCTCAGGAAGGTAACACAGCTCATTTCACATCACAGTTGGCTTCTGCTGTTACTGCCATAATCTAATTTATTTTTATTTTCATTTTGTTTTAAGAGTACAAGCATTTAAATCCAACCTTATAAAGACCAATTACTAGAATGCACCAGTGAAGAAGCTGTTAGGTAAGGGCCTGACTAGGTGGCATACATTGGATTGCTCAGAGGCTTGTTATGTCTGTCGTTAGTTTTCTGTTAGCCACTTCTGTATGAGCCTCTAAATCATCAGTCATCGCTCATGTTTGACAGAGCTTGCTTTTTGTGGTATTCTCCATCCCGAAACCCTCCTGTAGTGTGTTTAGCTACAAAAGCTGCTCCATACCTGCAGTTTCTCTTGGCTGCCTCTGATGGCTTTTTATCTGGTGGTTTGAGAGGGTGTCTGCCAGCTGTCAGGACACAGGCACTCTTCATGTCCTCGAGCAGTAACATGAGCCAGCATGCTTGCTGACCTTTTCCAGATGTTTTTTTCGCCAGCCTTCAGTATTTGGGTCAATGGAGTTTGCTTTTCCTGCTGTTTTAGCCCTTTCCAGTCAGGAGCAGATAAACCTGCTGCAGTTTTGAGAGGGGTTATACCACGTTATGGGCATGGGGAACTCCCAAACCATGTGTGTTTTCTCATTCTCTCTTGTCTTTCCTGCTAGCATGTTTGGTGGTGCAGGGCTTGATGTAATGCACACGAGCTGCTGAGTCACCCCTCAGCTGGCAAAGGTTTTATTGTACTCTTAACCCAATATAGAGTGTCTGGTCCCTGGGCAGGCAGGAGCGAAGCTGGCGTTTCCTGCTTCCTTCAAAATCACATCAAGGCCAGCCTGGGGGAATCTTTACTTTTAGCTGTGTGCAGCTTTCAGTGCAGGTAACCCTGTGCTTCAGGTGCCATGAACTGCAGAGCCATGTTTCCAGGCTGGGCCATGGCAGCACCCTAGGGGTGTTCAGCAAAAGCCTGTATGCACAGAATATTTTGAGTTGGAAGGAACCCACCAGGATAGAGTCCAACTTTTGGCCTGTGCAGGACACCCCAAAAATCACACTGTGTGCTCAGAGTATTGTCCAAATGCTTCTTGAACTCTGTCAGGCTTGGTGCTGTGACCACTTCCCTGGGGAGCCTATTCCAGCACCCAAGCACCCCCTGGATGAAGAACCTTTACCTGATATCCAACCTAAACCTCCCCTGACACGGTTTTAGGCCATTCCCTCGGGTTCTGTCACTGGTCACCAGAGATCAGTGTCTGCCCCTCCTCCTTCCTTCATGAGGAAGTTGTAGACTGCAATGAGGTCTTCCCTCAGTCTCTTCTCCAGGCTGAACAGACCAAGAGCCCTCAACAGCTCCTCTTATGGCTTCCCCTCAAGGCCCTTCACGATCTTTGCTACCCTCCTTTGGACACTCTTAAGAGTTTAATATCCTTCTTATATTGCAGTGCCCCAAACTGCACACAATATTCAAGGTGAGGCCACACCTTATGGGTCCTTTTGGGTGCCAGCTCTGTATTGATCTGATGTAAGATAATATTTATGCATAATGAAATATATATTTGTATTTATAGTATAATAGAATTTATTATATAAAAATATATATTTATACATTGTAAAATTGTCTGTTCTCTGGAAGATTTGCTTTGGAAGTTGTTTGAGAAGGGATGGGGATGCCTTCTTTTTTTCACAAATTCTGGTACATATGATGGAGTTTAGAAAGCATGTGTAACTTTTGTGATATCATTACTAATGGCTCTGATGTAATTCTGCCTTGAAATGGGACAAACTGCATTCACCGAAACAGAAAAAAACTGTATGGAGCCCTGAAAACCAAGAGCTGGGCACCACAAATGCAGTAGTTAAAGCAGGCCTGAATAAATGAAAACAAATATGTCACAGCACTGGGAATTATCTGCTGGTCTTTAAGCAAATACGGGCTCCATTGGGAGGCTCAGGAAATACTACTTTCAAGCCAGCATTGCTGCTTTGCTGGTGAGGTGATAGCTGGAGCTAAAGGGTTATTTGTGCCTCTGGCAAGGAGCTTAGAAACTAGGCTGCAGGCAGGTTTCAAATAGCTGTGAGCTCAAGCTGGTAAGTGCTGAGTTGCACATCCAGCCTCTGCCTGGCTAATGGAGAATTTTATTTTCAGTTCTATGGAGATGTGAACGCACAACCCAACTACCCAGCTTTGGGCAATTGTGCAGCTGTGGTGACCCCACTCCCTAAAAATGCAAGGAAAGAAGGTGTAAAAGGAATTCAATAGGAAATTGTGGCATTTTGAGTTGTTTTGGAAGAAGCTTTTCTCCCCCTTCCCCCCACTTAATCCTGCCTTACAGTTGCATGCTGGGAATATTTGTTGTATATCTGCCTAACTGTTGATTGACACACGTACAAGATAATAAACTTAATTAGTTAAAATCCCATGTATTCTGATTGCCTGTTAATATCCAAAGTACACCTGGAAAGACTTTGGAGATAACGTTTGTAAGGCAATGCTATCTGGGCTTGGAGAGAGAGTGTTTTTCCAATTAATTTCTGCCTAAGGATTGGCTGTGATACTTATCCAATGGGCAAACCTAGTTTCAGATTTCAGCTTTAAAATATAATTGGCAGCTCAGCAAATTCATAAAATTGATCCCCATTCACACTTATTTTTGGCTTGCATTAAGAATGTGCCAACCTGGAACTCTAAACTTAACCCCAAGTGACTTTCCCAGGGTTGCTGCCCTGAAAGGAAAGCCTGGCAGCAGCGCCTGGGCCCCGGCCAAGATAAATCCTGAGCCGCCAATGGCAGGGCAGTCATAGCTTGAACTGCAGGTGAGGGGAGAATAAAAAGATGGAATAAAGGGTGGATTTTGCAAAATGTCACCTTTCTGAAACCTGTTACTCTGCATTTGACGCTCACTACTTCACAGCCTGACACAGTGCTGCAGCTTCTAAGACCATCTGAGCTGCTGTGTGTGCTTTTAGGGCTGCTTAAACATGAAACACAGGCCAAAGTCAAGGTGTGGGGTAAATGCTTAACAGCACCATGTGTTTCAGCTCTGTGTACGAAGCAGCAGATCACAGAAGGCGACAGAATCGTTTCAGATGGTGTGATCAAGCCTCACCTGCAGGTACATGGTTTCTTTCAACCTGCAGGAGCCTGTCTTGCCAGGAGGCAGGCCAAGGCAGAGTTGACTTGGTGCTGAGCAGAGCTGAAACTCTGCCGCACAGCCCTCCAACCTGTGCTGTCGTGTCGGTTCTGTTCCATGTGCAGGTGAAGGGAAACTTCTGCTGATGGGATTTATGCGAGTGGATAGGACCAGCTTCTGAAAGTCAGCCGTGGAGCAGCAAGTACTGTTTCTAGTGCTACCACATTGACACCTTGTGGTGAACTTGGCCATCATGTTTTTTTAAAATATGGTATTGGTGTATGTCTTATGAATGTCAATTGCTAGACATTTCCTAGAGTCTTCCACTTGGCTGTGTATACTTTTTCTTTCAACAACTCTAATTAAGCCCCCGTGGACAAATTCAAATATTAGAACATCAAAGAGCAAAATGCAGAGACTGACCTAAAGCAGTCTCCCAAATACCATCCCCAGTTGCATATCAGTATTGTAGAAGATGAATAGAAATAACCACTGGAGAATATTTCTTTTACCTTTCTGCTGATCTAGAACTTGGATTATCTGCCCATTTTTTCCAGCATATTATATATTTGACTTCAGCTGAAACTGATATTCACTCTTTTCCCCTTCTGCCAGGCTTAAATATGAGCTAAGGAAGATGCTCTAAAGGTTGAAAGATCTTCCATCTGGTTCTTACGTGAAGCCAGGGCTCCAAATCCACCACATGTCATACATTACGTTATGAGCAAAAGGATATGCAGATACTGAAATTCTTCTCCAAGAATGTTTCCCTGCTGGAAATAACACTTTTACAAGCTTCCGTATTCCCTTCAGCTTCTTCCTAACAGGACCTCCTGTGGGGAAAACTTGGTATTTCTCATTCCAATGATGGTTTTGGGTAACGCTTATAATTGTCTGCCAATGACTGTGTATATTTTGGCAATAACAAATCATACTCAAGCTTGTTTCCCTGCTAAAAATTTCCTTAGTACCACTTCTGGAGCAGTGGTGGGATGGACTGCAACCTTTTTCAGGCCATCATGGCATTTATGCTTTTGGTTTCCCTGTTGCTGCACAATGTGGTTTTATTTATGAAGTACATTTTGCCATTTACCATTTCAAGTACTAAAACCCATCACATTCCTCTGCTTCTTCTGCTGCCCCCCTTAGCAAGCACTGGTTGCTCTTTAGTCCTGTTAGGCAGTTCTTGTCTCTGTGCAGCTCTCCTGACAATGCCAGGAGAATGTTAATTCCTGTAGTAAAATGAAGTCTTATCTGGAAACCAAATCACCAGACGGTGCAAGTATCTCTGTCTTGACTTTGTGTTCAGTGTTGTAGTTCATTTGGTTATTAGAGTTGATGCTGCTCCTTATTTAGCAGTTTTCTCAGTTGTTTGGAGTGTCTGCAGATATTAGATTACAGCTACTAAATTCAGCAAGCTGCCAGCCACAGGAGAGCTGAACCTGCTTTGCTCGGTGTTGCAAGTGTGCAGATGGGTGGCAGCTACCTTTTGCAGTCTTTCTTTGCACAGCAGTTCCTTTCTGAGGTTTAGCCTACCATATGTGACGTTCAGTACTTGCTTCTTCAAGCTCTACTATTCATTAATTTTATTTAATTTCTTTTTTATCTTTTCTTGAGAAAATTTACTTCTGTTTGCCCACTTTGACACTTTTTATGTTTTTTTGCCTGCTCCTAGTTTGTTTTTCTTCTGCCATTAAGTGTCCTAATAACCATTTGTCTTCTCTATGAAACCAGTAGTGTTAATAGCTCCCTCAAATGTACAAACTAGGGAATAGTAGGTGAAGGATGAATGTGGCTTTTACAGTAGGATTTAAGAGCATATGGTGGCTGAGTTTCTGCTAGCATCCCCTTTGATCCTTAGAGAAAAGAAAGCTGTATGAAGTCAGCACAAGCACCTATGAATGTAACTTTGCCTGTTTCCTTCCCCAAACAGCTTTTGCTGGGAAGACTGCTTTAAGGTGCTATGGGAAAACAGCTTGAGCGTATCATACCTCTACCAGGCCAAAACCATTTATGTCATGATTTTAACAGCACCAAAAAAACCCAAACCAAACAATATTAAAAAAAAATAAATAAGAAAAAAGAAAAGGAAAATAGAAAAGAAACCCATAAAAAAACCCTTCAGCTGGAGGGCAGAGGGGAAGGGAGAGATAGGATGCTATCTGGGCTTGAGCTGGAGGAGTATGTGGGACAGCAAGGCAGGAGGTGAGCATGCAGGGAGGTAGCAGGGAAGTGAAAGGAGCACAAAACTAGAGTTTGGGCTGGCAGTGGGTGGGGATGCATGGTTTTGTGGAGGTAGAAGGAGAGGGTTTGGGGTGACAAGGTGTTTGGTAACTTGTGCCCCACTCCATAAAGATTGCAATGGAAATCCTGAGCCCAGCAGGAATAGGAGAAAAAAGGGAAGACGAGGAAACTGCTTGACTCAGGGAAAGAGGAGGAGCCAGCAGTGTGGTTACAGTGAACAATTCTAATGCTGCTGTTCATCGGCAGATGCACATCATCTGATTGCCTTACTGTGCTCAAAACCATGAATGCATTGTCCTAACTTTCTGGCTCACTGCCTCGCATGTGCTGTCCCCACAAATCGCTGTGTTCACAGCTTTGCTCCACTTGCATGTCTGTTTTGTTTGCATTTTCCATGTCAGCACACCAGTACATCTTACTAAGGAGTTCCTCTGAGCCTGCTGCAAGACTTCAAGGCAGTGAGCCCACCTTAGGGCGGAGAAGGGACATGGCTAAAATGCTATAAAAAAATCCCTTCACTAACAATTACAAGTCATAGCACTTTTTAATAATGCTGTAATTTTAATAATGCTGTAATATTAAACACTGCACAAGAGTTCGAAGCATCCCATCGGCAGATAGGAGGTAGATGGTACAGGACTATTGTATATACATGAGTGAATGCAGAGGTCTGTCACACTTGGTGCAGTACAGGCCTTACCTGTTCTTCTCTAGCAGTCCAACATTTTTAAGGAGAAGAGAAGTCATGTTCTATTTAGTTGTTTGTGATTAGTTCAAATGCTTGCTTATAAATTGTGCCAGCTCTTATGGGAACTGAGTTAAAATATTATCTAAACTTCTCAGAATAATTGGCAAATACAAGTGTTTGATACAGAGCAGGATTATCTACTTTATGCACTATTTTATGGCATTAATTTTTATGGTACCTAAGCTTACCACATTAGTAGGCTTGTCACCGATGTTCTGTGAAGGAGATATTTCTGTATTTACGAAGAGGTGGGAGGGAGGTACTGTGAGCTGCCCAGGACTGCATGGGGTGCAGAGGATCACCCTCTTTCCCCCTTTTTATGCTGCGAAGTTGTTGCAGGGGTGACCTCCACCCAAGACTTCTCAGTGAAATATTTGTGTATAGTTTCCCTAGCCTCTTGCAAGGGAGGATGTTGGTGGATTCCTGACTGTTTGGGAAAGGGTGAGAGTAGAGAAAGTAAGAGGATTCCCTTTTCTGACTTTTTTTTTTAATCTTAAAATTAACTTGGCAACACTGTAAATCTCCCTTGGGAAAGCGGCCCATCTCCTGAAGGATTACTCCCACTGCTTCCAAAAGAGTCTTGACAACCAAAAAGCAAAGAACATCAAGGGCTTTCTGAGCCTGTTAAGATTTATGGGTTCATTTTCAACTTGGCAGTGAGAGCTGGCCTTAAATGCATCTCAGCAGAGATACCAAATAGCAACAGCCTCCTACTCTGTCTGTATAAGAGCTGCCACCTCCTTTCTGTTAGCAGCCCCTTCCTTATTTCAGGAGCTGACAAAGGCAAAAAGAAATTCTCCTGCTTTTGAAAGTGCAAAGGGCCCTGGAGCATGAGCCCCATGTGCTTGTGCTGTGGTGAAATAACGAAAGGGTCTGTGCTTTCTGTGGGCTTCTGGCCAGCAGCAGAGCTCCTCTCAAGCAGGCAGTGACACAGCGCTGCTGCTGAGCTGCCCTTCAAACAAAATCTCCATGAGAAAAAACCCTCTGGTGAGCACAAGAGCCAAGAGAAATCAATTTCTGTTTAGCACCAAAGTCTGATTTATTTTCTCAAACACTTTCTCAGCAGAATGCACATTCTATGTACTTTACTAAAAGATTACTCAGTAATAAGACAGAAGTGAAAGAAAAATAAGTTCTTGAACATTGAGAGAGGCTTTTGAACAACCACCAAATTCCTGTGTATCCTCAAAGGAAAAGGAGAAAAGCTTATGCATGTCTCCAGCAAGCTGAGGGCACCATATAGAGGCAGTGTGCCAATTTTCCTGTAGATTTTTAAATGCTTTCTGTGTTAGAAGATATATGTACATTCCAGACATGAAAATAAATGTTGACATGTAACAGTTATATCCTGATCTGTTGCTGTGGTATATTTTCTGAATGCTGTCATTTGGGACTTGCTTTGTTGGAGTAGGTGAAAGGTATTTTTCCACTCTGCAAGTGTATGTATGTGTACAGCAGTAGTTGGGAAAGACCTGGTACAGGTTGCAAGGCAAGCTGATGTGCCTGGCCCTGCATAGGCACAATGTAGGAATTTGATTCATGAAATATCTCAAGTTGCTTCTGTGTAGGTGAGATGCATTGTGTATCTCAGTGCAAATAACCGTGGCTGTAGAACTCAAGTACTTTTCAAAGCACTTCATGGGGAATTTATTCCATAGGGCTTTTTCAATACAATTTCTAATCTTTATGTAATATGCAGTGGATAAGTTTATAAGCCATTCTGACAATCCATATGACAAATGGAAAAAACTGTCATGTTCTGTGAACATAAATCATATCTCCAAACTCCAAATTATAATTTCTTGGAGCCAACCACATTGGCAAAAGAAATTGAACAGATACAGTATACTTATTTCCTGAAGATTCTTTAAACACCACCACCAAAAAAAAGAGCTGGTGGTGGTTTCCAGAGGGAAAACCACTTTCAAAAAATGCATCGTGTGATAATGTCACTACGTGTAAATTACTACTCCCTTTTCAAAAGCAAGAGAATTCCAACTTCTCAGTGATGATCATGTTTAATTCCTGCCTGGAACCAACAATACTGATTGCACTTCAGAGAAATTAAATACTGCAGAGTCAGAGAGTTTGAAAATCCTACCTGAATGATGAAGCATGAGTGCTAAGAGGATTGGAAAACAAACAAAACCAAACACCAAACAAAACCAAAAAAAAAGTCCAAACAAGCCCCAGAAAATAAGGAAGACATTATCCAGAACAAAGTGTTATGGATGAACATTTTGTAATGTGTTAAAGCATTTTTAAAACATGTCATACTGACATACTTAAACTTTGGTATAATGCCAAAACCCTCAGGGTCAACCTTAGTATTTGAATTATAACCTGAAGAATTCAGTGGAATAATACAGAAATTAGCAGCTTTACAGCTTACTGAAAATCAAACATGTCCCAACAGGACATATTTTAAATATTTGTAATCATAAATTATCTGTATAATTGCATTATGGGGCCACATTTAGTAATAAAGGGTTAAGTCAACAATAGTTTTCTTATTCAATACAAGAGACGCTTTAAGGCTTTTTTTCTTCCTTTTCTCCTCTTGGCATCATTTGGATTTCTGAATTTTTTTAATTACCAACCCTTAGCCCTCAGTCCACATCAGGAGTTACATTGAAGATGACTTCCTTGATTTGACTAATGTTGTGTGTGATACCTGAGAAATGTACCTGCGGTTCCCTTCAAGGGCTCTGGTGTAGCTCCACCACCTCTGCTAGTGCCTCTGTGTGTTCTCAGCATTGCTTAATAAACATGAAATATGTCTTTGAAAGCTCACTTATATCAGGCTGGGCTTGTATCGGATAATAACACAGACCCAAAGATGCCTTCTAGCAGAGAGCACAGCCCTATGTTAGGGGCAAATGGCCAAATAGTTTTCTATGCTAGCTGAGCAAGTAGTCACGGGGAGGTCATGGGGGAGCCCGTTACTGAGAACAGTGAAAGTTGAACAATGGGTTGGGACTTCAAAAGTCCCAACTTGCCTTATGTTTCAGGGCATTAATGAAACTCTATGCCATCCTGAATCCAGTCACCAGTGAGGTTCAAATGCTGACAGCCCAGTTACCCCAAGCCGTGCTGTTCCCTTTCCTGGGAGGTGGAATGCGATCCCACTGCAGTGGATGACAGCCTTTGCCTTGACTCGATGTCCTATGCAACATAGCTGGTTGATGCTTATACTTGTATTCCTGGAACAGCTGCAACCCTTGCCATAACACACTTCAATAACACTTAGTTAAGCCTCAGAGTAGCATCTTTTTGCCCTAGGACTTGTGCTTATTGGGAAAGGTTTGCTCTGGAGATTTCACAAGTTTCTGTGTCTTTGAATCAGTAAAGCCAAACAAGCAATATGATAGAATCATAGAATGGTTTGGGTTGGAAGTGACCTTAAAGATCATCCAGTTCCAACCCCCTTGCCATGGAAAGGAACACCTTCCTCTAGAGCAGGTTGCTCAGAACCCCATCCAACATGGGCCTTGAGCACTGCCAGGGTTGGGGAATCCACCACTTCTCTGGGCAACCTGTTCCAATGCCTCACCACCCTAACAGAAAAGAATTTCTTCCTCCCATCTAATCTAAACATACCCTCTTTCACTTTGAAGCCATTCTCCCTTGTCCTATCGCTACCGTTCCTGATGAAGAGTCCCCTCTCTGGCTTCCTTCTAGGCCCCCTTCAGATACTGGAAGGTGCTATGAGGTTTCCAAGCAATCTTCTCCAGGCTGAACAGCCCCAACTTTCTCAGCCTGTCTTCATAGGGGAGGAGCTCCAGTCCCCTTATCCTTGATATCAGGGTACAAAGTCATGACCTGGTTCATCTCGCTGTAAGGAAAAAGGGAGCGCAGCTCCCTGTGTATGTTTACTTGCTGGACAGAGGATGGCCTTTCAGCTGGGGTGGGCCAGTAGTCACTGTAAGAGGCATTGGGGTAAGCATGGGCTTTCTGGTAGAAGCCCGGTCTGTGGCTGGAGTCTAACAGGAAGGGCTGCCGTGGGGGCTGGCTGGGGGAACAGTGCTGCTGCTGCTGCAGCTGGTGTTCACTGTACGAGTGAAGCATGCCAGGGGGAAGAACTGTGGACTGCAGCAAAACATGCTGCTGAGTCCCCAGGATCTGTTTGTGCTGAGCACCATCGGGGACATAGCAGCTCCTCTGCCCCATTCTGTGCATGCCACAGCACTCACGAGGCCAGCTGTGCTCTGGGCACATCCCGCCTCGCACAGAGGGGAGCACTGTTTGCTGGAAAGGGCACCCCAGTGAGCAGGTGTGGTCCAAGCTATGAGAATGGTGAAGTGAGAACAGCTTGTGCCTGAGGTCACCGCAGTGATGAGAGTTGTCCATCACCTCCCTGTCCTGAGAGGTTTGTATGGACCAGTTAGAGGTGTAGGTGCCATCACCAATGGACATGGCTGACATCTGCTCCAGGAGCGGCTGGTCTCGCAACGGCTCTGGCTGTGGCAAGCACTGGTCCAGCCCCAGGTCAGAGCTGGGACCACCAGCCCAGGCACCGGATATCTGCTCAGGACAGCTCCTCTGGGAACTCCCTGAGTAGAAGGAAGGCCCTGCACAGCCTCTGGCTTCTTGCAGAGTTTCTGTGCAGACTTCACAGGGTGCAGGCTCTCCTCTGGTCTTGTACAGTGAGCAGTTACATCTCTTCTCCTCTTTCCCCAGGGTTAACAGGACCTTTGTTTTGGCCCTGAGCTCATCAGCAACTGAAAGCTGAGCTTGACGTAGTCTCTCTGGATGATAAAATTTGCATTTATTGCCATAGGTGCATTTTTTACCTGAAAGAGTCAAAAATATCAGGCAGAAGGTTGTCACTAGCACCAACATCAGTTAACACACTCATCATTTCTCCCCAGCACCAGGCATTTGCAGGGGTGTGATGAGAGCAAACAGGGAAAAGAGGAATCGCTATTTTCAGATTTGGTACTGTTGACCCCAGATTTAAATAATGGTGACATAAATAACAGGGTGAAGCAACAGTGAAAGGAAGTTTCTGCTATTTTGGAAGTGTCTGATACTCATTTATGTTTTGATTCCTGCACTCGGTGGGCTGGGACATCTGCTGCTACAAAGGATTGCTTTAAGAAATGGCATGGAGGTTTACCTCTGAGAAACCTGCACATTGCTGGAGAGGTGTTGGGAGGGGAAAGGGAAAAAGCATTTGGATGGATCTTCCCAAGTGCTACAGCACAAGTTCACTTCACAAAGTGAGAAATGTGTGCAGGCAGGGTGGTCAACACAGCCATGGCGCCCAGTTTGGGTGCTGTGTGCAGGCAAGGATGGAGGAGCCAGAAACAGCTGCTGCCTTGGCTGAGGTTGAAGCCACTTAAGCAGGAGAGGGAAAAAGCATCACACTTTAGAGCAGCCCCAACCTAAGTTCCTACCACACAAAGCAGGACAGCACATGGCAATGTCACTTGCCCTTAACCGAAGGAAAGCACCACTGGGATGTAAGGGGCAGGAGGAAGAGGAGGGGCAGTTCATAGCATGAGAAGAAACCCACCATAGGGGCAAGGCTGCAATTTTTTTTCAGGAAGCACTGGCTTTTTGCTGAGGAAGTTATCAAGAGTAGGTCCATGCCGGCCTAACGGATCATCAGGAGGCATAAACCTGGAAAAGTAAAAAAAAGTCATGGATGTAAGCACTTGTCCATACACACTGGATGTCTCAATGGTGTGCATTTCCCAGAACACTTGAGCTATTAGGAAACTCAGGAGAGTTTAGTATGTATAGACTGAGGAGAGCTCAGCCTCGCAGACATGGTGCAAGTGCCCTATTGAAAACCTTCCCCAATGGGGATGGTGAAGAGAGATCAGCTTCCTGTCTCTTCTATTCTAGAAAGTTATGATTACAAAAGCACAGGAAAAAGTGCTGTTCTGTCTTGTAGGAGAATTAAAAATACTGCCAGCCAGCCTTCTCTCATGGATTTAATTCTCTTTCTTATAAGAAATAGAAATTAGAAGATACCAAGCTTTGGTTTAACATCCCAGCTTGAATTGGAAAGAAGCAAAGCTGGTCACTAATGCTGTCACTCAAATAGAAAAGTTCACAGAAGAGTGACATGGGAGAGTTTAACACCAAGTAGTAGACTGCTCCTGAGGGAGTAGGAACTCAAGAAACAAGATAAGAGAAGTTGCAGTAAATTCCTCTCAGAAAAAGGCTCATGTATTCTGCTCCTGGTGGGTTGTGCATTGTTGTTGGAGCTGACTTGGCCCATAATGTTTAAATACTAGATTATATAACACAAACTGTCTCTTACCTGTTACTGACAAAAGAGTACATGAGTAGTCGCTGCTCAATAAACCATTTCCATTCAGGGTTTTCATTTTGGAGATCCCGGTAGTGGTCATTGGAAACGATGACTCCATCTTTTTCATAAGCGACTTTCACTATATAACGATCATCGTAGCAAACTACCCTTTTGCCTTTCACCTTCCGAGACGGTGTGTAGACAAGGATCGATTGCTTTTCAAGCTCTTCAAGAATGTGCTGATCTGATTGGGTGGTTAGCAGAAATGAATAGGATGAGGGGGGTAGGAAAGAAAATAAAGAAACTAACTAATTAAAAATGACCAGGTCTCAATCATCTGCTAGATGTTTCAGCAATTTAGGCAACTTACAGCATTGTGATTTTCAGATGCACTGATATCTAGTGGTTATTTGGCAACCTGTAAAATTTGAGACACCCTTTTTTTATTTTTAAGTCTTACCAAAAAGGATGCCTTGAATTCTACACCAGAGGCATACTGAACCTTTGTAGTGCCCTTTTTACCCTGCTAGATCTAGAAGGCTCATAACCAGCCCTGGTGTGAGCTTTATTTGGAGATAAAATGTGTGTGATAAAACAAAGAAATAAACTTCTTTTGCTGCTATTTAGAACACTCTGACTTCTCACCATTCCTGGTCTGCAAAAAGGCAGATCCCCAGATGCTTCATCTGCAGCCAAACTGCTGGCACAAATCCTGCAGATTTATTCCCATACAAACTGAGTCTCACTCTCCTCCACAGACTTTTGCTGATACACTTTCTTCATCTGGAAGAGGAACCCTCTTCCATGAGGGTTCCGTGTACCTTCTGTATGGGGTAACAGGCTAACAGATAATAGTCATGCAGTAATGAACGTCGCTGCCTCCTGGCTGGACTTAAAAGCTCTGTAGACTCACTGTGAGCTGAAAAACTCCTTCTTTAACTCTGCTGGCAACAACTTGTGCTTGTAAAGCAGAAGGTTCAAAGCAGTGTAACAAATCCTTATAAGTAATTTTAGCTACTAGCCAGGAGCAGTGAATGGGGCAATGAATTAATGACTAATTTGAGTGGTGGGAAGCCTGATACACAACTTGAGCTATGCTTGTCTTTGCAGGGCAAAACTGTACTGGGTTCTTCACACCCCCTCTGTCTCTAAACTGCAAACTATACCCAGGATGGTCACCTACCTGCAATGGGACTGTCTTGTCGAGGGGGCTCCTTTCTCCAGAGTGGGACAAAGACCTTGATGTATGTGTGCCCCCTCTCTCGAAACCAATCCACCGCCAGCTGGATCCCCCAGCAGGAGAATACCTCTTTGTTTCCATGGCTATAAAAAAAAGGAGGATGATGAGACAAAGCTTTTATGAAGCTTAGAGTTCTCTTTAACCAAGCCAGTGATGAAAAGGAAAAATAAACAACTTTTGTGTCATTCACCAGTTTCCAAGAAAACAACCTGGCAGGGTGTCCTGGTTGAACAGATCTAAACACCTCTTCAGAAGCAGAACCAAAAAAATTTATCTGAAGCAGTTTGGATGCTTAAAAACAGAGATATCCTATTTCCCATTTCTGTGACCCAAGCCTGTTACTTCCATCTATATCTACATCTGGGTGCACTTTGGTCCTAAAGTACCAACAAGTTATTAGGTCATGTCAGACCTTTTACATGCCTTGTCTGATAAGGGTTTTTGAGGAGTGAGAGTTTCTTCCAGCACCAGCAGAAATCCATTAGGCTCTCCAGTGAGAACCAAGTGTGGTAATTTTCTTCTGTGGTAACAGAACCATCAGAGATTTTAATGGCTGAAGCGGCTGCAAGTGTGATCACGGGGCATTCAACTGCTGATCTCTTTCGGAAAGGAAAGACAAACTATGGGGGAAGAAAAACTGCAAGAGGCAGGACGGAAAATATAGGGACCCTAACCCAGGACACCAAAAATGGGACAAGACATCAGTGGAGATGACCATAGGCACCTCATAACCACTTTTATCTTGCCCTAGTTGGTGGATTTTGTCTTCATTGCACAGAGAGGTAGGAAAGCCCTAGAACAAGTGTTGTCGAGGATGCCAGCAAGGTGGGTTCTGAAGAATTATCAATATTCAGCATAAGACAGAAAGGATATCACCTCTAATTGTTTTTCTTGAGGTTGTTTTCTAAGTTTCTCCCTCTCCCTGAAAGTTCATACTGCTTGGCATTCACTTATCTAAAATTCAACTACAGTGCAGTCCATGTGTAAAGGAAGGTAATTTGTTAACTACCTCTGCACAAGGAAACTAAAATAAACTCTACACAAGGTCCTAAATGAATAAACACCCTCTCAGTATGTACAGAAACCTCATCCTTGTACTTTGACCTTTCTGGATAATATCACCACAGTCTCACTCAGGCTTTCACCTCTGGAAAATGGACTTGTAAATTACTCTCTCAATTACTACACCTACCTACAGTGACAGAGCAGTCAAGGACGATGCTGCAGTCTTAAATGACTCTCCCATCACCATCCCCTGGGGATTCATCTCTAGGTACTGCTTACATCAGCCTCATAACCAAAGCTCCATTTTACACCCAATAGAAGTTTCCATCCTGAAATGGTGACCACAAATGAAAAATAGCACAATTTGGAGGAAGAAACCTCGTTGCCTATTAATAGATACCAAGGCAATAGGAAGCCTTACAAAAACCTCAGCAATAATAAATGGTCTGAAGTGCTCGACACATCGAGAACAGCTGTTTTGTTTGGTTTTAAATGATAGAATCTACCCAGGATACACATAACATCACCTGGACAGGTGAATTGGAAGTTTGAGTGGCTTTTTCAGATAACCGCCTTTAAAAGACACTCTAGGTACATCTTTGATGCCACGACTCAGAGAAAGTTCAGCAACAGCCTTCTTTAACATTGACTACTTATATATATAATCCTGTGAGCTTTAGGAAAGCTGTTCTAGATATACCCCAGTGCAGAAGGGGTAGTCAAGCACAAGTGAGTCAGCCAAAAGGCCAAGCAGAACAAGCAAATGAGGCACCTGGAACTGTTTCTCAGCATTATCACTTAATCCATTTCCTGCTACATTGCTACAGCCAAACCTGGGGACCGTGTATCTAAACCAGTATGTACATGTGTGGTGTGCTGCAGTGTCCACACAATGCCAGCATCTGCTGTGCAGCAGAGCAGGGGACTCAGAGCTCTACATTCTCCCTGTGTGGTCACGGATCAGCTCCTGTCAGTCAGTTATGTCCAGTCTGTGGACCATAACTGATATGTCGTAACTCAGTCTCATCTATCCGTCCTGCCAGCAACAGGTTACATTGCACTTGAGTCACAGACCAGCATGGCCCATTTCTTGGAAAATGAAGCAGCAATTTAGCATCGCTGCCATCATTAGCATGCAGTAAGTTTTTTTTAAATAGTGCGATTCCAACTCCTTTGAGAGGAAGTTTAGGCAAAACAACTCCTTTTGAAAACTGCAGATGGCCCCATCTCCACCCGTTCATGACACAGCCTCTGTCACAGCTTTGTCAGAAAGGGGAGAGCCTAGTGCAGGGCTGCAGTGGCCTAGGACAGGGCCTTTGTACCTATCACAGCTTTTAAACTAGGTGCAAGTGCAAACACTAGAGTAGATAACCTCTTTGGTGTGCAGTGAATAGGGTTATGACAGTTCCGTTTTCATATTAACACAACTCCATTTATTTTTTCCACTAGCTGTCCTAACCATCCTGCCCACTTCCCATGGATAGGCTGGCAGGCAGCTAAGTTTCTCATTACATCTGATGGAAACACGAAGTGTACTGAGACATTTGATGAGTGAGACTGGCTGAAGGCAAGGTTATTTTCCATTCAGTTTCTATGGGTAAGCTGATTGATGGTTGAAGACTGCCAACTCACTCGCTTTACTACCCTGGGGCATATACATCCTATTCAAAACCTTGCAGTCTGCAGTAGGCCCTCAATGCCAACTCTGAAATGCTCCAAAAATACCAGTCCTAAGATATACATACAAATGCTTGAGACATTTTTCTCCACACAGGCAACTGCCTCTTGAAGCTTTAACTTTTTAATTGTTTCATCCCTAAACTGCTGCTTCTGCTCCACTTTTATGGTTGTTGGTGTTGATGGTGATGCAGTTTTTCCCAGCAAGGAGACCTAACATCCTTTTCCCCTAACTTCTGCAAAGAGTCCTTCTCTGTCTGACAGCAGCAAACCAGAAAAATTAAAACAAAGATACTGAAAACACTCACTAGGCCTATCCCATTAGCCAAAGTAAATGCCATTCAGCACCACTTTGAAAGGCATCCAAGATAGGAAAGCAGCTCCTCCCAGGCTGTGCCAGTTCAGTACCAGCTGAACTGACAAGCTCAATAGTCTCCTCCATCATCCAAGTAGTCTTTAACTTTATCAAGACAGAGGTTGGGATGTTTGAGAAGAGCTGTAAAACCTTTGGTTTTCTGAAATTCAAAACTGCTTCACATTCCTCTAATTCCTCCAAATCAGAACACCAGACTTCAATAACCTATCAGGCAAACATCTCTTGGACTCATGCTTTGGAATTTATCTAGAAAAAAAATTTAAATTTACATGCCACAAGCATGTGTGGCTTCTCAAAATCCATTTTGGTGGGCATGTGGTCTAGGAAAGCAATACAGCATGCTAGCTCAAACCATCCACTGCACATACCTGGAATGCTTGTTTAAATAATCTCTGTCTAGCAAGCTCCCATGCACAGGATGGCACAGAAGGATGATCTCAGAGCTTTCCCACAGTACTCCAAGCTCAACAAATGCCCTATTTCATCAGCTGCCAACCTACTGTGAGCCTCCTGCTCAGTGGTAAGAGTGCTTCTGTCATCTTGGAAACAATGCTGTCCCCTGCCCTGTCCACCTCTGCCTGTTGTAAAAATAAGCCTTGGTAAATCATTGAGGATAAGGTTGTGCCAAAAGACTGGAGAACAGAGCACATGACCTGTGAGGAGTAATATTGTCCCTGGCACAATGGAAAGGTGGGTGAGCAGCTCAGCCAAGCTGCCTGAGTGGGTGATCAGTTCTTCTGTGGAGAAGCAAGATGGACACCTTGAGAAGGGGCTAGGGTGAAAATGCAAAGTGGGGCAGGAGGTCCAAACACCTGGCTACCTGACCTCATGGCCCAGACAAGGTCAAGCAATTTTGCTCTGGTGTGTATTTCCCACTCCTCATGAGTCACCCTGAGCAAGAAACCCTTGTTTTCAGCGAGAATTTCAGCCTTCACCCAGAAGATGGCATAATTTGCTTAGTCTCCAGTTGCTTTGGATTTGCTTGTCCACTTTGCCCTCTAACCAGAGGGAATGTGGTCTCATCTCACCTCACAGGACAGCAAACCAAAGGAGGAAGCCCTCCTTTGCCCTGTCCCAGCCTGCAGGGACAGGCTTGACCATGCTGAGTGGACAGGGAAGTTAACAGAGAAAGCAGATGAATAGCCAGTGCATCCTGGACTCTTGACTCCTGGAGTCTCTTGCTGTCCATACTGCTTGGGTAAACAGAAGCCAATCCACTGCTGTCTTTGGACATCCCATCCACATGGACATGCCAGGTTCCCCACCAGTAAGACTTCTTTCATAATGACAGGGCACTGCTTAGGAAATGTAATTGGACAGGATGGGTTGATGTGACATTTCCCAGAAACAGAATTATTAAGGAGGAAGTGAGTCTATTCATTGCAGGTCAACTATCAATTCCCTGATAATTCCATAAAACTGAAGCCAAATCTAAAACCAACAAAAAATATACAAGCCAGGAACATTTTTGGGTTTTACTTACAAGTCAAAACATTACAACTGTGATATTGTTAGGAACCACAGTCACTGGTCTTTACTTCCCCTCTCCTTCTTAGGTTAGTTGAGTGGGTCTGTCTATCTGTTCATCAGTTTTTCCTGGAAACTTCTCAGCGTATAGATTCAGAAATCCTAGGCACCCATTTGAAAAAGCAAGGAAATTCAATGGTGAGCTAAAAGGGAGAGATACTGCCACAAACAGTAGTGGCTAGCCAGCTGTTGCCTTATAAAAGGTCAAAAAGTAGAGCGAGCCAGTGATTGCATGCGACGTGCATATTTACGGGCATCAAGATATCAAGAACCTGTGCATTAGCCAAAGAAAAGGAATAAGTGATTGTTCGTACATTATACATCAAATACATCAGTGCATCTCTCACCTGAAGAAAAAACATACTTCAAGCCATCAGCTTTAAAATTCAAAAGCTTCAGAGGAAGAGAGACCCCCTTGAGGAAATGGAGCTTACCTCATTGCAACATTGCTGCCATCAATCACAATGGGTCTCAAGGAATCGGAAGAATCACTTTCGTCTTCTCCAAGCCGCTTCAACCCTGGTGTAGTGCTACATGACCCACGGGCAACAAGTTTTAGCGGGGAAGGCTGAGCCTGGTTCTCCAGAGCTTGAGGTTTACTACCCATCCGAATCAGTTCTTTCAACACATCATCCTCCAGGGCCTCTGGGCCCAGGTTCTCCAGCACTTTGCAGATGTCCTGCTTACCATAGCCCAGCTTGCAGAAAAGATCCAGCTTGCTCTGGTTCACTTCCACCCCTGCTGCAGACACTTTTTTGGAGCGTGGTGGTACTGGTTTGCTAGAAATTGAACCAGTCAATGCCATCTTAGCAGGCATTTGCATTCCTTTAAACCCAATGTTCCTGTCTTCCTAGGCTTGTCCAACAGGCATCAGCTTTAGGGAGGGAAAGATTAGAAACAACCAAACACAAGTGTAAAGGAAGAATGTGCAGTAATCTCAGTTATTTGCCTAGTGCATAGCAGAGACCATCACATCAGCTGTCTTCTCTCTGAGAAGACCGTCCAGTCTTCTCTCAGTATTAAAGCATTTTTCTGGTCCACTCTTATTTATGAAATCACCAGAGTGTCCCATACAATGTTTGTCACTCTCCAAACATTATGTCAGACAGGTGTCATCTTAAGTCATGAGCTATGCTAGCCTGCTTCTACACAGACAGCCTGTATGCGTGAATTGGTTCTTCAGACTTACCTCACAGGAAATGATATCAAGGACGGTGTAACCGGGGGATTTTCAACTTGCTCAGTGTGGTTTGTCAGCCAGCGATAAATATCTCTCAGATGTTATTGGATGGGCTCAGATGCCATAGCAACTTAACAAGTATAGCACATTTTATCCAGTGATTTAAGGAAACATGCTGTTTGCAAAGTATCTGGGAACTCTGAACATTTTTTATAGTTTTGTCTTTCCTAGCATGTGTCTGTCTCTATGCACACAAGTATACATTTGAAATTCTATCACTCATCTATTCCGATAATGCCTGACTTACTCTTTTCCTGTTACTTGCTATTTCAGTGAGGGCTTTTATATTCAGAGGAGCAGCTTGTTTTTTGAAAGCTCTCAGGGCAGTGCTTGGAAGCAGCCAATAGGCAATCTGGAAAGCAGTTTCAATGTCACTTATATTTATTATCAAGAGAAACTGGTAATTCAGAAATGAGTGTGCAAAAGTAGCAAAAAGCTACTTCATGCTTCTCCAGAACCGCACTATCTATGTAAGTTTCTGGTCTACCCAGTGACAGAAGGTGATGGGCAGCACATGCAGAAATACCCTGAACTGCTTTAGCCCAACAAGGGTGACACAGAAGGACATACACAGGAACCACTCATCCGTCAAGCCAAACATCTTCAGTCACTGTTGGTATACTTGCACTGGAGCTTCTCTTGCCACATCACTGCAATTATTGGTGCTACCTGGATAAAAGCTGTGGCTGGTTCTTCTACCCACATTTAGGATGTAAGGGTGACCCTGTTCCCTTTGCTGGTTGCGGTCAGCAAATGACGCAGAATTAACTGACCAAACAGCTACCTCAAGGACAAGCCCAGAGCCATAATGACATTGCACCCACTAGCTCCCCTTCCCAGCCTGCCAGCCACTCCCTGCCCAGCAGCAGGCCACCCCAGGAGCTCAGAACCCAAAACCATGTGAAGGAAGGCATGGAGGTAGTGGAAACAGGGAGCTGAGAGAGGAATCAGAGTGAAGCTCCTACCCAAGAGCCCCACTGGGCTGTGGAGAAGAACTCCACATTGTGTTCAGTTAATTTAAAACTGATTAGTTCAGCAGGAAAGCATGATAATTAGTTATAACCCCACCTCATACAACTTTGACCTTTACTTTTCTACATAGCTTTATAACTTTATAATCAGGTATTCTGTGGAAGAAATCTGGCAACATGAAAAATGAGAAACTGCATCAGTAAAATAAAAAATACCTTAACTATGTCATAATCATAAGTATAAAGCAGTTGCCATGTGTATTTTTCCATCTAAACCAAAGCATTGCTTATTTTAGTCAGTGACTGGTTTTTCTCACAGTGTACTCCATAAATATAACAATTTTTACATTTGATCCCTGTTGTTCATTCATTGACTAAAGATGAAAATGTAATTGACTGCTTTTTCATTATTGAAATGGTTTCTCAGCTTTGAAATAGCTATTTGCTGAGCTGAAATACATTGATGTACATAAATACAGCTGAAGCCATCACATCTGGGCTAGCACTGAAGCAAAACCTGCTTCCAGGTATGCGGTCAGTGGCTCAAAACACTTAATGTGTAGTACTTGACACAGACAACAGTCAGGTCACCCTTCTAAAGAGGGAATTACAGGACAAAAATATCACTAGCTTACACATTAGTAAACAGTCAGTAGTTTTCCCAAGTCCAACAGCTGAGTTGGTTGCTTATGACCAGCACAAAAAGAGAAATTTTGCATCACATAGTCCAGCTTTTGCTATCACAGACAAACAGGCTATAAAATCCCATTTATAAACTTTGTGACCTTAGTTTTCAAACTACTTAGATTTCCACCTGCCGCTTTCCTCCCTTCATCACAGCAGATCCCATTGGGAAGCTGTTTTTTTTTTCACTCCACTGAAAGCCAAAATCTTCTCATTTCCTGGCTAAATTTATCCACAGGTAATGGTGTGCCTATCCTGTGTTCTTGCTTTAAAAGCACCCCTCTCTGTCTGTTAACCCCTTGTTGTGACCCCAGATGCACACACACACAAACACACACACACACAGAGGAAATGGCTTCAGTCAGGTATCCAAAATTCTGTTTTAATCTTAACATTCTAAAATGTTAACTTGTAAAATCTTAACTATTTTTTAAAAGTACTTTTGACCAAAAAAATCAAAAGACCTCTTATGGTCTTCTGTCTTTCTTTTATTTTGACAGATTTTTTAAGATTAGAAAATAATAATTTGAAAAACTTTCCTAAAAAATGGTGGTAACTACTACATCTTGAATGACTGTAAAGAATAATTTTTTCTTGTCCTTCCACCAGGTGTTTGTTTGCTCTACTTGTGACCAGTCAGAGCAGGACCTGGTGCCCTGCAGATGTGTGTCTGTGCAGCATCTCCAGCAGCCTCAGGCCACAGAACCACAATAAGGACCAGCTTGACTCACTGGGAGCTAGGACTCCTCAAAGCCCCTACCAAAGCCACATCCTGCCTGAGAAGAGGCAGAGGGGACACAGCCCCAGACAGACCTGGCATTGGTCTGGGCAGAGCAGGTTTAGGTCTTCTCTAAAGTATATGTGTGTGCTGAATAACACAAGGACCACAGCAAGAGCTCCCTGCTATGGCAGCATTCCCACTCTCACCTTAGATCTGGGCCACCTCTTCTTCCTCCTTCACACCCAAGAATAATGCTGCAAACCGCCTAAGATTAACAGCCCATTCAAGCCCTGCAGTATTTCTCTGAAAGGAGATGGGCTACTCTGCTTTCAGAAAAACAAGAATTTTTACTTTCACAAATTAGAGATGCACATAAACTCAATAACAAGATCAGTCATTTGTTGTCTTGATGACTAAGAAAAATTTGCCTTTTTCTTCCCCAACCTCACTGCTCCTTTTGCCAAAAATAATAAAGCCAAACTGCCCAGAGAGTGATGTGTACTCACAGGTAACCCCACTGGCTCTGTGCCTTACCTGACAGCTGTTCTTTCTGTGCCCAGCAGTATCGTCCCACCACTCACCAGCCAGAAGCTGGAATCAGAGCAGTACTGGCCTCACAAGGAAGTCACCAGCTCATATTTAGAGGCTTTATGGCAAGGCTGATGTCAACTGAGAGCAAACAAGTGCAGTGAGCAGGACAGAACTCATTCTATAGGAAGGTTTTACTTCCTCATTTGGCTGGCCAAGCTCTCATTTAACTGTACCGTTTGACAAACTTTCACTTCAGTTTTCAAAAGGGGAAAAGAAAAAAAAGAGGTTCCCAACATATCTCAGTTCTGAGTCACAGGCAAAGATTAGTCAAGTCCACTCTGGCAGGAATCCATAACATGAGGCAGTAAGAACATGGCATATGAATTCTGGGTCAAGTGAAAAGTTTCCCACCAGGGTTGCTCTACCAAGTTAGGGTTGCCTCATTCCCATGCATCTGGCAAATTTCTGACCTTCAGGGATACATGGAAAAAAAAAAGAATTTAAAAAAATCAACATTTTGCTTAGCACTTGATATTGCAAAGCCTCATTCAAACACTTCCATGTCTGAGGGAACCTGGTCTAGGAGACTACAACAAAACATGAAAAACTAAATAACCCCCTCTAACCTACCGGTGCCTCAATCAAAAGGCTACTTCAGAGACACAGAGCCTGTCCATGACAAAGAATGACAGGCACTTCCCAACAGAAAACAGAGGTTTTCCTCTGCTTGTTCCTTACCTTGCTGCAAAGAAATATGCCCAAAATCCAACTTTGAGCAGCAGGAAGGGTTGAAGACTCAAGGAAGGGTTAACCTCTGGGACCCTTCAGATGCTGCAATCAGCTCTTGCAGGTGCAGTGCCCTCTGCCTCCAGGGCCAGGGAGGGTGTGGGTACCCCACTGTGGAAGGAGAGCACCTCTGCCACTGTCAAAAGGTGACACCCCAGAGCAGGGTTGACCTTTCCCAGTCAGAAATCCCTCCCTTACTTGCGTACTTTGTGGGAGGACGCAGGGTGGCCAAACCCTTTGTAGTGGTATCCTGTTTAATCCAAAGACTGACTGCTGGTAAGCAAGCCTCACCATCCCTTCCCAGATAGTTCCAGTAGATGGTTATGCCTTTGCATTACACTCACGGTCCTGGAAACTCTTTGGGACCCAGGTTGCTCTGCTGTTGTGTAAAGCAGTGCCCAGGCAGTCACAGGATAAAGAGGAAGCACCCCAGCTCATCTATCCTACTTCTGGCACAACATTTCCTCTGATCCACAAAGATCTGGCTGAGTAGGTTAGTGGATATGGAAATAGGGGAGTGTTCCTAAGATCACAACTAAAGAAATATGTTAGTTTGTTGCTGCCCAGAACAGCTATAAACTGAACAGCCACAGCCTTTGACTCTACACCCCTGGAGAGGAAGGATCTTCTTTGCTCCATTTAAGCTTGCAGAATGTCACACATCTCATTACAAGACCACTATGAAGCAGTACTATTGGAAAGGAAAGAGAAAGTTGCTGCATTATTTATAATCCAGGTAGGCAACAGAGCAAAGCATACAACATAGCATATTATCATTTTAAACTCTATTTCTAACTAAAATGTTTTCTTTACCACATAAATAGGAACAAAACTGAGCTTTTAAAAGAAAAGAAGTCAATTAGATAAGAGAATTTCCATTTCTAATGAAATGACTAAACCCATCTACCATAAAAAGCCATGAGGAAAAGACCTCAATATCATTCAAATTGTAGTCAGCCAGGAAGGCCCTTACCCAATCCCTGAAACCTGTTAAGAGCCTTTACCTAGGTGGTCACCAGCAGACAGAGAGAACACCATGAGAAATAAAGGAGCATTTTTAGTTTTTCAGATGGCCTCAAACCCTTTCACTCACCAGCACAGATAAACATTTGAGCACCCAAGGTTTCATAGACATTTGCTTTCTCTGCTGTGCTTCCTTGTGCTGACAAGCATGCTGAGTTTTCCCAGCACAGATTTATTGCTGTTGTTATGTTCAAGAGGGAAAGAGCTGCAGTGAGAGATGTTTTCAGCAGGGAAGATCTCCCCACTAATGGATGTTCTGATGCAGAGCTGAGGACTGAGGATTTACTGGCTTGTGAAACAACTAGACCTTCACCAGAAAGAATCACTACCAATCTCAAAGTGGGACAGCTTTTATGTGGCAGCTCCTGGAGGCTATGGAGAGGACCAAGCATGACTTTCAAGGAGGCTCCTTGTGCAAAATCACTTTCCTGGTGGTGTTAGACTTCAGTATGAGAAAAACACTCTCTTGAAACTGCAGAACTGCGGAACACCTCAGGTGTTTTGGTCTGCACAAACCAGTGAGCTATTTGCTTTGCTAAAGGAAACAGTCATTATTGCGTCATCACAAGAGAAAAGTGTTATCACCATCTTCCTCATCTGTAGAAGTTCACCCGCTGGGAAAATCAAACAAGTGTATGTGGCTATAGTATCACAATGAAAATTCTTTAGCCTCTAACCAGCCTAAGACAGTTGGGATAAAGCAAGTGCTAAATCAAATGCAGGTCTATTGCCAGGAATATTTTAAATAGTTCTGGAACTAATACATTCCTCATCCTCCCTCAAGCTAGAATATTTCCCTAGTGCCTTCAAGGAAGGGTTGGGACAGACCCTCAAGCCAAGCTCCCTGTATTCAACTGTTACACAGTACTAGCTATGCTCCCAATTTTAAATAGGATTTTTGCACACTTAGACAAAGTCTAGATGTTTGCTGCCAGTGCAGTGAACTGTTGGCAGCTGTTTGCTGCCAGTGCTGTTGGAGACACTGGAAATTTTGACTTGGAGACAGTTTTTTACCCCAAACATCTACATCACTAACTTAACAGGTGCTACTAGAGTGACAGTTCAGTTATTGATGGGCAATCCTGTATTCAGGCTGGTAGAGAGCCACTACCTTTAGAAGAGGTACTTTTGCCAAAATGACCGCCTTTCCTATCTCCCCAAAACTATGCCACTGCGGTGAGCACTCCAACTGACCAGGGAACAGGGAGAACAAAAAACAGGGAGAACTCATTTCAACAATGCAGACAACGGTAACTTCTTGGAAAATTACAACCCCATCATAAGATGTGATGTAGCAGGATCCCAACTTGGTTTTGCCTAAAATATCTATTTTTCCTCTGCCTTTTATATAACAAGATACAGCTATTACTCAAGTGTTTTCCACTAGGCTTATAACAAGAAAGTACCTTTCACAATCAGAAAGTCCCAAACAAGTTTCAAGTTTAAAAGTTTACTGCTGCTCAGCTTAAGATTTCAGAAAGCTCTTGGAGCTGTCTTTCAGCTTCAATAATTTATGTCATGCTCAGAAGACTTAAACCTTAATGTGGTTTACTGATACCTTTTAACAGACCTACCACGTTTAACCAATACGATACTGGCTTGCTCACTGAGAAAAAGCACTTTATATCAGTAACCAGACCAAGCATTTTACACAAAAATACTGCCCTGTAACAAGTTGTCACATAAATCTGTCATTTAACATTTTTCAAAATGCTTGTGCTACCCCTATGTACGCAGCAGGTGATTGATAGAAAAGGAGAGACATCACCCATGCTCTAGGAAGCTTACAAGCAAAACCTGTAATCCTGTTGTCAATAAAGTACAAATTTTACATTAAAAAATTCAGGCTACAGGAGGGTGAGATGAACAAAGATAAGAACAGCAACTGATTCAGAAATTATTCGACACATCTTGAAAGTTTTTAAATGCTTCTCCAAATAACTAATGGAGGGGGACTTGTTTTGTTTGGGGGTTTGGGGTTTTTACGTGGTTATTAAGGCTTATTTGGTTTGGTTTGGGGTTTTTTTGGACAAGTGGAAGGAAGCAGGTACAGTTTTACCTACAGAGAGTAAAGATTCTTGGCAGCAGAGAAACAGAGGCACACGGCACGCTCTTCCATCCACACATGGGGCTACGCAGAACAACTCTTCCAGCTTGTATCCCAGAGGAAGAGCCAACATGCCAAACCATTGTACCAAACCAGGATTTTGATGAAGAATGTTTATGTGTTGCCAGCTCCAAAGCCACATGGAGCACAACTCAGGCGAGTTTCATAAACATACTCGTGATCTTTGAGAAAATAAACAGGAAGCCATCAGCAAGAGGGCCAACAGCCACCAGGCAGAGCACACACCAGGAGAAGCACAGGGTTACCATGGATGTTTTTGGGTAACTGTTTACTGTGTCATCCATCCTGTAATGCCAACCACTTGTATACAATCTTTGTGCTATTTCTACTGACTTGTATGATGTCCACGGGACTACAGAGAGATCTCTGTTGCAAAATCCTACCCCTCTCCCACTTGCCTTTAGTGCTTTAAGACTACACCCCATTCATAACATGGTTTCAGTCAAGAACACTTCAAATCTTGGACTCAAGCTCAGGAGAGATAAAGAGAACTACAGTAACTACAATGGACACCATAAAATAGGTCTCCAACTTCCTTTAATCCATGGAATATAACAGTTTAGAGTATACATCATATTTTTAAGCTGTTACAGGTAAAGGAAGCCAGTAGAAAACTCTGAGGAGCTGTTTCTTTAAGCCTTTAACCTGACGAAAGAGCCCAAAGCACGAAGAGTTCCCCTTCAAAAAGGCCTCAGCTATGTCAAAGTGTACAAGTTGATGTTTCTGCTGCAACATTTCAGTGTTATTTCTCAACATTATAGAGGAAGGTGGGGTGTTCTTTGTTCTGTTTCCTGACTACCACAAACACCAAAGGTCAATACTGAAACTGAGGTTGGAGATACCACTGACGAAAAGGAAATGAGGATAGGGAAGTGTGAACTCCCATTAGATTAGAACAAGTCAACTCTTCACCTCCCAGATAATAAAAAGTCCTGTCCACTCCAATACCTCTGGCAGGACAGAACCAGCAGGAAGTGTTTTTGGTTTCAGCTGACCATATAGCTTGTCTATGTAATTTCCAGAAGAACCACGTGCACACAACCACAATTTCCAAAGACCATAGCAGTAAATCCCATCTAATCCAGAGCGCTGGGCCACCCATGTGTGTGCCAGGCGAACTGCGGTCCCTCCAGTGTTAGCAGACTAGCCTAGAAATGTAGTCCTAAAATTAAGTACTTGCCTTCAAATTGGGAGCTTTTGTGCTGTCATTTAATCACCTATTAATATCACCTTACTTTTGAACAACCACGTTTGAGAGTTTTCTCTTAAAAATATAAACAGGTAATCTCGTCAATCTGAAGATACTGGGTACATTTTTAAAAGCAATAAGGCATATTGGAAATCAGAAACTTGAAACCTTTTGGATTTTTTTAAACTACTGATTTTTTTAACCCTTTATTCTGAAGACTCTTTGACCACCAACACAAATTGACTATTTACTTCCATATGCTATTCATATAAAGGTTCAGTTCTTAAGCATTTACTTTTTGCAAGGAAAAAAAAGCCGTTTCTGCTGCAGAAAAGTGCAGCATATGACTGCCATTTCCTAAAAGCAGCAAGAAAATTGCTCTACCATCTCCAAACCCTTGTCAAATCTGCAGCGCAGCAGCACTTCAGTGCCTTTAACCACTGCTGCACAGTGGTGGCAGCACATGGAGCTGATGGGACTAAGCCAAGCAGAAGCCCTTAATTTTAAAGGAAGGAAAGAGTTTTAAGTAGTCATATACAAATGGTATCTGCCCACTTCCTGGAAGGACTGTGCACAGCACACTTCTGTCTCCTCAGGTCTTCTATCACGCTCATTACCACGACATCTGAAAGTGCAGAAAGGTAAAAACAACCTCCTTGAAAAAAGGAGGTATGTCATGCAAATCCTGTCACAGTGGAGAAGGGCAATTCACTTGTTAGTGTATGCTTATGTTTCCAAAAAGCTTTAGACAACATTCCTTACCCGAGATTCAGACCAATCAACTAACATAAAATACTTTATTGAAACCATAGTTTTGGAATCACAGCTTACTCTGACAGTCATCCACTGGGCATTCATAGAATTATAAGGTCAGGCTGCCAACAGAAGGCAACTGCTTTTATCCAGTAACTGTACGTCCATTTGACAGAATGTTGGAAATACCGGAAGAAAACATATTTCAGTCCCCCTCTTTCTTTTCCTCATCCTTCATCTGTACTTGGACCTCTCTTTGTCTTTTGATTTCTTAGGACTTCTGCTTCTGTCTGGTTTTTTATCCCAGTCTCTTACTCGGAAGTCTTCTTTGTATTTGTCTTTCTGTTTGCTGTAACTATAATCTCTCTCCTGAGAACGGCTGCGACTCCGATGCCTGTCTTTCTTCTCACTCTTTATCCTCTCTCTACAGCGTTCTCCCTCATGTTTTCGATCAGAATCCTGTTAAAGGAATTGGACAGAAATGTAGTTACAGACAAAACGGGAAAATATATAAAGGCATGAAGAGTGAAGAGAACTTGAGAAGACTCAAGCATGGTTGGTTCCTTAGCTAGGGCTGGTACCACCTGAAATAGATTCACATCCATGATGATTCGAGAAAGACAACACGAAAAAAACCCCAACGAAACCATATGAAGAAGATAAGTTTTTGTCAGTGTGTATGGAAAAATGCAGGGCTGTCAAGGAATGCTTCTCCTTGTATTTCCTAAGGAGCATTACCAAAAACTGATTATATCAGGGATTCCACTCAGATGGATATTATTAAACTCTTCATAAGCATCACACAAGCTTCTAAGCTAGATTTGGATTTTTAATGTAAGTATCCAATGCAAGTATTTCCACCATAAGTTTTGGTTCAATCCCCACAGGCATTCCAGTGCTATGCAGATGCAGAACATTTTTTAAAACATGCCTGTAATAATTCTTAATGGCCTAAACTCTAGGCTTCAGCAAAATAAATTACACTGTTACAGAGACCAACGACACACAGACACATGCAAACTACATTTCCTTGAAGTTAGAAGTCCACAAGAAGAGGTAGCATGGAGAATATGATCCTCTTAAATGCACAACCAAACAACAACACAGGGTATGTGAGTTGAAATGGAAATAATGAGCTAAAGAAAAGCTAGTTATATTTTGCAGGCTTATTGGTATGACCAATAGAGAAAACACATGAGAATACAGTCATACACAGGTACAGTAAACTCTAAGGGGTCCAAGTTTATCTATCTAATTTAAAATTACCTAAAAAGGAGAGATCAACAGTATTTACTACAAGTGGTAATGGTGTTTAGGCACACACATAAAAACTCCTGAAAAAAAAAAGCTGCTGCAAGGTCAGGGAGCCAAAAATGAGGAAATTTTGAACTTTCATAGATTTCTTCATGTTGTCACTGAGAATGCTGTGTGAGTGGGCTGAGTGCACAGAACAGATTTGCTCTGGAGAGAAAAACGAGTAGGTAACAAAGGAGGAACTGCTGTCAGTAGACAATTGCTCTACATGTTGCACTAGGCAGTATGAAACCACTGAGACTGTAGTTAGGAAAGACAGTCTAATCAGTCAGGCCTGAAATGTCACACTGACAACATTATGGCACAGCACACACTAGACTCACTATGTGCGGACACCAATACCTGTACAGGCCATGGCATCATAGCGGTTTTAAAAGTAAAAAAATACAGATCACTTAGGAAGCAAACATTCCATTTCAAGGAGCTCTAAAGATTTTATTAATACAAAACACTCATTTTTGACATGTGAACTAACATTTTTCAAGCACTGCTAAAAACTAGTTTGTTCTTATTATTCAATTAAGATACACCACGAAACAAAATACAAGAGGGAGCTTCAGAATCCTGCAGAAAGATACTTACACACCTTGCTGTTAAAAGGTGGCAGACACTTTTTTTTTGAAGGTATGACTGATCATCTGAAAGTTAAGTATGACTATATGCTCTAGCAGACAGATACCAATTTATGGAATTTTAATAACAACACTAAGCACAGATCATGATGAACTGTGAAAAATGTCTGCATTAAATTACACAGTGTTTCCTTCCTCGTTTCAGATATGATTTTCCTAAATATGCACCATGACAGTAGCACTCACAATTGTACGGCTGAAACCTATACTCCATGTACAAACAAGCAAACTTTATTTATTTAAAAGAACAGTGAAAAAACTCTACTCCAAACAGAGCTTTCATGCAGAGAGTCAGGGATCAGGATGGTTCCCAGAGCAAACACCACTTTTATAATTACATAGGTAATGCTGAAATACTAGGGTTACAATAAGCAACATAAACCCCCTGGATAAACACCTACATGAATAATCACAGGTTTGATCTATAACAAAAAAATTCTCCTACTGCTGGCTACAGTAATCTCACTGGTGGCCAAGTGCCTATTCCATGCCTTTAATGTCAAACTTATTTCAGTACAGATGTTAAAATGTGAATCCACCAAAAAGACTCAGTGGTGCTTTGAGCTATTTATAAAAACTTTGTCCATTCACCGTCAAAATGATGCACAGCCATATTACTCTTCTAGCCAAAAACCCTCACTCTCCATATGTTTGAACAAGACATCAAGTTTCAAGCCCCTCTGTGGCAAGAATATCAGAAGATGGACATCACAAGATGGACATGCCTGTGGTGGAGTACAGAGGAACAAGACAATATCGGCCAGGTAAACAAGTGGTGGGCTTTGTGTATGGCTGCCTTCTACCTGATTTGTTGCTGGAGTTGCCTCCCAGCACATGGGAAACAGGAGAACAGCAGAACAGTGCTCAGTTGAAAAATCTACCATGTCAACACTGGAGGCAGGTTACTGGCCAAGTCAGGGCAGGGAACAGGTTAGTGAACACTTGAAGCTACAGACAAATAGCCCACATTGAATGCCATAGAACGAGCAACTTGTTGAAAGGATTAAAAAAGTCATATAAGCATTGAGTTAGCCAAGCTCAGTGACCTTCATAGAAGCATTTAAGGTATAGGTGCAAGTCTGAAAGGGACACAAAAAAGTCACCACAGTAGCTACTATGAACATGGTGTAGTGGTCTGAATTAATAGAACGAATTGCATCTTAGTCCACCACCAACACAAGCTCCATTACCCCTTAAATAAGACTTTACATTTTAAAGTCTTTGGCATAGAAAAAGGTCAGTTTTTTAAACACTCTATATTAATAAAAACAATGTTATCTTGATATCAAATCTTTCATGCCCTAAGTCAAAACCATGCTGTTTTGGAAGAGGAAGAAAAAAGATTCTTCCTTAAAAACAGGCTCTCTCCTACTGCTGATGTCCAGATTTCTCAATACAGGATCACAGCCTCTCATCAGTTAATGACTAATGACTAAGAGATAATCACCCCAATTCTTAATCCAGCACCAGGCTGGGTTGTTTGAGGAAGGAAAAAGGAAAAGAGGGAAAGACACTTCTCTGGAAGTTCATGGCTGACTTTGCCAAAAGTAGTCACTTCCTAAACAGCACCTGCAGGTAAATCAGCTAGAAATACTATGACCACAAAAGTAGAATACATATGCCACCTCTAAATACATTAAGCATACCACTTATAGGCACACTAGTCAAAGGTTAAAAGGAGCAAAAAAATAGAGACAGCCTTTTCAGGGGGAATATTTTGATCAAACTTGACGCTGAATCTAAAGGGAACAGTATGCAAAAAGCAGTAAGAGCACGAAATTAAAACCAGAAAAATGAGTATCTCTGTTGAAACCATGCAATACAGAAATTGGAAAGTTAGGAAGCCCCTATGTCTCACAAAAAACTATTGGATAGGCTATACTCCTCCACAGATTCAGTTATCTTAAAAAATAAAATCCAAGAGAAAACAGAGAAAACTGGAAGGGGAACAAGTTGTAATACAGATCTCAAGCAGAAGCTTGACCTGTATTCAAAAAAACTACCAAATCCTATTCACAAACCCACATGGTAGTCCAGCCTCCTGCCCCAGACCCACATCCTGTTACCTACTAAACGCAAGCCACAACATCCTACCTCTTCTACCCACTGGAATCAAGTCAAACAGCACAAGATTCAAAAATACATTCTTAAAACATCAACACTGCTGAAGATTCAGGAAACAGGAGTCAGACTAAGAAAAGGATGAGTCAAAATATACTAAAGAAAAAAAAAATCACCAGCAAGAGAACAGAAAAACAACCTAACTTTATGGAAACTATTCAGAAAATAAAACCCCTTCAAGTCATAGCTGGAGTTCATAGAACAAACTGCAGTTCCAGTTGCCAGAACTTCCCACTATAAGCCCCTGATATCAATTAAAATCTCTGCCACACTAAGGACTTGGGGTAGAAGTTTCTGTATGAAGCACAGCTATTATGCTCTTTGGCCAATTAGCTGTGGGAGGTCTGCTGTTGTTTTGTTTTAAAGTTCTTACTTCAAATACATTCTATGATTTACAAAATAGGGTTAAGGGAGAACACTTTGTTTGTCTATATTAAAAATGCTACCGTTACCCTCTGTGCTGGCCTCAGTATTCACAGTGAACACACTCCATCTCAGGAACATGCTTCTTTCCCCTGTTCTGGTATGAGTTCCACAGATTAGGACCAAATTATAAAATAATAAAAAAAAAAAATTTGTATATGTCAAACAGGATTTCTCAGCTAAGCTGGCTGCAGATTTCATGCCCAAGACACTTACTGAATCTCTACGTGAGAGTGAGTACACACTGCTCAGTATGTACACACTGCACACTACACACTAATGAGAATACTCAAATCCAGACAGAAAAGTTCTTCCCAGAAATTAATTTTCACAACTCCAAGAGGGATCTATGATGCTTGTCATCAGAGAATAGAAGTAAGTCTCCATCTGTGATTTTGGGCATAAGAAAGCTAAGCTATTACAGCGAACTGGGTAAAGGTGAGTAAGAGAGAAGAAAGCCACGGGAAAGAAGATACCAGAATACAGCAGCAGAGACTACAGGAACAAACCACACTAGGAGCAGGTGACTAAATCACAAAAAGATACACATACAGATAGAAGAGATCATACAGTGAAGCACTAGAAAATATTCTTTTCTAGTACCGGAAACAGCACCAGGAGTCCATCTCTCCTCATCCATGATTTTGTGCTATGAAATCCACTGTGCTACGAAGTCTCAGATCCCCTTGGAACTATTATGACACTGATTAACACCTTATATTGCTGCTGGTACTTGTGCCATTTGCAGGGATGGAGACTTCTAAATGATTTTTAAATGCTGATAACACATGACCAGCAAGTTCCACAGGTGTAATTTCTGAACCATCAAGAACAAAGATTACTGCCAGAAATATCCTTTTCAAGAATGCTGAAGCAACAGTGTCAATCAGCCAAAAAGACAGGAGGAAGTCTAAACCAACAGTAGTCCAGACCTCTTGTCTGTACACGCTCCAGTTGAGATTTCAATTATCTGAACAGGTGCTTCCCCTCTGCCCAAGGGACCCTGACACAGTTAGTACACAGTGACAAAAAGACTTTGTCCGTGAATGAGAAATAGGGCTCACTGGTGACACTGAAAGAATTTAATTACTAATGTTGATGAGAAAAGTTATTTTTAAGCATCACAGAAGTAGTAATGTAACAGAGCAACAGAATCGTGAATGCTCTGTGTACACAGAACTTACAGCAGTACTCAAAACTCATGACAGGACAAAGGCTTTATTTACTGTGGCTGAAACCTTACCACTTTCTACAAAGTTGGTAGAAGACAGCTTTGTTCTCACTCATAAAGCTTGCCCTTTTAAAATAGTAGGGTTTGGGTATTTTTCTTTTTCAGCTTAACTCAATTCTCCCTAATGCTCACACTTCAATGACAGTTCAACCCTCCACTTTATCACTGCAGACCTTGTTTCCACAGAACACCAATGTCTTGACTATCCCAAGTTCACAGAAATGTGAGAATGCTGTCTTGACAGGCTGCAGGGGAACTAATGAAAGACAGAACTAGTCCTGACGAGCTCCTCCATGGTCCCAGCCTTACAGTGCCATGTGCTTGCATAGTAGAGATGCAAGCAAACCCACACACAGATTTTACAGAAATGCTTCCAAAACAGTTAGGGAAAAATAAAAAAAAAAATGCAAAGAGATTGAGGGTTTTTCCATATGGGAAAAAGTCAACATATGATGGTCTGGCAAGAAAATGAAAAATAGTCTACAGTCATGAAATATGATTGACTACTAGTTTACGACTGGGAATACGTGAACAACGGGTTCAAAGTGCTGAAGATCTACTTTATGAGAGGCTACACTGCCTCTTTAGGATGTTTTGGTGAAAAGCCATCTAGATATGCCAAGCTGTAAAAGTCAAGAAGGATTTGGAAAGCCTCTTTTATAATCAAATATTAACATCAGCCTTCTGTAGGTTCACAACTGCTGTATTTTAAGGGACTTTGCATGCCATGTCCTCATTCAATATCAGACTTTTTTTTCCTAGCTTCTTTTATGAGGAAACCAATGAACAGGTATAAAGTTAGTGCATGAAGAGGTAAGTACCTTAGATTTTTTGGTCCTCTTGTCATCATCGTCATCTTCAGAGTGGTGGTGCTTTTTCTTCTTTTGCTTTTTAGCCAAGTGTGAGTGACTTGTTTGAGACTCTTCTACATCCTCATCCAGCACAAGGTCATACTTGGCACTGATGGTGTTGATTAAGGACAGATCTGTTATTTAATATCAATAAGTAGCAGAACACAACAGCTTGTGAAACAAACAAATCCCTGTTTATCAGAAAAGCATTTACCAAGACTTAAAATGTATTTCAGTCAGAACAGGGTTGTTAACTGAATTCTGTCCTGTCAAACAGTACAGCCAGGTCCCAGTTCTCCTTTTTTTAATACCCGTGGATATCCGAACAAGCTATAGGCTTATTTTCTCTCATGCTTACCACAAGCAAAGTATAATCTCAGAGAATGATTTAGTTACTACTCTGGTTCCATTCTGGATGGAATGTCCCTTCTGAAACTACTTAAAACTCTGTTATGCTATACGTCATTCCAGGGTTGTAGACTTGGAACATTATTTACCTGCACACAACATGGAAGTGAAAGAGCATATTTACTAAATTCATCAAAGCTATCAAGTGAAAAGCACAAAATGCTTGATTCTATCTCAAACATCAAATGGTTGGTTATATGAAGCAGCAGCAAAACATCCATTTGGCAAGCTTTAAAATTAAGAAGTCTTTTCCAGGCTACTTTCATAAACTGTACTTAATTCAAAAAGCACCTTTGACCAGAAAGGATACTCTTGCTTTGGTTTTACCTTCTCTTTCAGGGCAAGTTTTGAAGGTTTGTCACGTTCCTTCTCGTACTCTTTGAAATCGTCCTTTGTATAACGCCCACCTGTTCACAGAAAAATATAATCAACTCATTACAGCTAAAAACACAACCAAGACACACAACTATTATTAAGTCCTGATTAAGAGCTCTTCATAACCACATAGAGATGCACAGCAGGATACAGTTCCAGAAAAAAACCTGACATCTCGGTTACAAAGTAGGAATGCAGGACAAGCTGTGATGTTCTGTCCTTCTCTTGCAGATACCATTAAGCAACACACGGCTTTCTCCTCATTCATGTCTAGTGGAGACAACATACAAAGAGGATCACAAAGCAGAATTCAGTAACTGGCTTAGTCCCATTTAGGGATTGTGTGCCACACTACTTAAAATTCTGTTACCATGAAAGGCCACAGACTATTATTAACTGACTTTTTGCTCTGGGCTGCACAAAGGGAAACCTCTGAGACAGCTACAGCTCAGTAATTCAAATGGAAAACTATATAAAAAAACCTGGTCATGTTTGGATTTAGAGAGAGGCACGACAGATTCCCGTTTCCATCCATACACCGGAAGTACCAGCCCACAGAGGAACAAGCCACAGCAACGTGCTGCCATCTCACGGCCACACTGAGAACTGCAACATTCACTGGCTGGGCCAGAAACGGCCTCCCAAGGGACAAGGATAGTACCTCCCCTAGGTCATTTTTTAGGTACCATTGAAGCACAAGACGACAATATAGTTAGCTTTTCAATATTTTGAACAATTTAGACCTAATCTACCCAGATAAAGTTTTCCACACAGTCAGTTAGTACAGGATGCAGTGCAGCACATGGTATAGACAGACTACAGAGTCTGCTTTGCTCTGTGCAGGACAAGTTCTAGTACCGCAGTGTTCACGACCAGAACCCTACTTGGAGAAACTGTGTGCTAACAACCAAGGGCTGACTGCATTTTTAGGAGAAGACACACAAGAATGCCACCACTGCAATGCACAGTCACCTCTCCAAGTCTAGTGTTTTCTTCATTCCCCAGCAACAAAATAACCACTGCATCCACCTCTTCCTCCATTTTTTTTCCTCCCAAAACATCCTCAAACACCTGAACTTGGGTTTTCATACAATACAACCTGCTGGACAGTATGTTTGACCTACTGGAGGTGAAGAGCAGAAATCCCTGGCCTGAATAGTTACTTCTTCTTATATATACCTGACTGTCATACAGTGAATAAAGAAAAGAAACTAGAAAGTAACAATGTACTGCAATATTAGTCTGCTAATAAGTAATATCAAAAAACATCATGTCCAAAGCTTGAGAGGAAAAAATATTTTAGTGGCAAAAATACACTGGATAAAAAAGGTAATCAGTGGTAATGAAATGTTAACATAGGACAGTTGTAAACCCTTCTTCTCTTTCATACAAAACAAATGAAAGGAAGAGCTAACAACTGTGTTGCTTTATTTATTACAGCACCAGGAAAATTTATATCCCTGAAGATGAGATGATTTAAACTACAAACTCTTTATATAATGCTTAGTTTTGAAGCCATAGCTTGTTAAGTTACGAGGATCAAAGTATCGCAAATGTACTTACCTTTTCCTTTCCATTTAATCTTTGCAACAGACTGGCTAAAATCCACATGTATCCGTCTGTCATCTATCAGCACATTGTCCATTTTGAAGTAGGCTTTCTCACAGTCTTCCTCCTGATATTAACATTACCAGAATACCTTGAGTCATGATTATTTCATAAGTATATTCAACTGCTTAATGGCATACATTTCTTTCCAAAATTGCCTACAGTACACCAGTTCTTGCATTGTACCATTTCAAAAGCAATAGTTATGCTTTCTCTGAACATCAGCATTTCAAATTCCAATTCTTTAGTTCAATTCACCACTTTAAAAATTTGCCAGTCCAGTTAGGTATTTGGCACAATGTAATACATTCAGAAAAATAAGGAAAATAGGACAACTAAAAAAAGCTCCATTTTAAGTATATAAGTAGGCTAAAGCAAAGTGAGAACACTTTTCCAGGATTTTCCTCACAGATTAGACCACAGATTACCACATACAAAGCTATGCACCACCCTGAGAACTATCACTATCAATCTCACAGTAAGAGCAGCATGTTGATACAGTAAGCATCATTTACAAGCCCAGTGCAGGACACTATTGTATTATATATTATATTAGCTACCCCACACTTGAAGATATCAGTGTTTTCCCTTAATGGAAGTATACCAGAAATGAACTTTTATAAGCAGAATCTACATATAGTATACCTAAAAAACATACCTTTTCAAACTCAATGAAAGCATAACAAAGAGATTCACCAGTCTTCCAGTCTCTAATCACTTCACAGCTGAAAAATTGATATAAAATTAAAATGTCAATGCCGTTGAAGCAAAAATCATAGGATAGGAAAGCACTGCTTAAAAGGGAGAGTAACAGTTCAAATAAATAAAAAAATAAATCACAAAACCAAAACATCTTGAAGGTATTACAACACTTGATTCTGAGACCCCCTACTGATGTGGGGGTGTCTGCACAGAAAAAATGCATGCAACATACTTGAGTAATTACACTTAACTCACAAATGGCTACCATGAAGTGTAGAACTAGAGATTAATTTCTAATTAATGAAACAAAATATATTTTCCAGTATTTGTTATTAATTTTTTGCATTTCACTAATGCAAGACAAAAAATTTCACATTCTGTTTTCTCAGTCATTTTAAGCAAAGTTTAAACAGATACCATGTGACAAACTTTCTCTTCTTAGCAAGCACCTCTTTAGCAGCCATCTTTTCATGAGGCAGTTCACAGGGCAAAAATAAGAAGCCCAAAGTATTGAATCAGTAGATGCAAAATGGGAACAATACAGTATTGCATCAGTATCACCCAACTCTCGTACTTGACATGAGAATTCTTACTATAGGATGCTGAAGGAGGACAGACAGACAACCAGGGCAGGAAATGTGGCATTAAAGTGAGACTTAATAATGTGAGACCTCCCCAACATTACTGAGGAAATGACAAATCAGGATTAGGATACACAATTAAAAAGATGATCAAGGTCAACAGATGAAAAAAAAGGAGGGGGGAGAGAAAAAGAAAAAAAGCAGAACACAAGGCTATTCAGAGAAGCTCTAGCCATTCTTTGCAGCAGCCATCAGCAAGGAAGATGACAGGACCGTTTTGTGCAAGAATGCTGCTTCGTGGATTATTCAGAGAATCTATCTCAAAGTGGAAGGATTGCAGAAGAGGTAGTGAACAAACTAATAGAGGGAAAAAAATAAATCCCTAGGACATACAGACATCATGTTGGAGTTGTAAGAGCTGCACACAATCCCCATTTCACCACCCCCTTTCCTCCCCAGATAATCTAGTTTAGCATCTGGGTGTCTGCAGGCCTGTGTGCCAGTACCACACAAACTGGTAGAAACTCAAAGCAGAACAGACTTAGTGTGTGTCTGAATACACAGGGCCTACTCAGGACCACCTGAATAAACCTAAGTGAAGTGCTCTGAAAGAGTCAATATGCTTATGCATGATGATGATGCATTTGATGCAGTCTTTTGAAATCCCTCTGGAAATTCTAATAAACTCCTGAACCAAAGGCTTTCGGGGAAAAGGATATAAGGAACATCTTTGCACTGATAAACATGCAAAAGGTCAGGTAAGAGCAAACTGATTTCAAAGTTTGCTGATGATACTAAATTGTGCTGATGATACTAATTGTTAAAGGTAGCAAAAATAAAGACTGAAGAAATTGCAGGAAGTCCTTACAAGACCAACAAGACAGCAAATGATGCTCATATGATGTAGATAAATGCTACAAGATGAGCAAGGGTGGAATCATGTGCATTATAAAAAAAAAAAAAAAACAACAAAAAACCCCTAGCTTTAGTATTCACTAGAAAAGGAGTTGAGAACAATGCAGAGACCACCACTGTGCCACTGCATATCTGTAATTTCTTCAATACCATGTGCAGTTCTGATTCTCTCATCTTGAAATGAAAACAAAAGAACAGGAAAAAGTCAAGAAAAGAGAAACAAGGTAAGGAAATCCCCACTACAAAGCATGAGTATGTAGGCTAGTGCTCTTAGCAATGGAAAAAATTACTTTGGAGTATAGGACAGAGAGGTGTAGGAAAGCAGACTTCATTGCCCATCATGTCTTTTGATAGCAGTACTAGGAGGAATCAACTGAAACTACCAGAAGCCAAGTTCAAAACTCAAAAAGGCATCAGGCGTCAGAAACACCTTACAATGAGTATATCAGATGCCAGAAATGTTTGTTGCTTTATCCCAAACCATACATATTCCCATGCAGAAGAAAAACCCAGAGACCGTATACAGCTCATGCAGCATATCAGAAAAAAACTGCTGAAAGGATTGAGAGGACGGGGGCAGGGAAGAGTATCATATGCTTTCTTTGTTCCCTAGGATTTCACTTAAAACCACTGCTGGGACAGGATACTCATCTAGCTAGATCTGTTGTGGTGGTCTCTATCCAAACAGCACAAATCTCATGAGACACCAGACTACTCCTTAACAGCCAAACCTGAACTGGGAGGAATCAAGTTCAGTTTCAATGAAGAAGGTTTTCCCTTTTATTTTACCATAATTACCTTTTAATGGGACCAAATCGTGAGAATATTATCTCCAGGTCTTCCCCTGTGGTCACAGGATTCAGCTTACAAACAAACAGCACATTTTCTGGTGGCTTGACATCTGCATCTGGTAAGTCTCCCACCTGCGGCATACAGAAAAGGATGTTCATCACTTCTGCCTAAAGCTCTTTACAGGCAGCACAGCACACTGGCAACACAACTTTTGTATGATCTCAAAAAAAAAAAATCTTTCCTATCACAAAATCAAAAATTAAATTATTTTTCCTACTCAGTGCCACAAAAAAATGTTTTCCATAGCACCTAAAAATTCCACCGCTGGGACTTCATTCAAGTTGACAAATGCTTTCTACTTTGCTTTTCCTGTTCTTAACGTAACAGAGAGTTCTAAAAGCACTTCTTTTCCTCCTACAAGTCTTCTGCAACATTGCGGCCATATCTGGGGTTTGACCTTGGAATTAGGCTCTGCTGTGAACTATTCACCACAAATTTGAATTTGGTAGTTGTAAAGGAGTGAGATGGATTCACTCATTCTTCAACAGTGCGTATGCTTTTTTAAATTTTTTTTCCCTTAAAGAAAAAAAAAGACTCCAAAGCCTATTCACAGTTTTTGTTACTACTGAGTTTACAACTGCCAGCAGTTACCGAACACTACATTTAAGAAGAAGGAACACAGAGTTAACCAGTGTTAAATTCAACTAATTCCACAGGAGAAAGAGTGCCATTACAGATATGAATAATGCAACCTCAATGCCACTGTATGTACTGGGAAGAGATTATCAAAAATTAGCTCAGCCCTCTCCCACACATGCTAAACCTTTCCCAGGATTACAGATACTCAGCAGCATGTTATGTATGTTACGTTTTTTAACTGGATGTACTTCTAGCAAGTTTTTACAAAGCCTCCACTGTCCCACTTTTAATCCTGGCTTTGAAAATGAAGTATCACCAGTTTTATCAAAAAACCACATCCAGTGCTCACAGTCAATCCTTTTCATTGTACCACAGACATTTAACAGCACAGATTCTGAAACATGACATCATCACAAGATAAGCAATTTCAAGAAAAGTAGTACACATTCTTCTAGACTTAATAACATGTGCACACACTGGAATAACATCTGCAAGGTAAACGCAGGAAGATTTTCACCATTTCCAGAAGAATGGCACGAGTTTTTGCTTCTTTTTCTGCTTGAACTTCTTCTATTTCATCTGCAGACCGCCCTTGCATGTCATCAATTTCTTCATCTGCTCCTATTCTGCCACTCTGAAAAATTAAGGAAAAAGCTATTTATTACCAAGTCATGTCCAAAACTTCTTTCTTACTTTCCAAATATTACTTGTGTGATCTCTCCCCTCACACCCCAAGACAGGAAAATGCTTAAGCACTGTATCTCCACAGAACTGGACTTTCAGGCACTGTGAACTATAAGTATTCTAAATTCTTTTATATTCCCACCTCATACTCAAAAACTCATCACCCAAAATGAAGATCAGGAACACTGCAAGTACCTGTGATGCCTCATAAGACTCAAACATTAAACAGAATATAGCAAAATAAGAATTTTATTTTTATACACCTACACCTAGAAAGGATTTGAGGTTTAATTTTTCTCCTCTTCAGCATCTCCAGAATGCTCTCCCTCTTACAGACACCAAAAGGTGTATCTTCAGAAAAGTTATTAAAAAGAAAACTAAGTAAAAGTTTTCAAATCTCTACACAGTTGGCAGTGAGCTATTAAACTCCTTATACCATTTAATGTATCTGAAGGCACATCAGAGACTAACCACAGTGCAGACGCACTATGAAAGCCTCCTTCCAATCTTGTAATTATGTGTATTAAGTTTGAGAATAAACAATATTCTCTCTAGTCAATTTATTCATTGCTTGAAAAAACTCCTTTCCATGCAAGGAGATAATCTTACATATAACTTCCATAACTGCATACTAAGTGAATTATTAACTACTCCACTTATTTTTTAGAAAATTCCTTCTGTTTGAACAAATAGCCCACAACAGTATGCATGTTAGCACATATAACTCAAAGAATGACCACAATTACTTCCACTGAAACACATACTATTTCACATTTAAAAGGAAAATAGTGGTAACTACTTTAACAATAGTAAATGTTAGTTATATTTTGTCTCCTACCAGAGTATACAGAAAACAAATAATACCAAAGGTGAATATTCTGAATGTTCTGCTTATCTACACTGCAAATAGAAATCTAAAATACAGCTTTCAAACCTAAATCCACCAGAGTCACAGGGGAGAGCACTCAAGTCATGCTTTTAACATTTTCTTGAAAGATTAAGCAGCTGTATTTGATTCAACACAGCAATAGCTTCAAATAACTGACAAGCATTTGACATATCAGAACTCAAGATCCGTAGTAGAAGAGTATCTCATCCTCCTGTGCGAAAAAATGTGTTGTTCTTTTAGGACATGGATTCGACAGACAAAGCCTTAAAAGACTGAATTCTTGTTTTGGCCAAGTCTGTGCTGGACACCACTAGAGATAAATTTATTTAATTATTTCTTCCAACTTTTTCCCGAGAAGATAACATGAGCACTCACATCGAGCTGTTCCTTTGTAGGTTCTGGCGAGCGATCAGGAACAGCCAAGCCAGGTGGGTCATCAAACGGATCATCTAAAATTACTGTGTGATTTATCCTTACAGACAACAAAATCAAGATCAGCATCAGTTACATGCAAATAAAACTCTCTTTACCCAAGTAACAGCAAATCAGCTCCACTAATTCTCAGTTATATCCCAAACAGCCAAATATACTGTACGCTTGTAAGTTCTAGTACTGATGCTTCTGTAAGGGCGGCATAATTGAGTACTTGCATACATAATTGTTTATTTAGTACTTTCTTATTTTACCAATAGTACTGGAATAAAAATATATTTAACATAGCATGTACAGGTCGCCTGACTTCAAAATATTCATCTAGTTTCAAAAAAAAGACTAATTCATTTAATTACAATGTATTCCTCAAAAAGTGAAGTTAAAAGCAGTCACACCTGATATCTTGATATGGGATAAAGTCCTTATCTACGAAGGTTTCATTAATTGTCTTCAATACATCCATGCCTTCTGTCACTTCTCCAAATACTGTATGTACACCATCAAGGTAATCCAGGTTTTCCCCTGTAGTAATAAGAAACTACAAAAGAAGACACAAAACCAGTAACAATGAATACCAAAATTCAGTTTTGTTTTGGGTTTTTTTTACCTTAGGAGAGAGACAACTCTCACTGAATTCGATGGAAAAAAGATTCCTCCTGACTTTTGCAAAAGAAGATTAGTCTTCTTCCATCAGCTCTGGGAGCATTGTAAGCCAACCTACAGCTCACAGCCACTGCCTGAGGCAGAGAGGCTCTCTCACACAAGTCTCCCTCTGCATGAGCCTTCAGCTCTGGCTCTCTGGATCCTTTTGTGAGTTGGTTTGACTCAGCAATCTGGCAGAAAGTCAGACAGGCAGAGGAAGAGCAGACAGCTACCTGTTGGGTAGGTTTCTTGAGCAAGACCAGCAAAGGCTGTGACAGGCACCACAGCTGATGAAAGGGAGAGGGCAGAAAGAACAAGGCTACCCCTCTGCATAGCAGTGAGTTGGGAGCTGAGCTCTAATCACCTGTTCAACAAGCAGCAGTCAGCAGGTGCATTTTCATTAATTTGGCAAAAACTTTCACAGTTCTACTTTCACCTAATTCTACCCAGACTTTTTTCCTTCCTTCCCACAAACCCTTCTCTCCTGAAAAACAGGATGCAGTAGCATTGAGAGAAGAACTAGCACACAGTAGCACTGACTTAGATCAACTGGCACTGAAATGTACCTTAACACAAATCAGGTCTTTCACTTTAGGGCAAAACTGAGACTCTGGAAAATGATACCAACTGAGCACTTGGTAACAAATCAAAGATGGAGGGCACTTGATAATGAATGAAGGAGGAAGAAGCAGATATGCACAAATAACAGAACAGAACCATTACACCCACACTTTATAATCTGACCGGTAACATCTCACTCCTCATTCTCTCTGCAACACAGCTAAGACTGGCTAGTATTTGGTATAGGTTACACTAAGCTACACTCTACTTGTAAGGAAACTCCATATAATTCCTTACTGGAATTTTTCTTTCCCAAGGAAGAAGCTGCAATGATGTTCCTGGGAATTGCATTCATTCCCATATGCCTGTATATACACTAGCAGGCTGCGTCTTATATATAAATACAAATATCACCTCTTTTTCCTAAACCCCACACCCAAACACTTTTATACACACAATGCAAGGAAGCAGCAAAATTAACTGCATATATTACAAGCTCTAGCTGGAATAAACCCATACTTTTTTCTTAGCTGTTCTTCAGTTATTAAGAAACCCTTTTTTTAAAAAATTAAAACATATGGATATTACAAGCGAGGCATTTTAAATTTATAAAAGTGACAGTGGACCTAAAATAATAATTTAGAAACAACAGCATTCTATGCAAAAGAACTTTTAAAAAAATGTAAAAAACCCTACCTACAGCAAAAATGCACATGAACAAGGAACAGCAAAGGGCACATCACCACTTTCAAAAACTGTTTTATACCAGCACTGGGGTAAAACTGTAAACTTACTGTATTATTAATACACACTTTTATGTAACAATACAGAAGAAACTGTGGTATGATTTCAGTTTCCAAACTAATATGAAGTCATAACCAGAAAATTTCAAGAATATTTCAAACCCCAGTTTCCTTACTTTTCCCTTCCATTCAGCTACAGATTTTTTTCCTGACCATTTTATACATTAGCAAAATCCCAGGAATAAATAAAGGAAAAAAATAGAGGACTGAGTGCTAACAAATAAAAGTAATCTAGGACAGGATTTGAATCTGAGTATGTTAATTTTTCTCTTGTCTGACACAAAATACCCATTGGGACCTGAAATCCTATGCAAAATATTTAACTATGGCTGGTTTTTCACATGTCTTTTGACCATATTACAAGATGATGCTATTGAGATGACACTATCATTGTTGCATTGCTTGTGTAAACTCATGGAATCTTCATTTTCGTTACTTAGACGTGTACCAACACTGTGTACCAACCTGTGATCCATGCTGATCACTGCCATTGTTCACCATTGACACAGTTCCTTTCTTCTTATGCTTGATTCTCGGCACCTTTTCTGCCTCAAAAAATCTAGCTTGATCACCATAGAGTTGGCTGAAAATATATATAACAAATTTGTTACAAGGAAAAGTGAGCTAATCAAATGCTGTAAAACAGTAAATAAGACATCTTAAAAATTTTTACATTGGCCTTCAAATAAACCCAGAATATACACTGCATCCATGCACATTTTTATGGACCTGTACACTTATATAGTTCACTTTATATTACAGGGGAACAACAGATTTTTCTGAGACATTTCACAGAGGCTTTCAGGGGGGTTGGGGGAGATAGAGGGGTGTACTTATATGTTGTTAAATGCAGTATATAACATTTTTCTGAGGCATGAAGTAGGTTTTAAGTAGGTTCTGTAAAAATAAGTTATTCCATACTGTAAAAATGCAATAATTTAAGTCAAAAATTTCTCTTCCAAGAGAAACAGAAAACTAGATTTTGTGGACTTTGGCAATAATGAACAGTTAAAAAAGACGAACTGCCATTCTCCATGCTAGCAGCAGGACAGGATCTCACACTCTCTCATCACATTGCACTTCCCTACCTGCCATACCAATAAGTCTCAGAAGACCTGTAACAGAGCAGAGTATCAAAATAAACTTGATCTACTTGTGTGCAGAGAGAGCTTAAGTCTGGCAAGTTTACCTTCCTAGACTTGCATCTGCTTAGCACAATTATACTCTTTCCAGGACCAGAAAGTGAGGATTCGTGGATCCATGGGTTCAAGGTTTTGTATTTAAGAGGCTCAGACTGACTTACAAAAGCCAGCACTGGTTGAGCAACACAGTCTCTGTTCAAACCAAACTATTTATCTCTGTATATTGTGTTCCCCAGCACTTTGTAATTAGTTCTGCTCTGCAATTTTAATTCTACTTTTAATAACAATTTCAAAGGAATCATATAAAACATACACATTTTGCTAACTTCCATCCTAGCTGCTTGAATGATTTCTACAACTTTTGTCTGCATGACCACTGGAAATGTCTTAAACAAGGAAGAAAAGCGATTTCCTTATATACATGCAAAATGACTACAAAAAACTCAAATAATTTTTTAGAATAAAGGGATTATTTTCTTATACACAGAGGAAATCAAATATAGCCTCTATGTTTCACTCATGCTCAATTAACTACATTTTATTACAAAGATAAAAGTAGTAACAAACTCCAAATATTTGGCCTTCTACAGAGCACTTAGTTATGATACTTCTCTTACCAAACTACAGTTATTCGCTAGTTTTTAAACAAACAGAAATGTATGTACACGTTGTTAGTTGTAACTTCACTTCTAAGGTCAAAGACAGAGTAATGTCCAGGAAAAAAAAACTGAATGGCCAAATGCAGTGTAGAAATTAAAAAGGTATCTAAGTATGACAACCAAAGAAGCCTATGCATCAACATTTTTACTTCCCACCAGTAATTCTGCCCCAAGAGAGCTGAAGATAATCAAACTGGAGCCCCTATTTCCCTATACAATTCATTGTTGATACATATATTATATACACACATACATATATCATGTTGATACATAAATACTTACCAAAATATGGATTCCCCTCCACGGCCAGTTCCCATGGGGTCCCCAGTTTGTATAATAAAATCCCTCTGTCACAAAGCAGAATACGTTAGATATTGCTTTCGTGTTTGTGATTTTAAACCAACAACAAAAAAAAGGAATTGAGAATCCTCACCTGTACATTATAAATAAGACAATAGTTGTAGTACTTGACTTTGCAGAGCTTCAGGAAATTCAGACAAGCTGTAAGAAATCATACCAACATTTAGTAAAGGAAACTCCAGATAGAGGAAGAATAGATATAACAGATATTCAGTTTAACGTGTAGAAAAGTGTTTTTGGAGCAGACTGTGTCGAGGCTTATCAGAGTATAATCTATAAACGCTGAAATGCTCTAATGAGAGGTAACATTTCCTCCCTTCCTACAGCCCATCTCTAGCGATTCGAAGAACTCTAAACACGGCTAGTTATACAGAAACACACTTGATTTTCCCTCCCGTTTCTTTTCAAACGCCTAAGAAAGAAGATCACAGCAGTCCTTCGATTTACAATGTATTACATTTGTGGCCGCAAGCGCCGCCTGCATCCCCCGCCCGCCCCAGGGGCGCCCAGCCCGGCCGCTATCCCGCTCGGGGCCGCCACCTGCCCGCGCAGGGGGAACGCGGTACCGGCAGGGGACAGGGGCCAGCCTGGTCCCGGACAGGAGCGGACCCACGCCCGGTGGGGCCGGCTCGTACCGCGAGGCCGCTCCTCCGTGTACAGGTCGATGACCAGGTCGCCCACCGTGGTCTCCAGCAGCACCGCCATGGCCGCCGCCTGCCCCTTCCCCCGCGGCGGCCCGGCTGGCGCGCCCTCTGCCGGCGCGGAGGCCCCGCGGGCCGTTAGGTGCGGGAAGAGTTGTCCCGGGGCTCTGAGGGCGCAGGTGTCGGAAAACGTGGAATGTGTCGAAGTTATCTTAAGGCAAATGTAAGATGTAAGATCTTTGTGTACCTTCACACAGAATCACAGAATCACGGCATGCATTGGGTTGGAAAAGACCTCTGAGATCATCGAGTCCAACCTATGAACTAACACCACCTTGTCAACCAGACCATGGCACTGAGTGCCGCATCCAGTTTTTCCTTAAACACCTCCAGGGATGGTGATTCCACCACCTCCCTGTGGGCAATTCATTCCAGTGTCTAATCACCCTTTCTGTGAAGAAATTCTTCCCAATGTCCAACCGAAACCTCCCCTGGCGCAGCTTGAAGCCATGTCCTCTCATCCTGTCATTGGTTGCCTGGGAGAAGAGGCTGACCCCCACCTGGCTACAATCTCCTTTCAAGTGGTTGTAGAGAGTGATGAGGTCACCCCTGAGCAGCCTCTTCTCCAAGCTAAACAACCTCAGCTCCCTCAGCCTCTCCTCATAGGACTTGTGCACCAGATCCTTCACCTTTGTCGCCCTTCTCTGGACTCTCTCTTTCAAGCCTAATCAGCAAGAAAGGAGACCTAATCAGTGAAACAGACAGCAGCCAGCATCCCTTAGTCAAGGACATCCTGGAACCAACAAGCTTTCAGGATGCAGTAAATCAAGATATTGATGTCTCTCTAGATATACATTGCTAACTTGGCAAAAGACTCAGTCAAGGTCCATCTATCCTATAGCTGAATTATGCTCATTATAATACTAAAAAATCACAGCCATAGGTCAAAAAGACCCCTGCTCATGTGAAGACCCTTCCCTTGAGTATATGTAGAAGTTGGCTGGGATTACGCAGCTTGTATGGAAATTACGGTCAAAGGTTGGACTCGATGATCTTGAAGGTCTTTTCCAATCTTAACAATTCTAGGATTCCCCCCCGTCCGCCCCTAGGAGCAACTTCTTGTGGCAAAGTGCACGTTTTAAGGTGCATCATTCAACTTTTGAGTGTGGTGTGCACTGAGAGGTGTGTGTGCTTATTCTACATAGTCAAAACCAGTTTTACCTCACAGATATTAATTAGAGCAATTAACAGTCCCAATATTTACCTTGAGTACATGGTCACAATATGACCTATAGTACTGTGGGTGACTGAAAGGACAGACAAGTAAACAGAATTTATTCCCTTCCAATGTGTTTTTGGGCTTATGTGTTACAGCTGAGCTCAATCTAAGGGATCGTTGCCTTCAAAACAAGGGATCCCACTCCCCAGCACAGAGAGCTTCTGCTACAAGCTGCACTGTCTTCACCTCTTTCTAGATCATGCTCTGGTACTCATCACACAATGACTTGATCCAAGTCATTAATGTGTTGGGAAACTGGTTTTGTTTTTTGCTGATTTTGTTTTCTGCCAGATTAGTGACCTGAATTGATTCACTGTACAGGAAAAGGGAACCAGTGAAGGGAAAGGTGGGGAGCAGGAATGCACAGTACAGAGTACAGAGGTGCATGTAAGTTGGTAAGAGCAGGACCTCCTCTTCAAGTAGCAATAAAAGTAACAGCAGATCTAAAGCACCCTTATAAACAGCCAAGCAGGTAGTTTACTTTGCAGCCCTATACTGCTGCATAATGGTCCTGGAGATGTAGTGGGCTGGTCCTGGGGCCAAGACATGCACTGCAGGGTATTGTATTCTGCCTCCATATTGTGCTAGTTTTCAAAGCTGTTTGTGCTATCATCAATTGTTTTGCAGTGTTGTACTCTTTTTGTGAGCTTATTCCCAGTCTCCATGTCAATCCGGAATTGATTCAAGGCTGTTTTAAAGCCATCCATATGGCAGTTATCGACAGAAGAAAGCACTATAGCACACATTACATTTATTACTCTAAAACTTTAAGAGGGATGTAAACAGTATATTAGTCTCATGCAAGCCTGTGCTGCATGAAATTTAACTAACTTTCTACTTTAAGTACTCTTACTTTGCACTTCAGTAAGAAAGCATACCACTAACTAAGGCCAGGCTTTTATCACTCTTTTTAGTCACAAAAGAAATTAAATCCTAATTTCCTTATTCTTTATACTGGCTTTTGCCTCCTAATAACCCATGCCTATAATGAAGATTCAAACTAAAAATTACTTTTCAGGGTCACTTAAAAAAAGTAAAAAATGTGACTTTCCAACTTAAATATAAACCCAGTGAAACATAGCACACCCAGCAGCTCGAGCAGTAGTCAGTCTCAGCACCACATACTTTAAAATGTTACATATTCTAATAGTTACAAATGTCATGACATGTTCACCGGCAGACTGAAGGAGCCTAGAAGCCTTGGGGCTGAGCCAAAAGGAAAAGCCCTGTTATGCTCCCAGCCTGTCCCAGAACCAAGTACTTCCTGTATCACCCAAGGACTATTCACTTGTGAAGCTGATCATAAGTTATTTATTGCAAGAAATTTTACCATTTATGTTAAATGAAACTGTTATGACTTCTGTTTGCTGTGAGACTAATAAAAGCTTTGAAATTTGGGGAAAACGGAAGTATCTTGAAAGCATTTTTAGTACCTAGTTTTTCAAGTTTTAATTAAGTTCCAGGAGAATAAAAAGCAAATAAGAAAGAGAACTGAAGAAAAGGGGGTGCAAGAGATTGAGAGAGAAAGGAAAGAATGATGGAAACAGAAGGAAAGCATTGATAGGTAGTTTACCAGGAACCATAAAAATGAAGACAGTAAAAAATGAACAGGCATTCATCTACTATTCCATTTCAGTGAGATGCTAAATTCCTCAAGGTCAGCTGAGAGCCCAGCTGGAATGTTGCCAAATCTATAAATTCTGCAGACCAGTGATCCTTGCTTCCCTCTATTTTTATGTACCCTGATAACATTATTATGCCTCTGATACATTTTGTAAACATTTTAGTTAATTAATCTAATACACAAAACACTGTAATATTGTCCTGTTGGAAGATAACCCCACTCTGATTTATACAGAGTACAACTCATAGTTAGGAATTTCGGTAATTTAAACTTCCTCCCACCAGCACATGCAAATGACTGCAAGTACTGACAAGAGCTGGATTCTGGCACCCATCATATCCCTGAAATCACTCATGCACCCGTCATAAGATTCAGCAAAACGCTGTTTTGGGGAGCTGACTTACCTCCTAGTTTTCTGCCTCATGAGAACTGCACAGTGAACAGATCCTTTACATATTTCTTTCAGTTTACCAAACAGAGCAGATTTAAAAAAAAAAAAAGAAAAAAAAAGTCTGAAAAGACTTAAAAAAAAAAAAGAAAGAAAGGCTTAAGAGAAACTAGGTAAACCAGGTGATGGTGGTAAAGAGAGGTGGTGGAAATTAAGGCATCTGAGTTTTTATTCCTTCTTCTGTTACTGACTTTTGTGATTATTACAAAGGCAGTTAATCAGCTTTGTTTTTTCCAGTCTCTAAAACAGTACTAACTGCTGATAATAGAGGTGTTTAGGGATTAAATATTTGAGGTTTTCATGTAATTGTGTGAAATATACTTCACAATATATGACTCTCTAAAGCCTCATTTTCCAATACCTTGTACCTTGTGCCAGATGTTTATACCAGTGTCTCGTGAATGCAAACTGCATATAAAATACTAAGTTTCTGTGGGGTTTATGGTTTATATTAATTTTCAACCAATTGGGAGTCACGGAGCAATATAAAATCAGGCTACAGATTGCTTCCACATGACACCTAATTAATTGCTGTATTAAAACCTCCCTAGACAAGGTGTTAATATATTTACTACCCTTACCATTTGAAAGTTTTTTGCTAATAGGTAATAGCAATCTTTCTTATTGCAAATAAAGCACCTCTTATCTTCATATCCACTGAGGACTTGGAGATCCAGCTTGTTTCCTTTGTTTTTGCCTAAGACTTCAATGGCTTTGACTCCCACCACTTTCCCCCCCCCCCGTTTTCTCTTCTTTAGAATGACCTCTAGCTCTTTCAGACTTTATCTTGACCCTTATTCCTTTCCGATGACCCTTTTTGCTCCCTCCCGGAGTATGCAGCCCTGCTTCTGCTTTCAAGAAAACCCTCCTTGCAGTGCAGTGCTCCAGTGCTCAGCCCGGTCCCACTCCGGCCATACAACCCTCGCAGGTGGATAATTGCAGGCGCCCCGCGGGAGCCTCACGGCGCACGCCGGCCATTTCAGAAACAGCTGTAATTATTAACACTCTCTATAGTGCTAGCTCTCTTATTATGCAAAGTGCTTTCAAAGGCTGCTATCGCCTATTAACAGTGACGGGCTCTTGTAGGCGCAGGTCTGCGCCCACGCCTTACTCTGCAACGCCGAACTTGGGATCTCCCAGCGGCGGCGGTGCCGGGTCAAGGCCAGGGCAGGGGCAGGGACAGTGACAGTGGCAGGGGCAGGGCCGGGGCAGGACTGGCCCCCTCCTACCGCCTCCCCGGCTTCCTCCCGGCCCCGCCTGTTGATGTTTCACTTTGTTTTAATTCCCGGGTCGCAAGATGGAGGCGGCGCTGAGACGTCGGGAGCTGTTGCTGTTGCTGCTGCCGCTGCTGCTGCCGCCGCCGCTGGCCACCGCGCTGCTGGGCCCGGCCGCGCCGCTGGGACAGGTACCGCCGGGACCAGTCCCTGCCCCGTCCCTCTCCCTTTCCCTCTCCCTTCCCTTTTCCCTCTCCCTGCCCCCGCCCCCTCCCTACCCCTGTTCCTCTCCCTACCAGGGGTGAGCCAGACGCTGCCGCGGGGCGACAGAGTTCCCCCCTCTCCTTTTAATGGTTCATTTGTATAGGATTTGATGTGCCGAAACAAATAGCTGACAGGTCGAGGAGGGAGATAGTTAGTTATGTGCAATGTAGGTGTTTTTGTTGTATTTTCATGCTTGTCCGCCCACACCTTGGTGGTTCAGTGCTGTAGAAGTACGCAGTGCGTTAGGTCCACGTTTTTTCCTAGTGGTTTCTGTACTCTTGAACCAAGAAAAAGGCTTTGATGTATTGGTGTGTATATATCTATCTATATACATATATATTTGTACAGTGCTCTCTGTTTTTCTATTCCAATATCTATGCTGTATCTTGGTGACATTAGTTTTAAATTTATTGGCTTTTTAAAGGGTGGAAAGAGTATTTTGGGTATTACTTGGGAAATCTTTTCAGTGGGAATAAAAGGATGTGCCACAGAACCAGGTGAGCTTTGACTTCTAGAATTACAGAGGAGAACTGGGTACTTCTGCCTGTAGTTGAATCATGTCCAGATACATCCTCTAATTGTTGTAACTGTGAAACTCAAAAGTGTGAGATCGCAAAGAGGGAAGAGTTGTGTGGAGTTTGTAGTCACTTATTTAGCCAATGTGAATTTGCATTTATGTAAGTAAACTTATTATGGCTTTTTTCCCTCCAGAGTTATTTATTTGTTAATTTAATTTACGTAATTTAAGTTTCCAAGAAAGCCTGACGGAGGCCCTGCACTGGCACATCCTGTGTTGCAAAAGCAGAATTCCTGGCCTTACTTCCTGGCCTTGCTTCTCTGTATGAACTTTTGAAGAGACCTTTTTAGCTCTGATTTCAAAATAGGCATCTAGATCTTCAGACACCTATAAAAAGGGCATGGATGCTTGAAGTCACATGTGCAAAAGACAGCAGAGCGAGCTCAGTCCATGGCTACTTTGCTTATCCCTCAGAGAAAGGGAGTGCTAGCTTGAATTTGCCAAAAGACACATGAAGTGACAATGTAATATAGACCTATGCTCTTGCTTACTTCTGCCCAGAAACTTCTACACCAAAACTTCCAGTTTAGCAGCACTGAAGTTGTTTGTAACAGCTGGCAATTGTATAAGATATGGAGACGCCTTTGTGTGTGCTGTCTTTGGATCTGAAAGCCTAAGCGTGCCACAGGTGTGCCAGGGTGGTCCCACAGAAGGCAGCTTAGGGTCAGAAATAGAATAGGTATGTTTTAGGGTACTTGACTTAGTAACTGCACTGTAATGCTTTATGGGCACAGCTATGCTGTTTGTGAGGTTGAGTTTGTCCATTTGTGCAGTACTGCTCAGGTAGTCTTGTCAGCTCAGTTTTTGTTAGTTGGAAGTGTCTGCACTCTTAGCTTTATACTAGTGTGGTGGCATAAGTATATGCAGAAAATCTCTTAAAAGAGTCAAAAAGGGAACATATAAATTTCTACTTCAGTATTTTTTTCTTTTTAAGTCTTAAACTTAAAACAAAAAACCTTGCATTTTCTCCTGCACTATTTAGTTTTGTACATACAGGATCACTTTTGATGCGAAAGGAACAATGTGTCTTGAGAAAGTTTTGAGTAGAAGAGTTGATATTTTTTGAGCATGAGCTGGTTTATGGTGGCCTGGTAGGAACAGAAGTGCCTAGGCAGTGGGAATGCCATGCTGTGAGGTTGCCTTCAGAAGCCACAAGCTTAATGATAGTGGGTGATGGGGTCAGAATAACTGTAGTTTCCTCAGAATGGCTTGGGACAGCAGACTGGTTGGGAGAAGGCAGAATCAACATGTTCAGCTTTGCTTTGACTGGATACGACAACTGTGCTCTAAATTCTGTGAGCCCACTGGACTCACACTACTGACAGTAGTTCTTCCATATGGGATCAAAGTTTGCCTCTTTACTGATGGTGATGGGTTTACAGAAACCATAGTGGAAAGACTGAGGAAAAACTTTGAACCTTTGGAATAGTATTTTGTAAGGCTGAAATGCTTTTCTTCAGCTCTGGAATGTGAACGCCTCCATTGTTGTGCAATACTTGTAATTTCTTAAATAAGCTGTTTTGAAATCTGGACTTTTTTTAAAAAACATTAGCATGTCTGTTTTGATTTTTCTTTCTCCTCATGAACTGGATTACAGGTTGATTAATTTTAGACAAAGTTTGGGTGGTTTGTTTTGTTTTGTTTTTTTTCTTAAAAAAAAAAGGCAGGGAATGATGCAATAAGACAACTGACGTTCCCATTAAAGTAACATTTCTGGTGCAAGGTTTGGGCTATAGAGTATTTTTTTAATGTGTTGATAGGAACTGGCTAAAAGCATGGTATGCTAAATGATATTGCTATGTTATTTGCTTACTCTGTTTACTTCTTGATAATTTAGGCTAGCAGAGTTCTTTATAAATGGCATACTTGCCTACCAGACTTTTTTTTTTTTTAGTTCAGTTCAGTTGCCTGGAAAAAAATTTTCATATTATTTGTTGGCTGTAAGAAACGTCTCTGTGGATGGATAATTTCAGAACACAAGAAAATAATCTTCACTACATCAACCATTTGATGCAGGGAGTGTAGTGTATTTTTATCAAAGAAGAACTTTGTTAATAGTGATATGCTGAAATGTTTCTTGCATTCCTATGCCAGTTTCTCTGTTAAAAGCCTAGCACAAGTTCTGAACTTTATGCCTAAAAGAGCTGACATTATCTTCCTATGTGTATTTGATTAAATTAAAGCACAGTATGATGCAACCGTGTCTCAGTGTGTGAGAATGAGTATTCACCTGTAAAACTCCTGATAAAATATTCATAGTATGAGGGAGAATACAAAGGCGATTCATTCTAGTAACATATATAGGGCAAAGGAAAGGATAGGCAGTGTTATACTAAGAGTCATCATTAAGCAAGGAAGGAATATAAGTGTGCTTGTTCAGAAAAGCGACATAAAGCAATGGCAACATGTTAGATTTTTTTTTTATTTACAAAGATAGTTCAGCTTTAGTTAATTACAAAAATAATGGATTTAGTTATCTTGCTCTAAAGACTGTCAGGCAGCTTAATAATGCCAAACCCTAATGGAGAAGATTTGGTACTAAAATTCTGTAAAATGTGAAGGACTAATTATCGTCCTGCAAACTTGTCAAGTCTAACTTGTCATGTCAACTTATACCATGACTGTTTTTTAACTCAGTTATGCTTGATTGCAGTTAAGAATCATCCTAGCTCTGTTTTGAGTCTGATGAAAGAATTATGTGAAGCATGGATCATGGAGTGCTGGATTGCAAGTATATAGTTACACTATTTGGGGCCAGTTGTCCATATCAGTGCCAGGACTCAAATGGCATGAGTTTGTGTGGTAGTTTTGTTTGTCTGTTTGAACATTTTTTTTGCCATAATCTCTTCTTAAATTTAGAAACAAGTTATTAGTTTTGTCTGTTTCTTATCTGTTTGGCAAGATAAGAGTCCACCTTCATTGGACTTTGTATTTTCTGATCACAAACAGGATATCCTAATAATGCCTGTGTAATGGCTGCAAGGGGATTGTCTGCCTTTCAAGTCTCTGTACAGCTGGCCATCTTGCAAGGCATTGTGCCATCTGTTCCTAGTGCTGCCCACTCCACTTCCCACAGGCCTCCTAGTGCAGAAAAAGCCTTGTTGGGAGAGCCTCAATAGAGAACAGCTGTGCTTTAAGTGGGCTGGCCCATAGCAGCTGAATGGGGTTTAAGTGACTGATGCAGTTGTGTAGGGCTTAACAGTTACCCTGTACTGGGAGAAACTGCAAAGTGCAACCCATCGGGTACTCACTGCCTGTGGAAGAAGTTTTTCCATGAATCGTTAATCAGAGCTGTTTGAAGTTCATGCAGAATTAGACCCATCAGCTTTGTCATGTGCAACATTTTTCATAAAAGAGCAAGATAAGGTGAAATGTTCTCTGTACATTTCTGTGTGGTGTTTAATATGGAGAGTCTTTGAGAATTAATGAGTATTCCCTTTTAACTTATGCCAGATGCTTTGTATTCTTTGCTGCCATCTTTTCCCCATCCTGTTCTTCTGCTGCTACTGCAATTATACTGCCTCAGTTAACACTCTCGAGTTCTGTTGCAGCACATGCTGAAAGATTTAGAAAATTATCAGTACCTGCTTATTGCAGTTCACTGCAATATATGTCATCACACTCACTGCTGTTGCCTAGCTGTCCTAGAACATAATGACATACATTTGTGGTAGCAGTGCTGTCCTCTTTACAGGTTCTGTGGCTGTTACCACTGTAAATATTACTGTTGGAGCACTAAAACAGGGATGAGAAATTGTAGGAAAACTCAGGAGACACATTTACATCCTATGAGAGCATTAAGAGTGATAGGGCCATTTTTAGTGCGGATTGGAGTTTTGTGTGAAGGCATTTGCCAGTACAGGAAGGGATAAGGGGCTGTGAAGTATGGAACGGGTGTCAGTGTTAAGCTGAAAGCACAACCTGACTCCTGCGGACCTGAATTACTTCTTGGGGCTGTCCTTTGATTCTGACCCTGTCAAAGTGCAGCTTTCTCAAATATTCCAATGAATTCAGAACCTTTTAAGTTTCAGGACTGTCTGAAATTATGTGAATCTTCATGATATTGTTAATACTGAAAAATGTATTGTAAGTTATACAAAGAAGTTTTACACTCACAGTTCAGGCTTCTCCAGAACTTGATGGTGCCATATTATGGATTACTGCAGAGGACCTATGTCCTGCTCTCAATAACTTTGTTACTACAGGATTGGCTTGCTATGCTTCTGATACCCAAAATAAAGGATGTGGGGTTATTTACCTTTCTTAGTACTGAAGTACATAGTACAAGACGTATCTATAAAGCACTGTAAAACACCTTCTCCCCCCCTCTCCCCAGTAGAGAGTTTTATTATGGTAATATGAAAAAAAATTCTCTGTTGAAATGAAAGGATGTTTTGTAAGTCTGAGTCTTCTGCTCTAGGATTGGAAAGATGAGTACTGAATTATCACTGGAGCACTTTTTAGCAAGTATGGCTTGTCAGGCCAGGCATTTCATCATGAAAGGCTCATACAAGACCTATTGGCCTGCCAGGTCTGTTTCCTTCCCACTTTAGTAAAAGTAAGCATAAACAAGGTATGGCTCTTGAGGCTTGAGCGCTGCCGTGGATGAAAGTGGGTCAGCTGGGATGGTACACTGTTCTCCTAGGAGCTGCTTGCAATAGTCCCTTCCTTTCCCCCAGCTCTCCTGCCTGGCTTTTCATTGCACTTGGCATGTATCCTGTGGTTCTTGCCCTCCTGTAGATTTTGGTATGGGGTGTGTAGGGTCAGGAAGACTGGCTACAGCAGGACCTGTTGAGTTTTAGGTGCAGCACTGCAGGAGAGACTAGTGGGAAGCCATGGGAAGACAGCAGTGAGGAACTTGCCTTCAAGGAAGGGTTAAGTGAGCTGAAGGCTTCAGCATAAAATCAGGAAGACTGAGTTGAAGTACCGTTTTCCTTGGGAAGATATTATGAAGAGTAGTGAACAACCTGTTCATTAATTGCAGCAAGGAAGCTTCAGATTAGATACTGAAAAACTTTTAATATTAAAGGTAGCTGAGTAGTGGAGTAAAGCGTTGAGGAGAGTGTGAAATTTTTGAATGTCACTGGAGAGCTTTAAGAATACATCTGTTGGGAATGACATAGACGCAGTTGATTCTGACTCTGGAAAAGTTTGCTGTCCTGTGGTCTTTGAGATGTTACTTTATCAGGTCGAGAAGGTTTGGAGCAAGAGCAATTGAAACTAATTATTTTTTAGCACCAAAACTTTGAGATCTATTTGAAATATTTCTTAGCAAGATTGGCACCAAGTCTTGTGAGACTGCTTAGTGAAGAGGCAAAACAAGAACATATGACAACTCAGGAGAATGGATGTACAGAATATGGGAAAGTATCAGTAGAATTTGTTAGATCTGGATGTGAACAGACTGGTCTTGGGAATGGCAAGAATATGAGTTCTCTGTTGCATGTGAACACAAAATCGCAAGAGTAATGGTGTAGCTGCTGTAGCAGAGTATTAATAATTTCTTTAAGTTATTGAGGAGCTTTATGAACCTGTGCTATTCAAGAGATGCATCACCATCTGCTGAGATGATGGTGAGGGCAGACATCTCTCAAGGAGATGCCGCAAGGACAGGCAGACCATGCACAGAGCCAATGCAATAGTCTGTGGCCATCAGAACGATTAGCCTGACTCCCTCCTCCCAGCTGCATTCTTGGATCTCTTGTGCTTGTCTGGCTCTTCCTTGCTTGTTCAAAAGACTGAAAAATAGTCTGTCAAAAAAGGGAAAGTTCTTGTGCTGATTTAATGAGCTAAATTGGCTCACTGACTTGGCATAAATGAGAGGGAAGGATAATGTGCAGGAGAGATCTGCACTCTCTCTTTCAGTGGCAGAAGCAGCAAGTGGTTAAACTGTCTTATTTGTCTGCATGTTATGTTCTAATTTTTGTAAGTTTGACAGCATGGAAATGATCCACTGAACTATTTAATTTCTTAAACGTGATATGCTCTTCAAGTGCAAGTTGGATACTACAGGAACAGAATTGACAGCTGTTTTGCAGGAAATTAATCATTGTGTACATAGCTCACTTTGTACATTTAACAGTCAATTGTTGAGCATATCTATCTTGCTTCATGCCCTTCATTTTCAAATAAAGCATTTGATTCAAATAAAAAGTAGGAGGGGATTTTCCTATTTTTCCCTAGTCATTTCCTTTTTCTTATAATCTGTTAGTTCCTTCATAGATGTTGAAAAAAGATTGCAAAATACTTCCTGTACAAAAGCCCTCAGATTTCACTTGAGGCTTAAAAAATTAATTACTTTTAAAACTGCCTGGAAAATCAGTCTTTTGTGCCCTTTCAATTCCCAGAAAATAGAAGAACCTAGGAAGTAATGACACAGAGTTTTGGTAATCTGTTAAACAGTTTGCAGGTATAAAAGATGTAGAGCTGTGAATGCTAAGAACTAAAAGAGCTAAAAGTATGGTGGATTTTTATTCTATTATTAATATACGGAATTCTTAAAACATGACAAGAAAATAAGTGGTTCAAAGAAATTACAGATGACAGAATAGAATACATCCTATGATTATGCTATTAATCTAGTTTATATTTTCAGTTACAGAATTCTAGTTCTCTAAGGAATTTGGTAATTTTCATTTACTTTGAATAGCTGGGATTTAACTTTGGAAGAAAAGTCAATGTAAAAACCTGTTTCCTTGAAAGGGCATTAAGGAAGAGATTTCTTTTTGGTCTTGGTGGCCAGAGAGTTTTCCTGCTGATAGGACAAATGTGTCTGAAGCATCACTTAGGAGTCACTTCCAACCAAAAGCTTAACGGTGTTAGATTTTTAAGCTGTACTCTTCATAATGCCAGTTTTCTGCTGAATCAGATTTGGATGTTGTTTTTCAGTTTTTGATAGTCCTGGCTAACTGTCTATACTGTTGATCACCCATGGTTTTAAGGATTTTTTGACATTATACTTGCATTTCAGAAGCTCTCTTTTCATGAATTGAGACTGTATTATGCTAGGTACTGCATATTTTAAGTATTTTCTGGAAGAATATTTAGTGTTATATAAAAATCCCAAATGAAAAGCCTTTTTGTGTGTTTATTTATTTAAAATTTTGAGCAAGCTGAACTTTTTATTGAGACTTATTTTTAGCTGTTGGGTGTGAAACCATGACTGAAACACAGAGCTGAAGAAGATACTGAAGGTATGGAGAGGTTTTCCAGAGGAAAATGAAATGCAGTTAAAATCACTTAAGGCTCCCAAAAGGCAAATAGGGAGCTTAACCTTATTTTTGAAGAGTGACTCAGGAAAGCTCTGTGGCAGTCATTACTTTTGGCCATGTGCAAGAGATATTTGACTTTTGCATGCAGTGTTTTTGAGGGGCAGACCTGGGAGAGTTAAGGTCCTATCTGCAAAATGGCCCCTGAAATTACAAGAGGGAAATGAGAGGACAGAATGAGTGAGTCAATAAATTACAGCAACTGGGGTTTGAAAGAAAGAAGCAAATCCCCATTGGATGTGGGTTTGAGGAGTCCCGTGTGGCATAATTTGGGAATGATAACCAAAAAAAGAAACAGGATTACTGCTAAAACTGACACAAATGAATATTCTTTACAATAGGCTAGCATGCATTAAATTAGACTTTACTTTGAAGGCTGAGTGCTTAAAAAACATTTACAGAGAAACTGATTTTTACCTTTTATTATCTGTTATTTTTTAGCTGAGAGGCTTCTTTTCCATTATATCCTTGTGAAACAAGTGATTATTATTATTTTATCCTCATTAAAGAACGCCAAACTGTAGAGTGGGGGATGCAGATGTCATTCTTTCTCATCAATCCACTTTATTAAAAAGTGGTGGGGAAAAAAACAAACCAACCCTTACATGAAACAAGTAAGAATATTCCTCTTTCTTCTGTCTGCTGGATAGAAAGCCTGGGGATGTGCTTTGTGTATTGTAGGTAGTCATTCTGTCAGGATAATGCATGAGAGTTGCCCATGCTCTGCTGTGATTTATGTGCTTCCTCAAACTTATGTCTCTTCTCAATGTTTTTTTCCAGGAAATGATCCGAGTTGGCGTTACAATGTTGAAAGCCAATGGAGAACTTCACAAAGGACAGGTTTGTCTGGTTTTTCTCTTTATTCAGAGAATTAATATGTAGTGAAACAAAGTCTGCATGTGGATGCAAATATGTAGTTTTATCTGATGTAAGTCACTATAAAGTGTGTTCCTCTGAGTGCAGAATTGTAGGATAGGGCCAGGAACTGTATACTCATTCTGTCTGTCTTTCTTTCAGGTTCTTTTTAATATCACCTATATTAATGGACAAGTATATGTAAATGATTTTCCTATGAAAAGCGGGGTTGCCCACATAACATGTCAAACAGTAATATGTGAGTATTCCCTTTTCCTTTTTTTTTTTTATTTTCCTCCTTCCCCCTGGGTATTTGGCTTCCCAGTTATCTAGTAGTAACCAAGGCTTACAATGACTATGTGTTCTGTACTCTGCAAACCTGAGCATTCTAGAAACAAATAATTTCCCAAGGCAGGACAATACTGGTATTAAAATGGGCCTCAAGTCACATTTATGTGCTTATATGTAAATGGTCTAATCTGAAGTCCAGACTCTGCCTGTCTTTTAAAAAGAGTGTTTTGCAGGACAAACTAGACAATGTAAACAGTAGGATGAGACTCCACCCTGCTAATGGCTGTGTCCCTAGGTTGGTTGGCATAAATCCAGAAGGAGATTCAATAACAAAAGTATGAATTGTTGTTAGGAAGATCTTTTAATGATCTCACTTCTGTGTCTAATGAACAAACAAGTTTCTGCTGGATAGGATATTATAGCACAAATACTGCAGTTTTGCTAGTGTCCTGCAGTGGTTAATGACTTTGAATTATCTTGAAACTTCTATTTTTCCACTGATTCAATGCTACGCTTTTTGTGAAAGACCAGCGAGTATTGTGATTTTTTTGGAGATACGCAGGGTATACTGTATAATTAATTAAAAAAGGACCATTATGCTCATTTGATTTAAGCTTCTGTTGTATTCAGAATGATCTCCTGATCAGGTGCAGTCAATCTCTAGCATGATATCTGAGGTTATCATCATCAGACATTTACTTACAGAGTACTAATGCTTTTTCAAAGTGCTTCTCTGAGCCATGACCTTGTTGCTTGAACCCTTCTTTCCCAAGCATGATCAGTTATTAATTTGACACTAATTCTTTTCTGGAGAGGGAGAGCAGTAAACAATTTCTCTTTTTCTGGGATAATTATGTTCCTATTGGTTCTATTTTTTTCTATCCTAGGGTAGAAAGCTATGGCAAAATGTCATTTACCTGCAAAATAATTCACTCCAGAAAAAATAGATATGATTTTACTGACTGATTCTGAGAGCTCCTGAGCACTCTCCTGTAGTTCCTGTTAATTTCCCAAATCATATTTTTGTAGCTTGCAGTGACTACAGTTATGAACGTGAATCTGAAACAGTGCGGGAAATACTGATTCGACCTGGGAGCTAGGAACCTGGAATTCTCTGTCTCCGTGTTTGGGTCTGAGACCTCAGCATAGTACCTGGCTCTGTTACCTGTAATGTTTGTACTCTTTACTTACTAAATTCTTTACAACAGATTCAAGTAGTGTTTGTAAAATGCTAAAGAAATATAGAAATAGGTGGGAAATACTCCTGAATGTATATAAAACCCAAACTTGAGCTTAATAGTCATACTTTTGAATATTAGAGACCAAGTATTCTGAATAGCATTGTTTTGACATCATTGTCAGATCATACCTGACACCTATATCCCCACTTGAAGCTCCCATAAATGTCAATTTTGGAAACATATCTGTCATTCCTGTTGAATGTGGTGGTTGAATGGCCTGACACATGAAGGACTGGGACCACAGGGAGTTTCAGCTACTTGAAATCTTAGAGGTTTTGGTCCTTCAATGTGTGCTTGCTGCTCTAAGACAGAAAACATTCAGCAACTAGGTTCGTGCTCTGGCTCATAACTATAGGGAACCCTTCTCTCCTTCTGCCACTTACTTTTGCAACAAAAGATATTGCTAAATAATGCCAAAAAGTATTTTCTATATTTAAAATAGGCAAAATAACCTTTATGAGGACAGGGATTGTAGCATAGAAGTAATGAACACACTGAGTTGTTACTGTAAGACTAGTCCAGCCTTACCCCATGTTACCTGACAGGCTCAGCACAGTAAGTGACATACACACACAGCACCAGTGGCTTAGCAATAATCTCAGTTCGTGTACCTTGCTGTCTGCATGTTGGGAAGATCTGCCACGTCCACTCTTCCACTTCACCAGCACTTCAGTTTTAGCGTGGCCTCACCTGTAGTAGAGGTGTGGTACTTGGGAGAAGGATACAAAGTCTATGCAGAAACAACTAGAGCAGGAAGGCAGTTCTGTGGGTACTTGTGGAATATTAGGCTGTTGAAATAGCTGAAAGCTTTTGGGCAAGAAGAGTTTGAGGGTCACCAGTAACAGAGAGGGGGACAGACAAATATGTATGAGGGAACTGTCACTCATCTTGAGTAGTAGATACAGTGTGCCTGGAAAAGAGCATGTTAGTTTCTGTATTAAGAGGAAGGGGAATGTTATGCAAACCAAGATGTTTACACAGGTGGCTGGCTGGGCTGTGGCATTACTCTTATGAGTAATAGAAATAGAACGCAGCAATAGCCAAGCCAAAGAGCACAGCTTAACATGCTTCAATGCAAACCTCAAAGGCAGGGATGCGACATTGTTTGCAAGCTCCCTCAGTCCAGGGGATCATACAGCTCTGCTGTGTTATATTATAAAACTTGCTCCGTGTTCGATTTGGTGATATACTGGTAAAAAAAATCATGGCATCCGTTTTACCTGTTGCCCAGATTACTACTGCTTATAATAGTTGTTATTGGAAGTGTTAAGGACATCAGCATAGTACAGACATCTGTACCGCTGTTCTGGCATCTCTGGTGTGATGCTAGTGCTGCTGTGACTTTTCCATTCAGGTGCTGCATGTGCATCTCTGTCACAGTTGCAACTGTTTTCCCTATGGCTGTGTACTGCTTTCTGGTTGGGGTGGTTTCTCTTTGAAAGCTGTGATATTGTGTGTTAACAGTGGAGAACGGAAACTTGGATAACTTAGCAGATCAGCAGCACCTGGGAACCGTCAGTGTTCGCATCATGGTTCACGAGTGGCCTTTGGCATCCAGTTCTGATTTGCAGCTGATTGTCGTTCAGGAGGAAGTGACAGAAATTGATGGAAAACAGGTAAAACAAACCCCTGCTGCAATATTCAGTTTGTTTTTAACTTAGGAGAGGCAAGTAGTTACCAAGGATTGAAAGATTTACATGTATCTGGCTGGTGATTAGAGCACGAAGTATATAATTAATGTTAGATAGCACAGTATTGAAGGAGATAATAGCAAAGTTGGCAGTATAATAGTAGGTGTGTTTTGTGAGGAGACTTCAAGTTGCAATGCTTCTATTCATATTCTAATGATTATCATTAAGTGTATCACAACACATGCACCTATGCAAGCAAAGTCAGACTCACAAGCAAGACTTGATTTATAATATAATGTACAAAACAAACAAAAGGGGCATGGGCTTTTTTTGAGTCCTGAGGGTTTCCCCATCGTTATTCCAAGCTAACAAAGGGTTTCAAGCACATACCATGGCAAACAGCTTGCAGCAGCAAACTCTTATGGCAGATGGGCTTGTGAAAGCCTGAGAATTTAACCTTAGAATATTTTGCATGTAAGATAAAATCCATGATCATTGTCAAGATTCAAATTGAGATGAACAAACACCTCCCTGCCCAATTCTAACTGTATTTGTACAAATACCAGTGAATGTGAGGGGTTACCATTCCAGCTGAGATTGAAATGTGCAGAACTCTCAAAATTGCCTGTAAGGTATAGTTAATTTACTAACCAAAGAGGATCTGTTGAAAAGATCAGCTGTTGCTGAAGCCAGCAACAGCATCATATTTTTCTTTCTGTACATGTCTGCATCCTACATGTGGTCAAGTTTTTTTGAAGCTGGCTTATGTTCTGCTGCCTTTTTCCTTTTTTTTAAAGGATAATACCATTGATCCTTAATTAATTGCATGCTCAGGATGTAGTATTTTTACAGCAATCTATATCATGTCAAAATTTTAATCTTTTGATGAAAAGCCCCACTGAGAGGTCTGTAGCTTTTCTAATGAGGTGCTTATCTCACTGGTAGGAGCCTAATATATCCTGGTTGATTCAGTTGTTACACAATAGTGGTGTTGTATTTCAGATCTCAAACTAGACATCACAATGCATTTCAGATTTTCATAGAGACCTGGTAAAAACAACCACAAAGCTAATGCTGTTTCCTTAATTGTTCCTTTAAGTCAAAAGCAGTCTCACATGAGCACGGTAGAGGGGCAGAATCCCCTCCCTTGCCCTGCTGGCCACGCTGCTCAGGATACTGTTGGCCTTCTGGGCTGCAAGCGCACATTGCTGGGTCATATGGAGCTTTTCATCCACAAACACCAAGTCCTTCACTTGTGCTTGGGGTTGCCCCGACCCAAGTGCAGGACCTTGCACTTGGCCTTGTTGAACTTCATGAGGTTTACGCAGGCCCCTCTCTCAAGCCTGTGCAGGTCTGCCTGGATGCCATCCCTTTCCTCTAGTATGTCATGCACCACACAGCTTGGTGTCATCAGCAAACTTGCTGAGGCTGCACTCAATCTCACTGTCTGTGTCACTGACAAAGATGTTAAACGGCACCAGTCCCAATACTGACCTTTGAGGACAACACCTGTCACTGGTCTGCATTTGGACATTGAGCCATTGACCGCAACTCATTGAGTGTGGCCATACAGCCAATTCCTTATCCAGTGAGTGGTCCATCTGTCAAATCCATGTCTTTTAGTTTAGAGATGAGGCTGTCAAGCAGGACACTGTCGAATGCTGTGGTACTTTGCCTTCAGTTGTTGAAAAAAAGAAACATTACTGAAAAAGCAGAAATGTCAGTCTTGTCTCAGCAACACTTTCAATGTTCACAAGTGCTTTCACTATGTACTTGAGTTTTCCATGTCCTAAAATGCCTCCCTGAGAGAGGATAGTAATGAACTATACAAAACTTAGTTACAAGCCCATGGAGTGACTACCACATGCTTTTGCAAGGAGAGAGAGACAGTCTGTTCAGGATATTTTCTAGGGTGACATAGTCTACAGAAGTGTGGTATGTAAAAACAAAGAATACTAATTCATGTTATAATAGCCCTGTGTCTACATCTTAATGGCTTGGAGTTTTCTGTGATGTATTGGTGTTCTCTTCTAGCCAGCTTCAGTCTTACTTTAAAATCAGTAATATCAACGTGTTTGCATCTCTTGCAGGTTCAGCAAGAAGAAGTAACAGAAATAGATATTTTAGTAAAGGACCTGAGAGTACTTAGACATTCAAACTACACTGTCCCTTTGAAAGAGAGCATGCTGTATTCCATCCCAAGGGGCAACGACATGTTATTTACACTGCCCAACCTCTCAGGAAAAGGTATCTCTCTCAACTGCTACATAATATTTTCATCTGTAGCTGATGCATTGCTTTACAGGGGTAAAAGAGCATCATTATTCCCATGTTTTACATAGTGAAACAGTTTCTTCATTAACAGGAAAGCGTTTTATGTGGTTTGGTTTTTATTTTTTTTAAACACCTAAATTCAAGTCTTCTACATTTTAGGTATTTTGTTTGTTTGTTTTCAAATCTGTTCTCCTTTGAAGCACTTGATACTTGGCAGTCTGCAATCCAGACATCTGACAGGAATAAATTTTTCTCTCAGATCTATGATGGAAGTTTCTCTAAAGCTCCCCCTTCTTCCTGAGAATGAAAGAGAAAACTGTAGAGGAAATACCTGTCTGGGTCATTTCCAAACCAGGGAACAGTTTTATGTTATTAAACTTGAATATCTTAAATGCCAGAGAAGTTATTTGATGCCTTAATCTTACTTCAGTTTTGTTTAATCAACAACTCTCAAGGATTTAATCAGAGATGAATATTTTGATCTAGTTCATCGCTTTTTAATCTGACAACAGCTGAAATTTACAGCTAAGGGCATAGCTAAAGGCAGCACTGTAACACTGCTTCTGCTTATCAAGTTCACTACTCAAGTTAAAAAAAAAAAGGTAGTCAGTCTTCTGTATTCTTGGTGTGAATGTGTGAGTACTATACTATAAGTATAGAAATACACCATGTCTTTGTTTTCCTGAAGAGTGAGTCAAATAAAAAGAAAGCTCTCCACTAAATCTAGCTTTTCTTCTTCAGATATTCAAGATCCACTGCAAACTACCAGTCAGTACCTCATCCGGCAAGTAGAGACTACAGTAGATGAAGAGACATTACCTGGCAAGTTACCAGAGACCCCTCTTAGGGTAGAACCTCCATCTTCTTACAAGGTACTTTTGTTGTTTGTCCACTTTTTAATTATTAGTATATACACCTTTAAAGAGAGCAAACTACTAAGACCAATGGACCTCTAGGAACCTTAACAAAAAAAAAACCAACCCCCCCAAAACTATCAAAATAACCAACCAACAAAAAAACCCCCTCTTCCTAAATTACCTTTTAGCAGCAACAAGCTGTTGGAATTTTTTACTCCAGTAGGAATCAAATGGGCTTTTAAATCCTTCAGTGTTCTGACCTCACAGTTACTTCATGATAGTCAGTTGTGATATTTCCATTATACCAAGCTAAGCATTTATGATAATTTCAAATTTTGCTTAGCTTTAAATTACATCATTTTTTTCCTGACTCTGTGAAAGTGCTTATCCCTCTGAGAGATGGACCATTGGTCTCAGCTGCTGTAAGAAAGACAGTAACAGCCTTAGAAGTTTGAGTTTCAGCTTAGGTAAGGATGGGCTTGATGGCCTCCTCTGTGGCCAAAACAAACACAGTTATAACCTGCTGCTGAGACAGGAGTGCCAAAATAGTAGGCTGAAAGTTACAGATAGGCTAGAGAAGATGCTACCCCTCTTCTGGGCTGGCAGTAACCCTTTCACTGCTGTACACTGCCATGGTATCATAGCTGTCTATGGCCAAACAGCTGTCCCTTCGTCTTCTCTGTTCAAGTGTCTTTTATTTTCCAAAGTGGCCTCTCAGAGAACTCTGCTACGATGAGCAGAGAACTAAACCTTCACCTGTTCCAAACTTTGAAGAAGATCCAAGTCACCAGTCAATTCCATGCTGCTTTTATCTATTTTAAGGAAACATAAATTAAGAAAAACTATCACCGTGTAACTACCTGTATCACCAGTAGCTACAAAACCAGCACATGCTTTGTTTTGCAGCCTGTCTTTTTACCTCTTTGACTGCAGGTGATGTGCCAGTGGGTGGAAGACTTGAGAAAAGGATTGTGCAGATTCTGGTTCCGATCTTTACCCATCTTGTTTAGTTTCATGGAAGTTGTTGTAGTTGGAATTGTTGGAGCAGCTCTTATTATCAAAGTCTTAAAGGTGATTCTCCCTTCCTGTGAAAACAGGTAAGTCATTTTTGCATTTTTTTTTTTTTTGGCTGTGATGAAGGCAAAACATTAACAAAAAAAATTTGTCAAGAAGCAGCCCCATTCTGTAGGAAGATGGTAGCAACAATTCAGTGAAAAAGCTACTGGTAACTTTCCTTTCCAGGTGAACTTTTGACATATAAGCATTTCAGAGAAACATGGGAAAGTATTTCATTGGAAATGTCTTTAGCTGAGCTGTCATACTGCCAAACTTTTATCAACTCTTCTAAGGACTACATTGCGAGACACTTTTAACATAGCTCCAAGAGAGAAGGGTAGAAGCTAGAGCTAAATAATTCCAACATCTCTTTAGCTTTTCATACTCCTACTATGTTGGAGTTGTCGCAGTAGTTCTGAAAGGCCTTGAAGCTGGCTTTGCAAATTTGCGTGGGAATTCTCCAAGGAGGACCTACCTCTGTAGGCAGCTTCCAAGCCATAGTGATTGGTGCTGGCATTGGTGGCAAAAGGTCATAAATAAAATAAAGCTAGTGGCCTGGCTTTATTCACTCAGTGTGTTACCAGCTACACTAAGATTTTTCAGAAGAGCAAGTGCTCAGAACAAGGGGTGGAAAGATGAATTAGTAGCTGCAGGTAAGAAATCAGTGTCTATTTAGTGCTGGAATGGGCAAGCATGTGCATTTTAAAGCTACCTAGGTCAGTTCTGGAAGACCTATCCCTTGGAACCATATGTTCTTTAAGAAGTGACTGACAGCATAGTGTGCTTCATTAGCCACAACAAGCACAGCTGATGCCTTCCGATGCAGCTGATCAGCTGTGCTTCTGAACGGCCCTGGGTGCAGTTAATTTATGTATCCACTCAAGAATATGAGTGGTGTTAGTCCTTCTGACAAAGCTAGAAAAATGGGTGGCTGGAAGATCAGGAAGGTTGGAAACTGCACTGACAAAAGAGACCATGCTTTTCCCTGACACTTCACACAGTGTGCTGTCAGATGGGAATGCTTCAGTTGTTAGAGCTGAAAAACTGAAGAAACACTTTGTACTTCCCAGAGCAGTAAGTAGCTTAAGACTTCCATGTGTGAAACTGAACTAAGTAGAACTAGGAAGAAAAATTTAATCCCAGCAAACTGTTCAGCAAAGTGTTTCATGGCCTGTCCATGGCAGAGGAGAGTACAGAGCAGAGGAACCAGCCTGGAGTAATTTCTCTTCCAACTGGAGAACATGGGGCTTTTGCATGGCTTGTCAGAACATTTAAAGGAATTGTGCCACTCCCTCCCCTTAAAAAAACAAAACCAAACCAACAACAAAAAGAAAAACAAACAAAAAAAGCCTCACAAAAACCAAAACCCCACAACCTCAAAACCACACAGTTGTTTTCTTGCTACTTATGCAATGTTCCCATAAAAAATGGTAAAGGTTTAAATCATGATTGCAAGCCAGTAAGAATGAGCAGAAGATCTCATGTGGTGACTGACAGAGTTGCAGATGTCAGGACCTTGTCCCAAGTCTTTAATGCCATTCTATGGTACACTAATAAAACTTGAGTCTCTACCTAGTCTTGGAGAATTAAATGTAGCTCCTGACAGCAGACAGTTTTAGGCTACTATGAAACTAAGCATATAGAGTCTACACTGCTGACACTTCAGATGTAGAAACTGGGTGAAGGGAGCCCTCAGAAACCACAGCTAGTACATTTTGGAACCAGTTTTCATTCTAGCTTCATAAAAGAGGTATTATGAGGGTAATACTTGATGCACTGATTTAAACTTAAGTTTGGGGAGTTAAAGAGTAAATCTAATTTTTGGAACACAGAATTGTTTTGTATATTGTTTTCTAATGCCAGGTAATCTTACCTTTCAGAGGCATCCTTCTCCTGGATCAAGTCAGCTTTGTACCTGTGACTACCATCAGCCTGCCTTCAGATCTTCCAGAGAGGAAAAATAATTTAGATGAGAAAGCATGTACTTAATACTGTATTTACTTTGGAGTTACTGGTTTTTAAAAACACACTTTTAGTTGACCTGAAATTTGGCACTTGATCTTAATACTTGGTTTGTTTCCTACTAAGAAAACTAAGTCAGTTGATTAATTGATAAAAGGGCCACTCAGGCCGAGGCCCAAAGCTGACTTCCATGTGCCTCTTCATAAACAAGCAGCCTTTTCAGAAGCTTCAAAATAGAGCAGCTTTCCACCCTGAGGGCTACCATTGGTTTTAACTTCTGTGAAGTCACTTTTCCACACCTTGGACAGGATGCTTGCTGCCTTCATGCCCATAAACCAGGTCAGTTGTCCTGACTAGCAAGATGATGAAATTCAGGGTGTCCTTAAGTCTGCAGAAAACATTCTTCAGAAAAGGACTAGGGAGTATTGCAAACATCAGCTGTGCCAAAAGCCTAAGCAAAGCTGCCCAACCTGGCTCAGGTCTCATAGGGTTGAGTGTGCCTTGCAAGGAAGATACCACTACCCAACATTTGTGTTACTCAAGAAATTTGACATTTTATATATGCAAAACAAAAATTAAAAAAGCAGATTTATATTTCAAGCACTTTACATTTTTATGGTCCCTTCCACTCATAAAAATTGTTAGCAGTTGTAATTGTAGTATGCTTTTTGTATCTGTGACAGCAATACTATGTGAAGTCCCAAAAGAAAAATAAAAATTCTACGGAATTGTACAGAAATGCTGGCTTACTATTGCTAAGTAGGCCCATTCTGCCCATGCCAGTTTCTACTGTTAACATTTTTCAAATAAACTTTTAAATTGTTTATTAAACTGTGTTCACTTTTGCATCTATAGTTATAAAGAACAGCAGTTTGCCAAACATGTTAGCTACAGGGTATGTAGTATGGCCAGCCTTTGCGAACGAAGATTTGGGAAAGGTCTTTTACCTTTCAAGCCTGTGCAATGGATTTTTTAGGTGAGACACAGCGTGTGCTGAACTGAGCCCACCCTTTAATCCTAAGGTTCATCTACTGGGGTCAAGCGAGCTTGGACAATGGCAGTGAGGTCCTCAGGACGTAGGTTTGTTTAGAGTGACCTTCTCATAGATGGATGCCCTTACAGGGCTTGACGAGCTCCATCTGCCCGGGGGAATTCCCTGACCGGGGATCGAACCCGGGCCTCGGCGGTGAGAGTGCCGCATCCTAACCACTGGACCACCAGGGGGCCTCGCTACAGGGTACTATTTGTTTTTTAGCTTTTCACTGTTCTTACTTACAGAAATTGTTTGTCAGAAGAATGACTAGGAAAAAAACTTCAGAGCCGTAACTACCTGGCACTAGACTGAGCATAGTTATCATCTGAGTGATCAGAATTACCCATGTACAGCTGATTTCCCCCACACACACACCCCCTAAGGAAACATTATCACAAATTTAATGAGATCCAAGTTACTCAGATGCTGGTCCATACAGCTGGTCTCTGACAGGAACAACTCACATTGTCTCCCTCAATTGACAGCACTGCAGTGATAGAAGGAACATTTCTAACACTGACTTGCCTTGCAAAAAACTAAACCAAGACTCACCACCCAGCAGTGCAGTGTGGTACATGTCAGCCCAAGGTAACAGGAACACTGCTCAAACTTCCCCTCACTTTTTATTTTTTTTTCTAGCACCCTTAGGGTGGCAAAGGGGTTGTCATCCGTGGCTGAACAGGAAACTGCTAAGATTAACACAGAAATGGTGACTGCACAGACAAGAGCAGCTCTTCAAACAGTTGTAGACAGACTTCTCTGCATGTGGAAATTCATGTTCTTTACACTTCATGAACATAGCTCTGGCTCCATTAGCATGGTTCAAGTAGAAGTGATGTATAAGGCTGAAGTTAGCTTCTTCAGGGAAAAAAAAAGTAGGATGGGAAGAAACACAATAGTTCTTCCTTAGTGCACAAGCACAGTATGAATTACACTGCAGATGGAAATCTGACAGATGTTTGCATGTGCTCTTTGCATCCCTCCTTATGAAACTGTAAACCAAGCACCTGCACAGAAACAAGGAGATTTATCTCTTCTAAACAGCTGCAACGAATGAGTGGTTAAGCCTGAAAAAAAAGTGTTGGTACTGCTTCACAACTTGGCTGATTTCCACGAGCTCAGTAATCCTCTTCTGTATGGTGTTTACAAAGCATGAGGAAAGAAGTACTACCACCAGGTAATGAAATTCTAAAGATAGTGCAAATCTTGAACACAGTAATTGCCAGACTACATAACAGCTTTAGGGAGCTGGAGTTACTGAGTCTTAAATAAAGTTAAAGCACTTGTGTTTTTGCTTTAGCATGCACATGGATTTCCCAAATCATAAGTCTTGCACCTTTCAGAGGAGTGCTACTTTGAGCTGGGACTAATCTGAACTGTTTTGTAAATTGATTTAAAAACCACCTTATGCAATTAATGCAGTTGGGAAAGGGCAACTGTCCTGCATGCCAGTCACGGTAGGTCTCATTTTCCCAGGACATGAACTGATAAGGATACATGTGCCGGCTAGGGAAAAGAAGGTGGGGGGACAGGGTACTGGAAAAAAACCCAAAAAACTCTCAACTATCCAAAAAAATCCTTTGTAGGATGGCAGTAGGTTTTTAGGAACAGCAACATCTCAACCTCCTCACAAACTGTTCTCTCACTGCAACCATGTATCACCATATTGTGTGCTCCAAAACAAAATGAACCTGTGAGCTACAAATTCAGCCTCTACCACATATTACAGAGGTGTTCATTTTGTTCATTCAGAGTGAACTGGGCTGGTTGAGAACTAAACTATTGCTTTTCAAGTGAGGTTTACTGTAGGAGTTCTCAAAATATGTCACACTTTCAGTCTAAGTGGCCCCTTACTGGACTGCTTCCAAGGATCAAAGCTTGCCTCCTTTCCCTTCTTACCTGGGGGACAGATTGAGTATTTTGGTTTGCCTGCAATGAATTATGAGAAGAAATCTCCTCCTGCAACACAGTTGACAGGTCCACTCTCATCCTAACATAAAAACACAAAAATAAATATTAAGAGAACCCACTTCTTTAAAATACCACGTAATTATAATTTTCTTAACTCTGACACACAGGGCTATCCACTTGAAATGAAAGAAGTAAATCAGTTTTCCACTTTGGGAATGGAAGTATAAATGCACACACTTGTGTACTCGCCTGAACTTCTTTCCTTCATTTCTGCCAGGTTCCCTCAGGGATGCAGGGGCTCTCACAAGATCTCAATGTTTTATTAGAGCGTCTCATCGCTGACACTGCTGGAAGTCCCTTTTCAGTGTGTCCAGCTGTCACTTACAACATAGTGATGAATTTTAAGTACACAGAAGATGTTCATAATAACGGCATTTACACAACTCTATCTTTGAGATGCACTTGTCTCCTACTCAGACTGCAACTTTTCGTTACCATTTGTCCTTCCCATCTACCTCGCAGCATCTAAAGAGACACATGAGCAGGAATTCCACAGCCAGTTTTGTATAGCATGTATCTACCATCTGAAACAAGTCTGGACCTATTTGATTCATGAAAAACATAAAAGTTTATCTGTAAGCAGAACTACAGCTGCCTGCTATAGGAGGAGCTAGCAGGAAGAAGTGTTTCCAAAGTAGTAGCAGGTGGATAGAAATTATAGCTGTTTTAGTTACAATTACCATTGTAGAGAAAAATCTAAAATTATTACCTAGATGGTCACTGTAGAACCATTCTCAGAGAACTGCTTCTACATTCTACTCACCAAGCAATGAAAAAAGAGCTTTTAGATTTTCTGTCAATTGTTAAGTCAGGGTTATCAATTGAGCACAAATGTAACACGTGCTGCCTTATCAGAACTGCCTTACCAGAATAAACGTGTAAGCCAGGACCCAACCTACCAATCTAGAGTTCTGACCCTTACAGTACCATACAGTCAAAGAAGAAAAACATATTTCAGAATTAATGTCAGAAAGATTTTGTTTTCTCTTAGACTTACAAGGAGACTTCACATGTGACTCAGCGTCACTACTGGCCACACGGAGTTAGTTTACACTGGCTGGATGTATTTTAATATCATTTAACAGACACCGTAAACCCACAATGATCCTACCCCTTGCTTAAACTTCAGTTGACTCTATTAAACTGTTACAGCACAAGGGCTGCTGTTCCACATCTCAACCTTTGCACAGGTTCCTTATTAATACCTTAGAAACAGTTTGAGGGTAGAATTCTCCAAGATCAGATAGGAAAACTGTCTTTGTAACCAATTCGTTCTTCCTGTTTTCTAGTTCTCAGCATCCCTTACTCATTTAGCAGGGCTAGTTTGTTTTGGTTTTTTTTTTTTTGGTGTTACAGCAATTTTTTAAGAGTAAATACTCTGATATGAGAGTTCTAGTATTAAATTTAAGTAATCTTGAAAATCAAAGCAGATACCATCAGCATTTGAGAAAAATTGGTGACTTTTGAGCTAGTTAAAAGAGAGTTAGACAAAATTTGCATTTAAAAAAATTTATTGAGACATCTATTGCTCTTAAATTACAAAAGTTAAAAAGAGCACGCAGTGCACTGAAACACCACTGATTACATCTAAAGCTGTTTTAAGACATAAGGTGGCTTCTTCAAGAGAAGACAACTCAACATGATCCAAATTCAGCTATCCATTTCTCATATTTCTCAATGTCCGCAGCAGATACCGATTTAGAAACTTTCTTCAAAGCTATTTCAAAGTCTTCCATAGTTGTTGGCATGTGCATTTCATCTCGGGGAAGATTTCTTATTTCTTCTGGTGTCAAGCCTTCAATACGCCTTCTCATAGCCATCAATGATGCATCTCTATTCAGGAAGGTAAGAAATAAAAAGAAATAAATGTTTACTCAATGCAGGACAGTGAGTTCAGTTGTTTGAAAGGCTCAACATACCATTCCAGTTAAGCTGTTGCATTAAAAAAAAAAACAGCAAAGAACTATAAATTTTTATATCAAGATCTCCAAATGCTATCCACATTTTCAGACATGGATTTATGCTCACTGGATGTCTGAATAGCTAGTACTCACAGGCTAGGCAAAAGAGGTGAAGATTAACCAGTTTATCTAATGCCTATGATGTAGCCACTGTTTATTGTATTTTTAAACAGGAACAAGGCAAAAGTAACAATTTCACTCCTCCTAGATATAGCAGGAGTAGCTGAAGGGTTTTGAATGTTTCCTGGTTTGAACAGGAATCCCGCTTCAAAGACAGTCAACAGTATCTACATCCAACCAGCAAAATGCTAAATGACAAAATCTGTTCATCTGTAGGTCCTCAAACTTCTGGCCTCAATGAGCATTAAGTGTCTTTAAAAGTGTGTCAATTTCTTTCTGCATTAGGTTTGACTGCATTTAGATTTCCAGCAGTAAATCTAGTAGCAGCAGGTGGTGAGCTGGTGAGGTGATAGATAACACTGGGAGACTAAAGTTCCTCCTAATTCATTGTTATATAGCTTATAAGAAAATGCTGCTTATTTGTCTAGTAGTAAAAAAAAATGGAAGGGTAATCCCACTGATATCACAACAGTGTATCGTATCACATTAGCAGGTGAGAATCCAAAGAGAAAAAACTTGCACATTGTGTTCAAGGAGGATTTAGAAAGATGGTTTCAGCATATTCTGTTTCAGTACCAACCCCACCCCCTAAAGAAAATCATAACTGACAGACTTCATGAATATACTAAATAACTGTTAACTAATAAATTAAAATGCATAATACAGGAACTAGAATTTCAGAACAACCCCAAGAAGTTGCCTTGTTGAATTCCATCTTAGCCAAATATCACCATGCTTTGCTGTTATAACATCATTTGTGAACTAAAAGCCGGTGTTACACAATGGTGAGGGGGAGCATTCCATGCATCTCATCCATACAGCAGTTAAAAAAAAAAAAATCCAGCAAAACCAACCCAACCAACCAAACCAACAAGCCCACCACACCTCAACACACCCACACAACTGAAGTGCAGCTGCCACCACTTCCTTTTGTAAAGTCATTTTATTGACAGTCATTCCAACATGAACTCTCAGTGCTTTCTCAAATGCATTCTTGGTGCCTGGAGAAGCACCAAAGCTGTATTCAAAAAAACAAGCAGCCACCCACTGAAAGATGCAGCAGGGGCCAGTTCTGTTCAAAAGGCCTTTCAACATTCACAGCCCTCTCAAAACAACGATTCAAAGTCAATTCATACTCAATCTAATACGCAATTCAGATGCATTTTGCATTCCCGGAATGTCATTTTAAAATAAAGTTTTGCCTTCATTTCCCATGGTTATATGCTGACTATTAGAAACTGTACTGTAACCTCTGACTGATTTTCACTCTGGCTCAGCAAACTCTGAACTTCAATTTCTTTAAGACGGGGGAGTAATTTCAGTAAACCTGGTCTTGGGCTACTTTTTCTTTGGTTTTGCTTGTGGCACTAGCAAGGACTGTCATAGTCTACAGGTTTGAACTTCACTATTAGTCTACAAATTTGAACTTCACTACGCTTACATACTGTGAGTCTGAACCATAGAAAAGCACTTAAGTCAGCCACGTCTTTCTGACTCAGTGTTAACGAAACAATCATATCCAAGAGTTGTTTCTCCTGACACTACGAAAAAAGTGTAAATACAGAGGCTAATATGAGTACTTTCTAAGTAATTTCAAATCATGTGAATCCAAACCTCAGTTCATCTGGATTTATGCTTGCTGCCACCTCAGTTATCACTTAGAAGACTGTCACAAATGAAAGACTCAGGTGTTTCTTTTTAGTTTTTTCATCTGTTGGTTTGCTTTTGTTTTGTTTAATAGTATTTGTACAAAGGGACTTTAGGTAAAAAAATCAGAAGTAACAGTGTGTGCATATATATATATACATATGAAATTCACTGAAAAATATTAAAAGTATTCTGACTTTTAAACAAGTGTATTGATATTCAGTCTAAAATTAATCACAAACAAACACAAAACAGATGGGAGGAGACAAAGTACAACTAAAATACACAAAGCAGCAGACCAAATAAACTCTTTTATATGACATGAATCTATTAGCACAAGCTCCTTTCAGAGCACAACCAACACCAAGACCAAGACTGATCAAAAAAACACCACAAGTTCATCTCACAGACCTACAAATGAAACAAACCTGCACAACACAGATTCAAAGCAACTAACATACCATTCTTTTCCCAGACACTGCGCAAGGTTTGTTCAGGAAGCCGTACTGAGGCTCCAAATTCTTAGTTCAGCCTTAAGTGACCCTGCTGATAGAGCCTTTGGTGGCAGTTTTGTGTACAGGCTACTTGCATTCATCCCTGTGGCACAGCATATTGTCCTCTCAGCTGTGCTGGCACATGTCTGCAGAGTTTTATTAGGAATCTAGGCAAGAAACGGATCCGTGTTTGAGGAAATAATGAGAAAGTGTTTTTAATCTAGAACAGCTCTCTCATCCTGTTCAAAGTACAGCACCACAAGAGTTGGCTGGCACAATGAGGAGCTCAAGCCTTGCCCTGCCACACCACAGTGCTACTTCCAAAGCCTGAAAGTATCATTACACAGGTGCTTATCAGATGACATCATCATCTTAAAAAGCTTCAGCTCCCTGTCCCTTCCTGACAATTCCATAATTTGCCACTGCTGCAACTGTGCCAGTGCAAGTCTTTTGATGTAAACCACATGACTGAAGAATCAGTCCTCTCCTTTTCAATTTTTGAAAGAAAATATAGAGGAAAGATTAGAAGGTATTTTTAGTCAATTATTTCAGCAATCTAGGTTAGAGAACAGGCTCACAAATGATTGTATGTCAACAGTATGGAGAAGAAGGAGAAATGGAGGAGGTAGAAAAAAAACTTAAGTCAGCCTCATCACAATAGCCACTGTGCTGAGTACAGAGCTCTTGTACCACCACACGATACCTTTTCTGTGTCATGAAGGAAGAATGCTCCGTGTTGTTACTTAGGTACTCTGGCCACTACCACTATCACCTCTCTACATATGAATTTCTGCAGAAGTGTAACTCCAGTGGAATGACTGCAAATCTACAAGTTAAAGTTTACCATCCTGTGGATATTCCTCATGCAAGGAATTTAGTTTACATGAAAGAACGCAGAATTTTACCTAAATCATATTTAAATTACTATGTTGCAACTGACTGCTCTTCAAATGGAAACTTAGGTAAATATTAACGCAGTATTTCACCTTTCAGCCACACATAAAACACAAGTTACAGTCCATTTTTATCCAACAACTTTAATCTTGTGACTTGGTTATCTTACAAACAGTTTTCTTGCATTGTGTAGCGATAGTAACGCAAACGATGCAATGTTAACTTACCTGCATACGTTGGTGATGTCTGCACCTGAATAACCTTCCATTTTCTCAGCTATGTTTGCAAGGTCGACATCGTCAGCCAGTTCCAGCTCTCGCAGATTTATTTTTAGGAGTTCCTCTCTACCTCTTGCTAATAAAAGAAAAGAAAATTGAGACTATACAATTTGCTTTCTGAAGATAAATAATAAATTGAAGAGGGATAAGAGGGAAGAATGAGAAAAAGGATAGTGTATTTGCTATAAAGGTAAATTTCATGTTTAGATCTCAACTGGTCCTGAATCCGTAAGTGAATTTGCTTACATGTATCAATTAGATTTTTAAATCAGGTGATCACAACAAAAGGAATATTGATAAAGTTTAGATTTTAGTCTTTTTAACCACTCCTCTCCCCAACTCTTCATACCTGATGGTAAAGGAATGTAAATTCTCTTTTCTAGTCTCCGTCTTAGGGCTTCATCAATATCCCAAGGAAAATTAGTAGCAGCAAGTACCATGACCATCTTAGAAGGATCATCATTTTCAGTAGCCCCTCCGACACCTGCAATAGAGAAAAGAGAAAGTAAAACATACATAGAAATTTCATGTATAGTGAGAACAGTATCCACGGTTCTATAATATTAAAGCAGTTACTCTATTGCACTTTAGTGAGTCCAAGCATAATAGACTCACCAAGTGCAACAGAATTAACTTTTTCATCTCTATGACAGTCTGCAAACATAAATGGAAACTTGGTTTAAACAGGAGCAGTGGCATAGGCCACTGCTGAGATCAGGAAGTTCCTCTCTATCATGGCTAGAATGGTTTTACAGCAGAGTTGTACGCATTTCTGCCATTAGAGCATTTCAATTTTCATATCAACATCTTCTAACAGCACATGAGAAAAAACAAAACAACTCTCCAGAACCATCACTACACTCTAAAGCAGACATTCCCCCACAGTATTCACTAACAGCCACACAAGAGCAGCATTACTTCCCTACAAGGTTTCTTCAGTTCTGAATTCAGGCCAAAGGTTTCATATATACAGGTGGATTCTTACAAACTGCTGGAGTTAATGTTTAAATTGGGTGGACTAAATCACAACTTCTCAGAGAGAGGGAGACCACCCCACTTTCTAAACACTATGAATCTGCTGGAACAGAAGAAGTTAATTTCATTAAACTTGCTACTCTCTGCATTTACTGTTTTTGTTTATAATTATAGGATTGGGTCATGGGACAGGCATTGTACCTAGTCTGCCAGAGAATCTGCAGATAAAATGCCATTTATGAATGCTCACGTAAAAGGATTCAAATAGTTGCTACTAATAAATTCAGATTATGTACATCCTTGACATGAGAACAGTATTACAGCTCTGCTGCTATTTAAAATCAAACATAAAAGGGTATCAACATCAGAGACTGAGAAATAAATAAACAGATGTTGTGATTCATGGAATTCTATCACAAATCATCCCACAGAGTAGCACTTTTCAGTTAGTCCTTTCCTTCTCTCTGCTCACCAGAGTATAAAAATACCTTTGCACTGTATTACCTACTTTTAAAGTTTGTTGATTTGTGAAATATTAATCAAATAGCTGTAATAAACTCAGTGTTCTAAAATGAAAACTCTCTAAATCACTTCTATACAAAAAGTCTTCATTTTTTGATTATATCTTTAAGAGAAAAAGAGATCCCAAAGAAGTTAAGTGTACTGATTGCTTTTGAGGTTTAAATTGGAACAGGTGGCAGTTCTTTTGAAACACTTTTTACTCGGTTTTGGAGAAGTGAGTAATATGCTAGGCAAAGATTGAGAGAAGCAGTTAAGACTTTTTTTTCTTCTGCTGTTTTGAAATCTTGTATTTTCCACTGAAACTTCATTATTCTGGGTCACTAATATAAGGTCATAGCTCAGAAGCTAAAAGACTGTTAAATAATTTTTCCTTCCACACCAACGGTTGGAGTAGCACACTTGTAGATCTCTAACCCAATTCTATGTAAAGCTTTGACAAAACTGCTTCTGAAGAACAAAGTTTTCAATGTGGGGGGGTTTTTTGGGTCCCTCAAGTTTCCTCCAGTCCAGCACTTCCCAGTAATCAGGTTATTTACCATCCATTTGAACCAGCAGCTCTGCCTTCACACGTCGGCTGGCTTCGTGCTCCTCCGAAGTTCCCCTTCGACTACAGATAGAGTCTATCTCATCGATAAATATAGTTGTCGGGGCATAAAATCGAGCCTAAAGAAAGCAAAGACAAAGTGGAAGCTGAAGTAGCAGTCTACTCCCATTTAAGAGCAGCATATTCAGACCTGAGTAAAGACATATTTACCCCATTCAATCAGCTCATAAGTATCAAACAATTCCTAATCTTCCCTCTCTTGGACCACTGCACACTGGTATAGAGCAGCTGTGCATTTGAGCAGAACAGCTTTTGGCAAAGTCCTGTAATTGTTAGGGTATAAACAAACATTTAATGAGCTAAACACAATTTTCCACATTAGGACTAACATTTATAACTGTGAAAGTCATCACAGAATGCCTGAATAAGATTTCAGTTTGAGCAAGAATGAATGTTATGCTGGGACGCCATGACATGGAACCTGTCCAGGAACCAGGTCAACTGCAGAATAACTCTGACCCTTTTGAAAACAAGGGAAGTCAAAGACAAGGATCCACAATAATAAAGGCTATCGTCTTAAAACAGTTGAGATACTATTCATTGTGTATATACATTTTTGATCAATCATATTATATGAGTTGATATCCTGCCTATCAAACTACTGTGTAAAAGATGTTTTATTTCCTGACTTTTCTGACTACTGTAATTGCAACTCTGCTGCCCCTCCCCAGAACTGGACACCCGACCAAAAAAAAACCAAAAAAAAATTACTATTTTCTGAGCCAATTTCAAGTCTTATGGGTCTGAAGCCAACTACAGTTTGGAAGTCCACTTATTCTAAGCACAAAACACCCCCCAAAACCCCACCCATAACAACAACAAAACACACAAAGCCTAAATAGGGTTCTGATCCAGAGAGCAACTAATTTCATCTTAGTTTTATATTCAAGTACGTTCTGCATCACTCATTAACTTATAGCAAGCTCCCTCTAATGTAGCAAGCTAGCCCTGAAACTAAAAGATGACCTAATTTTTCAGCTTTTATAAAGCTATTTAGGAATAATCTTGAAATGTAAACAGGCAAATCAGAAAGGCATAAAGCATTTGAAAGTTTAGAGAGTTGTTTGTGCATGCTGTGAGTTTGAAACCTTGGCAAGGTTTCACTATTCTAGAAGAGATTCTACTTCATTATCTCACTATTCATATTCAGAAACTTCAATCACCATTTCAAACAGCAGACGAACAAGTTTTTCAGATTCTCCTCTGTATTTTGAGGTAAGTGTGGAAGAAGAAACATTGAAAAAAGTAGTCTTGCATTCAGTGGCTACAGCTTTTGCTAGGAGGGTCTTTCCAGTACCAGGAGGACCAACCATCAGAACTCCCTATTAAAATAAAAAGAACCACCTGTAAGACCAGAATCAAATCACAGAAATTCACAGTTTATTTAGTAGCGCAATAGTAAAACAATGGATGTAAACTTTCCCTTGAAAAGTTATTCAAAGGTAAGTATTAATTACTATTGCTTATCCGCAACAATACAGCTGAAGACAGTACGTGTATCTGGTTGACATCTTTATTGTGTTGGTACTATTTACCATAATTTTGTTGCTAAAGAGTGGAAAGAATTTATATAAACTGTAAAATACTCGAAATTTCTTGTTCTGCCAAGATCCAATCTCAGAATCCTAATTATGATCACAGGATCAGACTTTTTCATACCTTCCATGGTCTTCTAATTCCCTTAAAAAACTCTGGCATCCACATGGGTAAAACTACAGCTTCCTTAAGCAGCTTTTTGGCTTCTACTAAATCAGCAATGTCATCCCTGACAAGAAAGAGAAAGTTGTTTGACAGATTCAGACAGGATGCAAAATAATCAGTACACAGCTCAAAAAATTACGCAATTAAACTTATCATTATGTATTGGCTCTCCCATAAATCCAACAAAAAAAAGGACATTAACTATTTCACTAGAGCGCCACTGTTGGCATTCACAAAATGATAAACAGAATAGAGCAAGTTGGTTAAATTTATGCTAGCTACAGATTATGCTTTCTTCTTTTGACGAGAGATTGGGTGTCCCTGAAACTTAAATACCATCTTTCATTGTTACAAGAACAACTTGCTGAAGACCAGTAAATGGAGCAGAATTAAACAGAATTTTCAGAATTCTTTTTCAGAGTTACAAATGTACTAATTCTTAGGTACCTTATAGGCTGGTCTTATTTTCTTGAGGGTAACTCTCAGGGCATTCCTCTTACCAGCATGTGCCCAAATAATATTTTGGTTTCAAAGCATATCTATACGGAGAATTAGTTTCAAATCTGAAGTCATAATTTAAGATTCCATATAAAAACTGAAACATGTACTTACATATTGAACTGAAATACATGACAGTTGCATGCACACCAAGTTTTTGTGGGAGTGTTAAGTTTTTTTAAAGCCTACTTCATTTGACAGAAGATTTTTGCTCATTTAATCCTCACAAAACCACCTGAGCTTGAAAACATTTGGAACACAAAACAACCTTTGTGTAAGGTTTAATATTTAACACATTTATGTAAAGGTACTGGCACAGGGTTATATTTTATACTGGCAGCCACATCACATCCAGCAACATTTCAAAGGGTTCCTATATTGACATAACTTCTTTGTTAATCACTTTTCTGTCTTGATATGCCCCTGGGTAGCAAAACAGTTTTTCAAATGAAGAGACACTGACAGACACTAGAAACTTTTACACTGCAAAAGAGTATCTCAAAAATTGATTTTAGGTCTCTTAGAAAAGTTTGAGAAGCTTTGTATGGTCAGATTGGACAGGGCTTTACATAACCTGATCTAGGGAAAGATGTCCCTGCCCATGGCAGGGGATTGGGCTAGCTGATCTTTAAAGGTCCTGTCCAACCCAAACTATTCTACAAATCTATGCATGGAAAAAAGATGCTCTAAAAATATTAAACTTCTTATGAAGTTTAGATGCCTGCAGTAAGGAAAGCCTGTAGGTACTTTTTATATGTAACTACATGTTAAAATACTTAATTCTTGTCATACTGTGTAAGAGGAAATAGAAACAACAATTCAGAAAGACTAGCAACAGTACTCAAACTTACCATCGAATGTTGGGGTTCTGAGAAATTATATCTCTTTCCAAAGCTTCTACTAAATCTTTGTCATATCCAGTACTATCAAATTTCTTTGGTTCAGACTCTGAAATCTCAGATGTGGATTTGTTCTACATATAAAGGATACAACAACATAAATACATAACAATGGTTATGCTACTAATGGATTTTATAACAAGTCCACAATAGCATCGTATTTCTAGAAGGTGGCAACATAAACCAGCATGAAAAATTATGAAAGCATTTGTATTACAGCTGCACTGCGAGATCTGTGTGTTTCACCCAGATTCCTGTACTGCCCCAGTTCCATTTCCTTCTCTCCAAAGCCAGCATATTGTACCGGCTTAAGTACTGGCTTAGTACTTAATAAAAACTGCATACAGCTATCCCACTTAACAGTTTTTGCCTCTTCTCCCAGAAAAACCAAAAACTATCTGAGACAGTGGCTGGGTAAGGGGAAATTATGTGTAAGACTGGAACCATAAAGTCACATTGACTTAGGTATCTCAAATCCTCTAAGTGTCATACACATGCCATATACATGGGACACAAAAAAAGTAAGCATGATTTCCATGTAGAATGAGCAAAGGTGATCTGCAGGAAGACCACAGAAGTAATAAAATAACTAATTAACTGATATAGAAGCATGGACATGAACAGCAGAGAAGCAGCTCTGCAGTAGAGCCGAAGCAGAGAAGGTACACAGTTGAAAGGGCTCAAACAGCAGAGACCATGCAACTGAGAGGAAATAAAATGCACTAGACATACCCCATTTTTTATACACTTAACAGCAAGCACTGGTGATGACAGAACAACTGTAAAAAAGAAAAAAAGACCTATCCCATCTCTCTGTGTGTATATCCTGAGTGAGCTCCCACTAAAAGTAGCAGCTTACATAGCTAAACAGTTCCACCCTTGTAGACAATACTATCTCCAAAGGCCATGACACCTTGCCACAACATAAGGTTGCTGAAGCTAACAAACTATTACATGGAGATTGGATTTATTTAGACCCTGGAAAACTATGATTCTAGTGCCTTCTGAATGATCTCCTACTCTGGTGATCAGCTAAATTTATGGAGGCACAAAGCAAAAATTAAAGCAGTCTGATTTCAAAGACTAGATCATAGATTATTCTCTCTCATGAAGTATGTTGGGTTTTTGTTTGCTTTTAATTGAAAACTAACTGGAACTAACACCAGATCTGAACAACAACAAACAAAAAACCCCCACCAAAACAAAAAAAAGTTCTCCTTTTAGGATTACATAAATCTTGAAGTGCTTTGGAAGAAGCGAGTCAATCTCAGTCTAAAATATCTAAGTTGCAGTAAACAAGTCACAGAATGGGTAAGGATTGAAAGGACCACAGTGGGTCATCTGGTCCAACCTCCCTGCTCAAATAGGGTCATCCTAGAGCACATGGCACAGGATTGCATCCAGACAGTTCTAGAACATCTCCAGTGAGGGAGACTCCACAACCTCTCTGGACAATCTGTTCCAGTGCTCAGTCACCCGCACAGCAAAAAATTTCTTCCTCATATTCAGGTGGAACTTCCTGTGCATCCGTTTCTGTCCATTGCCTCTTGTCCTATCACTTGGCACCACCAAAAAGAGCCTGGCTCCATCCTCTCAATACCCTCTCTTCTGATATATTTACCAGATCACTTCTTCCAGAAGAGCATCTGTTTGTTTCTAATTCATCCATAACCAATACTGTCCACAAAGCAAAGATACCTTACAAGGTGAGAGATTCAAATCGGCACACTGACTTGAACAAAAGAAATATTTTTAGGCATCTAATTCTATAATACACTCAATACTAAGAAAGAAAGACTGAGTTTCTCAACTCCGTGAAGTTATTTGCAAGCTTACCTTTTCCTCTTTTCCTTTATTTTGTTGATCCTTTTTTTCCCGGCTGCGGACTGCCTTCCCTTTATCACTGGGATTTCGAGAGGATGGACGGTGAGGGCCTCTGACAGCTGCACTTACACGATTATTGTGACCTCGGCAATCACTGCATGGAACAGACTGACGCTTTCTGGGTCCTGGCGAAGGTCTAATTAGTTGTAACACATGCAAAAAGCCTCAGTGTAAAGTCCCTGGTGAGCACTACATATCAAGTGGTTACAAACTGCAAAGCCTCTTGCTCAAGATAATGTCAGAAACAAGACAAACATTTCTAGATAGTCACTAAAAATCCATTTTCCCTTGATCACAAACTCAGCAGGGCTCACTTGCTTAAAACAAACTCCTTGCTTGCATATTCTATCAGTAAAAGTAATTCTAGTATTATGGAGCTTAGAAAAAAAGAATAGCAAACCAACCAAAAATTCTCCTTACCACAACAGTCCTCAATTCCTTATACAAAGAAATGTAAAAGTTTTTTGGGAATGACAATTCTACTTTCATTTCCTTTCACGTCCACTTCCTTTGAAAGAAAAAAAGTCTATGGGATGCCTTCAGTTGTTTGAAATGAAACTAATTTTAGAAGCACGTGAACAAACCAATACTACGAGTGGTATTACGGATTTCTTTTTTAAAATTCAGTTTCTTTTCTATACGTGTCCGTTACTCTCAGATACACTTTCCCCATGGGTTTTCCTAAAATTCCGGCATTATAAGCTATGAGTCAAGGTAAAAGATCAGGGATATTTCCAGAGAACAGTAAATATAATACTCTGTATTTGGAGAGCATTTACTGAAACTAGATGATGTGATTTGACACATCATTTAAGATGTGTCAAGGATCCAGCATCTTCACAGAAGTTGCCTTTAACTGATTCACAGCAGTGAGTTTGTCAGAACAGTACATCTCTCTTCAGGATAAAATGCATATTGGACTACATGGATATGGTGATGCTAAGATCATGTTAGAGTATTTTCATTCTCCAAATGGAGTATCTACCAACCTACAGTTATATTTATGAACACCTAGCCACATCTGAATTCTATTCCAAAGCTCAAAATAAAGGAATAGTGCAATTCCACATCTAATTTCCACCTAAATTTGAGTTCTGCTACCTCAGTATGGGAATTTACTGCAGTTATTCCAACACAATATGGCCCGAGTTTTCACTGCAGCTTTTTCATATTGCCACAGTTCAGTACTTCAGCAGCTGGCAAGATAAATGGAACAGAAACAGTTCTCTCAAGACTTTCCTTTTTTAGTAACATAAGTTTGTATATTTTCCCCTAGAAATCTTCAAAACACTAGGAAAGTTCTACCTCCCAGACTCTGTTCTTCCAGAAGGTTTGAATGAAATTGGTTAGGAGTGTTCCAAAGTTATTAAATGAGGGGAAGAAGCTTGACATTAGTCATGCCATGGAAGATAAAACCCTCAGAACATTCTGGCATCTCCTTCACTACAAACAGTGGCAAGCTGCAAGTGTTACACATCTAAGTTCTAGAACACCGCAACAGGCTGAAGTCAAAGCACACTTTGTCCTGGTAAATATTAATTTAGGCCTTCAGGTTTCCTCTTACCTACGTTCAGCAGGTACTGGCAAAGACCAGACTTCTGCATCATGAGCTGGTAATTCTTGTTGTGAGGCTTTCAATGGAGTATTGTCTAATTTAAAACTCTCCAGTGTTTTCATTATATCTTTCACATGCTTAGCTTCCACACTTATTTCCTGCCAAACCTGATTAAGAAAAAAAAAAAAGAAGTAGATTAAGCACATTGGAAATAAGTTTGTAACAGTTCTCTGTTCAAGCTCATGTAATGCCTGGATAGATTCTACAGAGTTTAATGAGCTACCTAATTCTACTTCGATAAACAAGAATTATGCACATTACATACTGAGGAGGTTTTTCTGCCTTCCTCAGCACATTTAAAGAATAAACAAATAGATTTTGGATTTAACATCATAAGAGATTTTTTACAAGTTTTGGATATTAAACAAGTATGACAGAACCTAATACATTAAATATCAATCAAAAGCATCAACTCATTAGACTGAATATCAATGAAAAAAAATGACGGTTTGTGTTAAAGACAAATTACCATGGTAGCAACAACTCACTTTCTATTAAGGACCATAGTCATACTAAAACATTGAGGGAAATAGGACCCAGATGATACCAGACTACAAAACTTCAGCATTACAGGGGCACTCATCAGCAAGAAGCTGACAAGTCAGAGTGCACTGGCTCCCCAGGGCTGTGTTCCATTGACTTTTTTGTCACCGATAGAGAAAGAAGTTATAAAGATGACTTAAATAAGTCTACATAATAAAAAAGAAGCCTATATATAACAGCACTAATTTATCAGAGAATGGTTTAAGTATTTTTATACTTTTGTTTACAATAAGAGTGGCAATTTTTGCTACTTTAATGCTTATCCCACAAAATGTCCCAGAAAAGTAATATTTACCTGTTGCCATTTCTGTTGCAGATAGGTATCTCTCACAGAGTACAGATACTTATTCATTTGGTCAAGAACTCCCTGGTAGTAGACCATTGCAGAGTCGTAATTTCCCAGTAAGGCATATTCACGGGCCAACTTTACATTCTCAATGATCATAACAAGGCTCATGTTCAACATGAAGCTGAAAAAAATAGAAGGTATTAAGGAAAGAAAAAAAATCCCAGTAGCAGTACAATTTTTTGCAACTATTTTCATACGCTCATTACCTCATTTAGCATTTCAAAATATAGAAGCTGGAAAAGTATTAGTTAGAAAAAAAAAGCCCTAAAATTAATGTCATCCATATAAAATGGTAATTGTTGCTCTGTTACTAGAAATGAAACTCTTCACATCACAGCATTGTTTCTTGCCATGGAGATTCTGTTGAAAAGACCATACAAGATATGCAGATATAAATGCAACTGTTGCAAGCCACAACTGCATACTTCCCCTTTCATTCTATTGTAAAATAAACTAGTATTTCACTGTGCTCATCTGTGGTTTAAAAAAATAAATAAACAACAAATCAAACTCTTTTGCCAGATGCATTAAGTTTTGTTAATTTTTTTTGCCTTAACATTCCATGCATGCAAGTTTTAACAGTCTTATTTTGCCTTGTGGAAAAAACTATTCTTCCATTAGTTTGATTTTACAACTCTTGAATTTTATTTAATGTTTGTTCGAAACAAATATACACCTTCTATGCCTAGCTTGCACGTTCCTATCACCTTCATTTTTACACTTAAAAAGGAACACTTGAAACACATTGAGGCTGCTAAATTAGTACTGAAAGGTAAGGAAATGTACGATTAAATGTGTAATGTGTGATGACCCACTTTATTTAACATGTTGTTAAACCATGCTACATTTCCCCACCAGTAGCAGTAGTTTGTGGGCTTTCAGAGCAAACATCAACAATTGCGACCACTTCCACTTTGCAGCACTAGCAGAATCTGCACTTTTAGATTAGAATAACACAGAAGTATTATTTATACAAAGACAGTAGTAAGTAGAAGCAGTAGACTTGTTCTTTGCAGTTGCCACTGTCCATAGAGCAGTTGTTCCATATTCTTACAAGTTTCTTATACATCCCATGCCCTTCTTCTCTGCGATACCTTCACTGTCTCTGCTTTTCTTGTCTCCTGCACATCAAGAATTTCCCCACTCTCCTTTTACTTCCTTATCCAAGCACAGAAAACAATAAAATAAGCAATTAAACATGCCTGCAAGAGAATCATCTTGCTCTCATTTTGGTACCTGTACCCAGTGCCAGTAAGAAGCAACTGCAGACAAGCAATTACAGCTAAGCCCTGGGATGAAGCATACTTGATACAGATCAACTATTTAAAGAATGTAAGAGGTACTCATGCGCAATAAACAGACTTAAGACTGAACACGTTTCAAGATGAGGTCAGGGTCGAATTCGGCCACATCAGAGGTTTCAGGAGCCACACTTTGCACACACCTGCCAACCTAATACTAAAATGTTAGCTCTCCATTGTAAAGAGGGGCTGTGAAGTAGAAATCAAACATTTTAAGACTTGCACTCCTTTTTCTGTCCCCTTTCCAAATAGCTTTACACACAGACACACAGCTGAGGTATTCCTGAGCCAACATCCTTCTCTTTTTTGCTTCCTTCCTCTTTCTTCCCTATCTTCCCCTGGAGCAGATAGCTGCGGCAAAAATTTTCAGTCCAAACCAGCAAAACTCTAGCAGCAAGGGAGCTGAAGACAGGCCTCCAACAGCCCACATCCATCCATACAGAAGGGACTCGTGGAGCTGAGCTTGGAAACCTGCTATCATGGAACCTACACTATGTAATCTCACTCTGGCCAGAGACTTGCTGAGCTGGCCATGATGTCTACAAGCTGATACAGTTAATGTGACCAGCAACTACAAAGGCTAACATATCCCAGGCTAATTAGGCTTTGGAAACACAGTTTGACTTGGGAGTTTTGTTGGTTTTAACCTCAGGAGAAGAAAGCCTGAAGATGTTTGGTAATATCTGTGTGATGATCCATACAGCAATTGACAAAGTTTTCCCTGCTATATTTAGGAGCAAGCTTTTCCACTTCTGCTCATCCTACCAGAAACACCTGTTTGCCTGTCCTGAGAATTCAAACCCATGACTAACACAACTGAAATCACAGGTTGAGCAAGATGCTAATAAACATATTAAAAATCAAGTAATAGCAAGTTACTATAACCAAACTAGACTTTTAAAAGCCAAGAGAGGTCATAGATAACTTTTTTTTCTACATTGAATGCTGTAGAGCAATCAAAGTGGAACAGCAATTCTGTTTATGTATTGAGAAAAAAACCTCACAAACAAAACAGCTTGTAATATCAGTTTTCATCTGAAAATAGCTAGAAGGAAAAAAAAACCCTAAAGAGGCTAAGTCAGAAAGACACGAAAGTTTGGGACCAAAATGATAGCACTGCACATAATAAAAGAGTTAATGAGATTTTCAGGTTAGAAAAGGCAGAAAAAGTAAGGATAGAAAGTAGAAACAGAAGCGTAAGCAGAATGAGCTAGCAACTCATGTAGGGGAAAAAAAAGAAGGTGCTCACTCAAGTTTATAATGGTATTCGAATCTATCTGTTTCATCAGTGGTATTGAAAATGCAAAAGAATTTAGTTGAAACTAGAAAACCAATTTAATTTGTTGCTTCATCTTGACTCATAAGAGCAGGAGAGCTTGAAGTGGCTTCCAAATACAAGGCTCTTGTGTACAAGTGAGGCAGAAAAGCTGCTGGCTCTGCTTATGCCTGGACATGCCACTGATGCTGCCACTTGAACACAGGCAGTGTTAGAGCTGATACACTAATCCATGGGCTTGCTGCACCTGTAACTGAAGATGCTGAAGCAGTTCTAAGAGGAAAAAACAAACAAACAGGAGTTAGAGTACTAATCTGAAACTAGGTTAAAGTTTGCAGCAGAAAGTTGCCATATGCTGTGGCAGCTCAGAGTAGCATGTAAGACACATGTGAGAGAGGCGTGACCATACACAAATCTAGAGTTAAACCAGAACCGAAGGGATTAAAACACCCACAAAACTAATCCTGACCACTTAATAATTTTTAAAGTAATATCACATGTGTTCAATACTTAGTAATACCACATGTGTTTACAAATACTTGGTGTTATCACATAACAGGATGTCAAAGCTGCAAGGCTGCACTTATCAGCCACGACCTTTCCATGAATCATGACCAGTGAAGTTATCTATGTTCCAACAGCAACTGAAATAGTAAAGAGCTCATAAAGTTTACAGTGAACAGGATATAAGGAAAATAACCTAAGCACTTTGTCTTGCAAGTTTACATTGTGTACAAACACACACACTTCCCAATAATCACTCTTTACACTAGCTATAGTCATATAAGATTCCCTGAAATTAACCCATCTCTAGTAACAGGATACATTTTATCATTTGTTCAGAGGACCTAAAATACTTCTTGAGCACAGAACAGCCAAGAGCAGAGAGGGTTGAACCTAACCAAAGATACCTACAACTTTTGAGAATAAGGCTTTGGAACATATTTTTATATTTCATTTGAAAGGTAACAGATAACCATCAAGAAAACACTGGGGGTACTTCATGTTTTCCATAAGGACTTTAAGAAATTATCATAAGGAATGATTACAACTAATTTCTGCTCACAGTCATACATTAGAATCTGGGAAACTATAACCAAACTCTGCATCAATCGTGTTTCACAAAGAAATCCCCCAAACTTTAAAAATCAAGAGATTGTAATGCAGATGTTGGAAGTGAAGATTTAAGTTGGAGTTCATCAATTACTGCAGCGGACTTGCTGACTTGGCAAACAGCACAAGATATACATGGAAAATATTTCCAAGAGTCTTTCAGTCCAACCTTATGTCTGGACTAAGCCAGAGCCTGAATTTTGGCAGAGCACACATGTTTCCATTATTTCAGCCTGCTATACAGGCTCTGACATCAAAGCAACCATGTAAATTTTGCAAAGTTCTCTCAGCAAGCCAGATGAGAAAAAAACACCCCAAAGTACCATTTTTCAGGAATCAATTTTTACTGATTACATGATGGCATCACCTTGGAGCTCCCTTCCAGCTTAATACTCATCTTCATAACATCCACAGCTAGCAACATTTGGTATCAAGAAGTGATTGTGTTAATTACTTGGGAAAGAGAAGAGTTGCCAAACTTATTGGATACTAAACAAAATGGTTCTCATCCACTTATTGTATTTAACAATAATGGTAGCAAAAGAAGAACCACCAGCAACCGTGAACACAAGCATGCCTAGACGTGGAAAAGAAAAAAACATAAATCAAACATTAGGTAGAGATACACTTGTGGCAGATGATTTTATGTTTTCCAGGCTAAGCCTTTCAAAAGACTTGATTAAACACGTTACTTACTCCCCATTTCATGGGGGGCTAGCATTCTTTTTGATGATCTATATTAAATTAGCAAATTTCTCAGAAAGTTTTGAAAGGTCTGCAGCTAAACGGATACGTGGAATTGCTTCTCTCTGTCTGAAAAGAAAACTTACATCACCGCAGATTATTGCAAACTACTTCATTAAAAAAAAAAACAAAACCAAAAACCAACAACAAAACAGGTGGAGGATGAAGGGAAAAGTGGGAACCGGAGTTCCGTGCCTGAATCAGTGCCCGCGGTACCCAGCAGCCCACCCAGGAGGATTCCCGGGGCAGGGAGCGCCCCGCCGCACACCTGCGGGGAGCGGCCTCCCCTCCCGATGGCTTCAGGGACACCATGGCGATGCCGCGCCGAGCACGTGCGAGATACAGCCTCGACACAACAACACCGGCGAGCACCGTGTAATGGTGGCGGGTGTCGCGACAGCAGCGACCGGGGCCGCTCGTCCTCCAGCCGCGGAACGGAGAAGCCGGAGCCTTCCCGGCGCCCGGGAGCCCTCGGGGCGGCCCCCACCGAGCGGGACCGGGCATCGCCCCCGCCCGGGCCGAGCGGGGGCATCGCACGGCCCCGCACGGCCAGGCGGGCGCAGGGCAGGTACCGCGGGGCTCCCTCGCTCACTTACTTCTCTCCAGAGCTCGGACCGGCGGCGACAGCGGCAGCAGCTGCGACTCCTCCACTTCTTCCGCCCCCTTCCTCCTCCAGCGACGCCCGACCCCACCCCCAGCCCTGCCCGCCACCTCCCCCTCCTGCCGCCGGCAATTTTTGAAGGCAAATCCGGCTGCGTCACTTCCAGCCCGGCGAGGCCGAGGGTGAAGGTCCGCCTGGCCGGGAGGGGGCAAGAAGTCGGTGTCTGAGCATTATTAGTGACAGCGATGATCCGGTTTGGTTTTAAATTTTAAGGAAGGAGGGAAAAGGGAAGAAAAATAAACCAAATCAGGAGAGGAGAAACAAAACAGAAAGAAAAGGAGCAATTGCATTGGCCGGGAATCGAACCCGGGCCTCCCGCGTGGCAGGCGAGAATTCTACCACTGAACCACCAATGCTCTGCACGCCTAGATTTGTGCCTTCGTCACTCGAAACTCACCAGAACGGATTTGTCCGCCCCGGCTGAGATCCCGGGATGGTGGGTGGAGAGGTTTCATTCATCTGTTTCCTTTCTATAACTCACAAATGTGAGTTTTGCCGAGTGAATAGCACGCACCAACTTTTATTCGCATATTCCTTGTTTGTGACTCGTCTCTACCTCTTCAAACTCTTAATAGAGGGTGTTGTTTTGGGGAAGAAAACGCATCCGAGGGTGCTGAGAAGAGCCAGCTGCCGAGCTGAGTAAGACGAGAAAACTGCCCTTGAGTGTCCCTGATGGAGCAGTACCTCCTCACCTGTCTAAATAGACTCAGCTGCTTAGCAACAAATAGGATCTAAAGGCAGGGCACAATGCAGCAGGTTTGTGCTAGTTCTTCAGGGTGAACTCAAAAGACCCACAACATTATGTCATTCTTTAATTAATTATATCACATCCATTCTTACTCTTCTTGCTCTTGTAGTTTTACCCGTTCTTAAACTGACAATTTTAGTCTATCCCTTTAACGAGTGTCTGAGTTTAAAACAATCTGCATTACTTTAGCTATAAAGGCAGAGAAAGATGTTGATGAGTTTCTAAAATTCGAAGTGCTACTGTATCACATCACTTGGTTGAGGAGAGCGGGAGGGATTTCCCTCCTCCCCTTTTTATGTGGCTAATAAATGAAAAATGTGCTGTACTTCCACATCCCTCCTCCCCAACATAGAAGAATTAGGATATAATGTAGTCTCTGCAATAACACACTGGTTTCTCCATTAGCACTTTGAGATGTGCAATTAAAGAATGGGATTTTCTCTCCTAACACAGATGAAAGCTGTGATATGTTGTCATTCTCTCAAGGAATAGCTTTATGATACATAATGTATGTATAATAACAATAATTAAGAATTAAGAATATTTACTTATTTTGATGAAAAAGGCAGCAGATGACACAGAAAAAGCACCAATAAATTGAACTCCTGAACATCAAAATGTATACTTTTGAGAACAGGTTACAAACATGACGTGACTGCCAAGTACAAGAGCATCTCTGCTGTTACACTTGCACCATTTTATTGTTAGACAGTAAAGCTGCTGCAGCAGAAAAGGGACTTGTGGAAGAGGGATGTGAAGGAGAAGGAAAGGAAAGGAAAGAAATGCATTTGGGCAACTAGTGTTTACATTTCATATTTACTTAGCCAAAACAAGAATTTGACTTTTACTTCTTTTAAAGATTCGTTGTGGTTTTTATTACTCCAGCAAGTGTTCCGCTACAGAAACTGATTCTGAGAAAACAGTTTCTAAAACTCAGGAAAGTGACTGACTACCAGTAGGCGATAATTCAGTTAGGCTGTTCACAAGTGCTGGAATTCTTTCTCTAGTAACTTTTAAGGTGTCAATGCAACCATTCACTCACATCCTGTCCCCAAGGTCAAACACACATGCTATATGTTAAGCTAACAAGGGGAAGAAAGTCTCAGCTTCTCAACTACTGGCCACAGACTGACAAACTGGAAACCTGTCACTGCTGGACAAAGGGTACAGATGCTCCAGAGTACCTGCTAGAAAAGCAAGCAGAAAAGATGCCCATTCTTTTCATATGAACATCAGGGGACTTGGAGATTATGCTCCAAGCCAGCACCCTGTAACCCTCTAAGACCCAAACATCCCAAGTAAGCATTCAGAGATCACATGTAGCTGGACTACAGGTATGTAGAGACCTAGCAAAAGGGGATGCCCATGTCATGACCAAGACAGGTAAAGAATACGCAAAAGACCATTGAATAACTTACTAGGGCCATGAGATAACGCAAGTTTGTTAAGTTTACCTGCCAGGCACAGAATAAAAGAATGATTTGCATGACCAGAATTGTGCGGTGGTCTACGTATTTAATTGGAGAATCCAAAAGAACTGACAGTCTTATAATACAAAAAAGACATTATATATATATACATATACACACATGGAATATGTCTATATATATCTATATAGATATATATAAATCAGTAAACTTGAATAGTGCCTTTATCATGAGCATCTTAAGGCATTCAAACATTTTACTATGACATTGAACCAATTTATTATCTTTTTGCTTTGGTTGAAATAAAGCAAACAGATTAAAGGTCTGATCTGAAACACCGATGACATCTGAAACAAAGGCCTAACACTATCTTCAGTGACAGCAGCATCATCTAAGAACGCACCCACTGCACTGCCTATTAGCTGAATAATATTAAAAGGAGTCTAAATAAATCATTCCCACTCACAGCCTTGCAACAGCAGAAGATAAGTCAGTCTCAGAGACTTTCTAGCCATATATTCTATAGACTTCTATTACAAATCAAGGATAGAAAAGATACAGCAAGAGGGCCTGCCCAAGGATAGAATGCCACTGAATATCAAATAGTATTTACAGTACAGTTATAGGATTATAGAACATTTTATAAATACAATTAATATGTATACAAGGGCACATAAAAGAGAATCTTGTTTTCATGCTTTACAAAGTGAAACCAACCCGAACTAAAACTTACTGCAGAATTCCACAGCTGCTGGTTAGGAGCCTCTCTTCTTCACTGCCTGCACAAACCAACCCCCATCATAGGTCACCAGTGAAACACCCATGTTTTAAGCAGCAGCTACGAAGAATCTCTATAATAGACTCTGAATCTACGTATGAAACGTGAAGTTTCAAAACATGGGTAAGGCAGAGAATGTTAGAGAGTTGTGGCAACATTTATGTGTAACTAATTTTCTCAGTGAACATGGATTGTAACAAACAATATTTTTTGCAAGGAAATATATAATACTGCAGCATCTAGGTGGCAAAATTCAAACAACATATATTACAACTTCTAACACATGATGTTAGGAAATGCCAGAAGCATCTACCAAATTCTAAAGATGTGAGCTTTTCATGTATTTGTTTAAAAAGGCAAAATAATATTTAATATTTCAGTACTTGCACATGTCCTTGAAAGAATCAATGATGTATTTTAAAAAAGCAATTGGGTTTGCCTGTATAGAACAATGGTGCCATTACAGGACCCTTTTAAATATATTTTTAAAATTTATTTTTAAATTGGTTGAAGACCAGTAATAGTATTAAACAGGAATATACCATAGTACAGTGCAGGCAGAGGAGAAATATACTCACATGAAAAGGCAACTTTAAGAGTCAATTTAATGAAGAATTGACATTATTTTCTCTGCACACTTCAAAAATGGTGAGGCAAGCTTGATTAAATTACCTTTAACCAGTAATATATTACACTTTAAGACAAGTAGACCAGTTTTACTGGGATACTTACTATGAAGGAGGGTAATCTTTAAAGTTTATTTACAAGAAAAGCAATCTTTTTTACACAATATATAAAATGGAGTAGTTATGCACTGCAGCCATTTTATAATATTTAAGCTAAATGAAATGAATCTTAAAAGCTATTCTATTTCAACAGCTGTGGAAAAGGCAGACAGAACAGGAATTGTTTTATTAAACTGCAAACTCATTTTCATTATAGAAAGTAACTTACTACTTGTTTGAGAAAACAACTTCTCATAACCACCTTTTAACAATTATAAGCACTTCACCATAGAGGAGTGAACTTCCACTAACATTTTCTCCTGTGACCAAGTATGTTTAAGAAGTTTCCTCACTGCCAACCGCTGCAGTTCAGACCTTCCTCAATTAAGCCAATATGAATCATTTATGGACCACACTAGAAACTGGATGGTTCAAATGAACATGCAAGAAAGGAAACTCCAAATGCTAAACACCATGCAGTTTTTTCACTGATCCAATATTTAGGACAGTACTATAGACAGTTGCACTGGCACAAAGAGAGACATTGCACTGGAGCACAGAAAGAGAACAAATTGGCCAGAAATAAACAAACCAGCTTGGTGAGAAAAGTAAACTAGTAACTCGTGTTTGCTGCAAGAACAGCTGTGAACACCAATTTCACAATGTTTAGATAGTTGCAATGCCAGTGCAATGGCACAAGTAATAATTTTAAAAAGCAGTAATGGTTACAGGCATGTTATTAGATTATCCATTGGAATTCAATTCCAAGGAGGAGGAAATGTTTTAAAAGACATGAAGTTTACTAAAAATAGTGCATTTTCTTTACCACTGTGTTAACCTTAGGAGAAAAAAGGAGAGAGATAAAATCGTAATTCTTTCTGCCTCTCACCTGTAACTCCTGGTCTAGTCTCAGGGAAGCTGCTTAGAGGGACGCTCCTGTCTGTACTCCCAGTCACCTCGACAGGCTCAGTACCCTCCCACCATGAGACCCAAGGGGATACCTGATCACCTGCTGCCAGAAATTATGGAAGAGTAACGCAGAAGGCAGCAGACACAGCTCTAAGTTCCTAATTCTCTTCTGAACTGGGCTGTGAAAGACAGACCATTGATACTGTACTGACGGCTCAGATAGGCTGGTGCATGGTGCTTCTCCTTACTGTCTCTGTGACCAGGAGGAAAACTATTCCAGCCAAGTGAAACGGGTCTCCACAACAACAGCCTCAAAAGCCATAATCCTTTCCCATTACTATCTCAAACTTATAATAAAGACACTACTCTAAAATTTATTTTTCAAACTAAAAATTCCAACTCAAGCAGCACTGTACACACTTTACAGTTTGGATGTAGTCAGAAAATCAAACTAGATTTCAGAAAGTGCTTTTTCTAAAGCTTCTTTTCCTCTTCTATCTATAGGGTAACTGATGACAGGAGACAATCAAGTTGTTTCTGAGTGAGCAATTCTGCTTTGAGAGTACCAGTCAAATGCTACTTTGTTACTAATGTCAAATCCAATTACTAATTAATAAAATACTAGTTTTAATGCTTTATCATCTTACAATCATCCTATAGCCAAGACTGACACTTTCTTGTTTCAAAGCTGAGAACTAGGCCACTTAAACAGTAGCTGGAAATATTTCACCAGATAGATGGCTCAGTTTTTCCAACACTGTGAATAATTAGGTTAAATACAGTGAGAAGTGAGGGTACAGCACCCTTTTTTTTTTTCCTCTTCAGAAATGTATCAGAGAGCTTTATTAGTAAAGTAGGTTTTATATTTGGTCAATGCATGGAAAAACGGTCATTAAAAATTCTGAAGCAGAGAACTGTTTTCTAAAATTATTCAATATATGTACAATAGATACCAGGCATCATCTTAGGGAGGGGAAAAAAAAGTCATTATTTCCTATTTTGAGTACTTAGAGTACAGAGAACCAATAACAAAATTCAAGTGATATTTTTTTCACCTAACATCAAATCTCTTCTAAATTAAACAATTAACATCACTGGAATAAATTAATGTTTGAGGATTTCCCTGTATTCTGGGGAAACAAAATGTACAGACAGGGAAGGAGAAGACATGATTTTTTTAGTGTTTCCAAAAAAGTGTGCATGTATTTACTGTAGCAATCTTCTTTCAAGTCTCTTAAAAGAGACTTTTCAAAAGCTATAGCTGCAAAATTGATTATTTACTTTTTGATCTTTATTCCTCTACTAAACATAAACCAGATCACGGCTCTGAACTCCTCTACCTGCCTGTTCATCATCATCATCATCCTCATCTGACTGCTGTTCTGAGTTTTGGGAACTACCATACTCGTACTCAATGGGCTTTGGATTGTTGTATGGGTAGCCATTGTCATCAAAAAACCTTCGGAAGGTGAACTCATAAAACGCATGTTCAGGATGTTTTCCATTTTTGTACCACCCATTAAGAGTATCATTTCTGTTCCCCTCCTTATCATCGTTGCTCCACAATTTATCTGGATCAACTGGATCAAAGTTTGATGTGTCTGTAGGATGAGCAATTTTGGGAATGTAGAAAGCAGACTGTCGCCGCAGATCGCTTGAAAAATCAATTGTTTTAAAAAATGGATGAGCTTTTATTTCATCTGCACCGTTTTTGCCTAAACGATCTTCTGGCCCTCGGCACAGTTTAATAATAAGGTCGGACGCCTCTGGAGTCAATTTAGCCTGAGGTGGGATATGAAGTGCAGTTTGCCAGTTGATAACCTTAAAAACAAAAAGAGGTATTATTTATTTCTTATTTCATAAAAAGGAAAAAGCAGATTAAAACAACAAAGCAAACAGCCACAAAGAAATCATTCAACATGTCTAAGGGTTTTCACACTAGAGAGGAAAACATGGAGCTGCTCTTTCAGAAATACAAGGAATATTTTGTCTGGAAATCTGGCATAATCCAAATCTAAATTAAGAGTCTGGCATGGGATGCCCCTGGTATAAAACAATGAAGATCCCATAAAATCCAGCACCTGGAACCTGAGATTAGGCACATGTCTTACAATCTTAAAAAGGTGAGGCAGATGAATTTTGAGTTAGATGATGCACTGTAAAGATTAACAGATTTAAAGTTAAAAAAAAACCAACCAATACTACACTACATTTAAGCCAACGAATATCTTGCAAGCTGAATGCAATCTTGCAAAAATGATACCTGCAGAAGATTGCCCTGATGCTTTCTCTGAAATAGCTGGGGCTCAGGAAGAAAAGGACCAATGGCTCCAAGCTGCCAGTAACCCTAAGCAAGCACAACCACCTGCTATTCGTCCACCTTTCCATGCCAAGCACCTGCAGGTACATCACCAAAGGAAATCCTCTGCAGGTAAGCAGGCATGGAAGCCAAGTATGGGAAAAGAACAGCCAGACACTGGAGAAGAGGAAGAGGAAGAAAAGAGGAAGAGAAGAGGAAGAGAAGAGGAAGAAAAGAGGAAGA
>NW_020897691.1:15596286-15696054 GCF_003984885.1 Neopelma chrysocephalum
GGAAGAAAAGAGGAAGAAAAGAGGAAGAAAAGAGGAAGAAAAGAGGAGTGGAAATAATAACTGGAATAGATACAAGAAGTGAAATGTGGTTTTTAGTTGGCATGTTTACTATACTGAGATAAAAGATGCAAACATAATCCCTTTACAAACTAAGGGCACCTCCACAGTAACATAAAGTTTATAATCTTGTTAGTTTATAATATGCTTGGATAGGCAGCACTCTCAAACATATCACCTTTGTTTCCATTACAAATTAGAAAGCCCATGTAAATTTCAAGCCTGCTTTTTCAGACTGTTAGTACCAGAATTTTAAAGTTACCTTCATTTGTGTTTCCAGTGGCGTTTGTGCCAGGAATGGAGGCTGCCCCACTAGCATCTCAAAGAGAATTACTCCAACACTCCACCAGTCACACAATTGTGTGTAACCTGAAATAAAGTTCAAATAAAGTAGTCAAAGCCTCAGTGTAATTTTAATCTTGGATTTCTAGGAGTACAAAATTTCACAGGAGAACTCTATTCAATACCTTTTAAAGATTTCCATATTAACAACTATTTTATTTTTTTGTTAAAATATTATATACTTGGGAAAAGTGGCAGTGTAAGAAAGGTGAAGCAAGATACCTGCAGCATGATTACAGTACAGAAGTGCATTACCTGTTCGTAACAACACTTCTGGAGCGATGTAGTTGGGTGTGCCAACAAGGGAATGGGCCAGGCAGCGCTGGTGCTGACGTGCAGCCCTGCGCTCCAGCGGCTTCAGCCGATCTCCGCACCTGCAATTTGCTGGGTCACCCCATTCATTGCTGAAATCCATACTGTCCTGTCGTGCATGATCACCTGTAATTGAGGGAGAAGGATGGCAAAATTGAGCATGAGTACTTCTTATCCAATATGAAATTTTCTTTATCCATTAAAATTCCTCCTTACACGATAGAATCTGTTTCAGTTTCAACACCCGAGAGTTACAACAGTCATCAACATCTTGATGTTGACTTTTTTTTTCGATATAAAACACCAACTTTTGAGGACACTTTTTTTAAGCTTACTTTCAACATAACTAGAGAAAGTATCAAGTTTAATATTTTTCTTAACATAACCACATTGGGGGTACAGGGTGTATATTGTTCTTGTTCTTATGCAAACATAAAACAGCCAATATTTAAATGAGCAAAAAATAAAATCACATTAAATCTTTTTCTTCTCACCAGAGACTGTGTAACAGTCTGGTCTAAGATACATGATATTTTGATAGAAACTAGTCAAAGTAATTTAAAAATTGTTTCTGAAGTTATGTTTTTCTTTTTGAAAATTAAAAACAGGTTATCACAAAATCTGTATTTTACCACTCTCAGAACTGTGACTTTTTTTCCTCTTTCTTTTAGCTTTTGTTTTAAGTAATCAAGTGGGATTTTTAAAAGCCCACTGTAACCTACTCAGAAATCAACAGGTTACACTAAAAGGAGTACGAGACACTCAGAACTTGGGGCAAGGTTTTCAAGAATAATTACATTTAAAACATCAGTCCCATCTTCAAAATAGAGTTGGGGCTGTTGCCTATGTAATTATCTCGCTACCTCTATGATTTTCTCCAAATTTCAAAAGCTACTAATGGGACAAACTTACAGCAACATAGCTCATTCCTTCTCCCTTAAGGAATCAATGCTGACATTGGAACCCTCCCATACTAAATGTTGCTTTCTGTAATTTGTATGGTGTGCAGACATATTGTTAGATGCGTTATTATTCAGAAAGGAAACACCACAGTCATCTTTCTATTCAGTTATTATTTAATTCCTTACAAAGAAGATTTATATTTCTCTTACCACTCTGGTAGTATTTTGAATCATGGGTCCATCGAAAACCTGTACAGAGCCCGAAGTCAGTCAATTTGATATGACCGTCACGGTCTATCAAAATATTATCAGGTTTAATATCTCTGTGGATGAAGCCCATTTTATGAACACTTTCAACTGCGCAGGTCAGTTCTGCTGTGTAGAACCGTGCTAGATTTTCTGGAAAGACACCCATTCTAATTAGGAGACTCATCATATCACCTCCTGGAATGTAGTCCATTACAAAGTACAAATTGTCTTTATCTTGGAATGAATAGTACAGGCGAACCACCCATTCATTATCAGCTTCTGCGAGGATATCCCGTTCAGCTTTAACATGAGCAACTTGATTTCTAAGCAAGACATCTTTTTTCCTCAGAGTTTTTGTCGCATATAAAGCATTAGTATCCACTTTTCTTGCTAGGCAAACTTCTCCAAATGCACCAACTCCCAGGGTTTTAATTTTTACAAACATTGACTTGTCCATTTTAGCTCTTCTTAATCGAATGTAATTAGATTCTTTCTGGCACAACATTTTCCTCATTTGATCTCGGGCTTCTGGTGACAATCCAACCTGTGCAGGAAACAGAATTATATCTGAAGAATTAACAGTACTTTTAATTCTTGATGGTCTTCTCATAACTACAAGGCTTAGGCAAAGCAAACCAAATACTTAATACACAGCACAGGAAATAATACTTAAAGGGGTTTGGTTTTGTTTTAAACATTAGGAGTCTATAAAAACATATAGGAGTGATAAAAGCCAAAACGTGATTGTTTTCAACAGCAAAATGCATAAGGTGCCATGCACCAGAAGGTTCTTGAGAAGGGACTACATTCTTGAAGAAAGGAAGGGTAATTTACAAACCACTGATAAAAACTACTGTGAATATTATCAGAGTAACAGTGTGCATCAACTGCCTCTCTGATTCTCTTTGTGGAGCTAAAGGGAGCCAAGATATGCCTTAGGAGCTGTAAGCTGCTGAGGGTTGATGCTGCCATGGGAAAGGCAGCCCCTCTCTAGATTACCTAGAGCAGAAGTCACTAAACTTCCTGACCATGCTGTGGAATTTCAATTGCAGGAGAGGACAGGCAACTCTCTCACTCTCATGCTTCCTTCTGTAGCTACACAAACCAGATCCACATGGCACTGTTTCCTACTATCCGCCCACACCAAGCCTGTACCTGTGCCACAAGCCTAGGCCTGATCTTCTCTCTTATCACATAACCCACCCCTTTCTAACAGGACTTTGCTCACACTCTCACTCCTGCTCTCCACACCAACTAGTTGAGCAGAGCACTTTCTTTGAAGTGGCTCACTCCTCCCCACAGTAGCTTTTCTTGGCTCCCATCTGTGTACATACCCCTATCTTGACTGAACATCCCTGGTGTTCTGGCCAACACCATCAACATTGTGACAGCTGAAACACTCACAGGCCACATGCAATTCATCACCTACAACGTGGAAACCCTTATCTGCAAGAACCACATTGAGCATTCTCAGTGTACTCCAACCTGGGTGCCTCCTGGTGTATTTCTTCTGGTTTCAATTCCTTTGAAGTGTCATTCAATTTCAGTGCCATTTTTCTTGCTAAATTTCAGGGCCTGGAATCAGACTCTCTCTTCTTTTTTGTTTTAATGTGAGTAGAATCTGTCTTCAATTTTTTATATTCTTTTTTCCATGACACTTCCTCCCCAAAGCTTCATGTTCATTCCTTCTTTTGTTTTTTGACAGCATTTTCAAAGTACTATATGCTCCCTTTCTCATAGGATCTCAATTATTTTATCTGCCTACCTGGCTTGAAATCACTATCCCACAGCAATGATTTCCAAGTTCAACCTAGGGTATATTCCCTTATTTTTTCATGGATGTTCTGATCCTAAAATTGAACACGGCCAAATTGAATCCCTGCAAACATCACAACTGTAATCAAGCATTATTCTAAAAGTTTTCAATTTCTTATTGTCACATCTTATTGATTCTTGATACCAAATCTTGTTGCTTCCATCTCCTTACTTAATGTTTCAAATGTTTGAGACACTGTCTGCAGAACACTACTCAGGACCACCATTAGGATTATGTAACTAGTTTAGGCCTGTATAAACTGTGTTAATAGATGACTTCTGCTTTGCCTAACTTACGATGTAACTTGAAACAAAGTATAATAGATTTGATTGAGAAAAAAGGTAAGAGAAAAGATCAATTAGATATCACTCAGTATCTTAAAAATGCTTTCCAAAGTTACTATATGTCACCTATTAAAGAAAATACTGTTAAAACACATAAAATTTCTTGCAGGCATCATATAAAAAATGGATCCAAAGGAGATGCAACTAGAAAAATACACCCAAAATGCTTGTCTACCCCAATAAATTGCCCAAGGAATATGAATTCAGTAAAATTTAAATGGGGAAAGCTGTCTCCATTTTGAGACAAAATTTTTTGTCAACATCAGATAGGCAGTAGTCAGGACTGGGTAGCAGTAGTTTAAAGACTGGATGTGCAAAATAGACAATTTTTTTATTCGAAATAGGGAGTTGAACCTTTTTCAACACATTACTGCAGGAATATCTGGGCACTGTCTTCCAGGACAGAAACATCTCAAGTTTTCTGTGAATGAACATGCTTAAAGCCCATTTCAACATATAAGGAAGAATTTTTTGAAGACTTACAAAAATGTCAAGAAGACAACTGAAGACCTGACCCTGCTAAAAGTTCAGATGACGAGTCACCTTCTCAAGGCCCATCTGAGACCTGGAGTCTGCTTCAGTACAGACTCACTTGCACACAAAGTGAACCTCAATGATCAGTTTCAAAATTAGCAAAGAATATAACCCAGATGGCAACAAAACCCCACGAGGAGACTCAATACAGTAATTAATCACCGCAAGACATACAAATAAGAGTCTCCAAAACCCTTGTAGCTTTACTTTCTACTGCCTACTCTCTAGCTGTTGCATTCTAACAGTTTTATTGTGTAGAGACCAGCCCAAGTACTGCAATTTGTCATCTCTTCCCTCAACCCATCTTTACGTTTTCCTCTCATCCACTAAACCAAATTTAATTACAAACTCATTGCTCTCTGCATTGCTGTATTTTCTCTAAAACACTCCTCAGCTTCAGCATTCACCAAAAATTAAGCAACTTCGCCAGCTGCACAAACTCTTCTGTGCATACATCTCCAGTTATTTCTAGACAATGACGGACAGAAGAGCTTCCTGAATTGCTCTGTATCATCATGCAATTTGCTCTCATTTTGGTCCCTTTTCATCTTGCTGTGCTTTAAAAGATGACTTAAGTTGCTCTCCGCAGCAGAGACATCTAGCATAATTCTTGGCCAGATTCACAGATTTAAATTAAATATTTCTGAGACTGCTCCACTCAATTTCCTAGGGAACCTGAAAGCACAGAAATATGTCACCTATGCTAGAAATACAACCTGAAGGTAGGTATTTCCATAGGGATGCATTGGTTTTTGTTTTTTTTTTTTTCAAAAATTCCTACCAAAGGGAAGAAAAGAAGGGATTCAATACTTGCTTAATTTTAAACTTTCTGAAAATAGATAATGAGCTAGTTTCCCTTTCTCCTTCTCATGAAGATCCAAAATATACTTCACTGTTTTGGGATTCCTATCCTAAAAAAGTAGAGGTCTGCTGCAGCACAATAGCCCATTTCCCACCCTTCAGCCTGTAATTAAACATCCTAGCTTTAAATCTAGCATAAATACTATAAATTGCATTTCATATAAGAAAATACATTTACTAGGGTGCTTTAAATGCATATGAAAAGTTATATCAGTGCTTTCATATAAGTAATACTTATTCTTGAGATGCTACAGAACACAACACAGTAAGAAAGGAAAGTGAAGTTTGCAAATCAACATTAATTATAATCTTACTTTTAAGTACTCAAAAATAGCCAAAATAAATTCATGCTTAATTTTGATGCAGGATTGCATGCAAAGCCCTCTAAAAAGTAATCATGCTATTCTTAATAAACACTGTTGCTTCAGAATCTTACTTGTCTACACAGGGATGGAGGCTACAGAGTTCAGGAAAGCTTCCCACACCTTAACAGTTTAAATCAGCTGTTAGTGGAAGTGAAAAAGGAAAGAGAGAAGACTAAGAATAAAGATCTAGTAAGAGTTTCAGGATGAAATCTTGCTAACATTTACATATTCACGATTAAGCAAACACAAAAGACTGAAGATTAAAGTAAGAATTTTCAAAATAGTAAGAAAGCACATTTAAAAAACAGGATGTCAAGAAAGTGGTGTAAGCCAAATACATACTCTGATAGAATAAATTTAAAAGTACATCATACTTATGTCAAACTTTCAACTACAATTGTTAAGAAATATTGATGTGACATCTCAATTTTATCTTTCTGCAAATCTTAGTTTCACTGCTTCTCACTATTTCCTCTTTTGAAATTACATCAGCTCCAGTTTTTACCCTTTTGATTTGTTTTAATAGAACACTGAAATACCAGATGACCGACTCCATGCAGGTACAACATTTCACATGTTTTTGTTTGATGTCTGTTGTTTTATTACCCCATTCAATTGCCTCTTGTTTAAACAGATGCGTCTGGATTATAAAATAATCAGGCAAAAGATACCATGTCTTTTTCATGAAAAAAAAATTAACTTTTAAAAAATGATTTTTTTATTGTAACTTAAAAAAACTATCACTACTGGAAACAAACTGCAGAAGGTAAAAAAATATCACTGTTTGGGTGACTATATAAATGCACTAACCAGCCTACCACTTGTCCCTGCTTTGTTTGTACCTGCAGTGCTTATTTAAAAAAAAGAAGTATTTTTGAAAATCATTAAAATATTGCATATAACTAAGAAATCAGGATTAAACAGAACTCATAACAGAGAGCTATGAGTCATGTATCTCATGAATCTCATGAATCTCATTTCATGGAACAATTATTTTGCTTCTGCTGCCTTACTGTACATAGGCCAGACGAACTACATTTAGACATGTAAAAAACTTACTTAAGCACTGAAGATCTTGCCACATCTCAAATACAAAAATTAAAAATAGACTTCAATACCAAATTTACCACAATATTCTATTTATCTATACTATTTAAACATTTTACAATTAAGATATATCTCTTAAAATCAATGCAGGAACAGTTCTAGTCACAGATTTAGAAAGAAGGAAGAGTTTACCCGCATCATTTCATTCTCTAGTTGTTTTTTCCGATGCAAACGCTGCTGGTGTGACTTGAGTATATTCTCCACATGCTGCTCCATGAAGAATTTAAAGGCTTGAGGGGAATAACTTTTGATGCGAGACTCTCTTCTTTCTTCATCTTTCTTGTTTTTTCTAACAGGAACAGGTGATGTTGTAATTTGTTTTTTTTCTTTATCTGTTGAATCAACACATTCGTAATTCTTTTCATTCTCATCCTCCCTGGATAAAAGAGGTGGCTCCTCCTTGTTGAGCTTGGGTCCTGCCTCATACAGACTGACAGAAGGATTCTGATGTAGCAAGTGTTTAGGGTAAGGTGGTGGGGGGCCCTGGTAATTCGGAGCCTCCACAACAGGAGCCATAACTGCCATATTTGTAGATGGGCTCTCAGAGAAGGGGATGGTCTGCACAGTTTGCACGGGCTGTGGCATCCAGGAAGGGTGAGTGGGTGCCAGGGCAGTCTGCAGCTCTGGTTTTAACACACGCATGCTTTTCACTGGTTGTTGGATGGGAGCTGGTGTTATGGCTGTTACTGTTGTGGCCGAAGGCTGAGAGCTGCCAGAGTGACTTTGCCTATTGCCATGATGGTTGTTGAAAGAATTTGACCGCACAGGAACACTGGGTTGCCATGTAGGCATGTCGTGCCCGTTGCCAGGTGATGACTGCGGCTGCACAGGGGAAGGCTGTGACCAGGAGGTGGGTATTCCAGCTACATTTGTGTTGTAAAGTTCCATGTTGTGACTATTTCTGTTTGGCACCATCATTGCCTGAGGAAGATTCCCATTGGTGTACGCTGAAGGAGGAGCAGATCCTCCTGCCTGCATCTGCAGTGCTGTGGGACTCTGCCTGTTAGTTGAATTCATGGGGTACGGAGGTGGCTGGCGACTCACCGAATTCCCAGACACCACATTCTGGTGAACTATGAATTCTGCCTGACAATTGCCATTTTGCATTCCGGCTCTTCCTGACGGAAAACTAAATTTGCTGTTGGCAGAACTCTGCATGATTATTGGTTGCCTGCCAATGGGGACAGCACTCATGCCTCTCTGACCCTGCGTGGATGAATTCATAGGTGGAGGATTCATAGGTGGAGGTGGGTAACCATCCTGCCATGCTCCTGGTGGCACTGGAGAAATACGGGAGATCACATATTCCATGTTTCCAGAGTACCGCTTTGTTTGAGAATTTGGTTCCCAGGAAGGAGGTGGAGGAGTAGTTCCCCTTGGAGGGGGTGTCTGCCCTCGAGGAGGTGGAGGAGGAGGAGTGACACTCCTTATCTGTGGTAGAGGTGGGGGATTCACTCTTTGTCCATTGCCAGGATGAGCCTGAGCAAATGCCGCAATGCCAGATCCAGATAATGGCCTTCCTACATCAGGCTGAGAACTGGGACTTTCTGAGCGATAAACTACACCTTCTCCCAGGGAAGGGCCATGCCGCTGAGGAACCAGGGACTCCTTAGAACCCTTCCAGCTCTGCTTGCGGTTAACTGATTGCTGAACAGTCCCTGCTTTCACAACAAGAAAACACAGCATTTATATTATTAGAAATTATTTACATTTACTGCTTTGAAAATTTTGTTCTTCTGCATTAATTGCTACAGAAAAAGGACATGAAACCTCTGACATAACATAATCCACTGTACTTCACATTAAAAATTCTCTCTGTCTAGTAATACACATCACGGCATGGTAATATGCTCAGTAGACATGTAAGAGCAAAAAATGCATTGGAACTATAGTATCAGAGTCTTTAGAAATAATTTGTCTGAAAATGCATTTTGCTTCAGTAAAAATGCAAATTTTAATTGAACAAATGGTAATATGCAAAATTATTAGGCACACAATGTATTTTTAATCATGTGTACAAGAAACCCTCATAAGAACGTTCAGCATAAGCGCAAAAAAAGTAATAGCTCAGAAAAATACATTTAGTTATGTTGCTATCCCTTCCAGTTTAATGTTTACAAGACATTTAGTGTTCTTAAACTAAAATGTAACTGAATGCTGTAAAATCAAGCAGCCTGCACCCTTGTGTGCATATGGTTCATCCAGACTTGTTTTATTCCTTGCATGCAAAATTTAATTAAGTACTTTAATGTCAAAAGTTATGTCCTTATGAGTAAAAGTGTTGTAGACAGGCAAGAATTAACACTGTATGAAAGCAAAACTTAGAGAATAAAACTCTACTATCTACTTACTTCACAGATATTATTTTGTGTCATATAAACAAAACAGTATGCAAGGAACTGATAGTGCAGGCAGTCTTATTGTGCTTTTTACAATGTTAATACTAAGGTAAGTATAAACACAGACAGGACTGTAACTGCTGAAAGTCACTCTATCCTTAGTAAAACAACATGTGAATTACTAAACCTTCCCAAGTAACAATGAAAATTGTGTCTACATGGTGGCATTTAGCTAGCAGCTTCACAGAAGCACCAACTAATCCTCTTAACAGACTAAATGACAATGACACTGCTCTTTGCTACTCTTGACTACTAATTTTTCCTCATATCGATATTGTTAATTTAAAATCTAACTCCAGTGCCAGCAGCTCAGTACCCAACTTTAGTCAAATAAAAGTTCAGTATTTCTGCTGCATTTGAAAGTTACCCTTGCTTTAGGCCAAGAGGTATTAAAAATGTGCTTCCATCTTTAAAGAAAGCAATAATAGCAAGTGGCAAAATTCTGACTCTGTTACTAAAGCTATAGCCTGTCCTCTAACACCTTCAAAAACAAGAAGTCTGCCTTAAAAACCATACAAACAAAATCTGGAACCAAGCAGAAAATTAAGCAAATAGAACATCCTAAAATACAAATACTGTAGTCATATGCTATATAAATACACACACACATATGTACACAAAAATACACATACATAGCGCTGTTGTGTGGGTGAGTGTGTGAAGAGAGACAAAAAATTAAAATAAGAATTCAATGCTCACCACTGATTTCTATCTGACACTGAGAACAAAATACAGGCACTACATCAATGAGGGACAAAAATTACTAAAATGAGGTCTGAATGCTATTCCTTGTCTACCCACAATAATAAAACCGTGCAGTTATAAAAACAAATGTTTAAGAAATTCATGTCAAATGGATCTACCTTTTAGAAGAATTACATTATATGCTTCAAATGCGATTTTTAAAGGCCAAACCCCCTATGTCTCAGCATCTCTGTTGCACTGTGAGCACACGAAGGCAGAATTTACTATATTTTTTACCTAGAAGAATACACTCAGTGAGTTACTGAGTTACCATGGATACACCTACCTGGGGGTTTCATACCTGCGTTTACAGGTCTTGCTGCTGCTGCAACCATCTGCTCCCGACGAGGATCCTGGTAGCTCATTTTACTTATAAATTCAATGGCAGCTTCTATACTACGGTTGTTAGTTTGTCTAAGAGCTTGTACAACCATATCCTAATGAGAAAATTATATACAAAAAATAATTTACAAGAAAATCACAAAAAATACCAAAATTCATGGTTATTTAGCCAAACATCCTCCAGTAATTTTACCAAAGTACATAACCGATTTCTCTAAATCATTTTCAAACTAATTTTAAAATGTTTTCCCCACAAAAGACTCTTCAAAATAGTCTGGATGTTCAGAAAAAGTTAATGTGTTAAAGCACTGCAGTTTGATGTAAATCTTGTCATCTTGCTATTAGTACAACAGCTTGCTTATACAACAGCATTTATTACTGCTGTGCACTGCCCAGGTAACAGCTAGTTACAGAATGGACAGAGGTCCCTTCCAGTCTAAGTTCCTGATGAAGACAACATTATTGGCAGAAACTCTATTCTTTCTGTGGTAGATTTAGGCTCTGTGATCTTAGACATCCAAACACAAGTTCTGATCTGCTGCACAATCTCAGCTCAGTCAAATGTATTATGGACCAGTGGCTTTTCCACAGACTTGAATGAGGCAAGGTCAAGCAACAGAGGCAGAATTCCAGAGATGGTATTCTCCCACTTATATTGAATGGGATTTGTACAGCTAACCCAACAATTTTGAGACAAAGCCACAGCATAACTCCCTATAGCTAAGCACACTGACTTAAAAGATTTATGGCCATATTTTGTCATATCAAAGCAATCATTTCAGTTCATACAATGTTTGAATCTGTTACCTACAAACATACGACAGCATCCACCTCCTACTCAAACTAATGGGACACCAAAGAGGGCTCAGAAGGGAAGCACTTAGTACCAATCCCAAATTCAAACCCACATTTATACTTTCATCATGCCTGTGTACACTTTTAACACTCAAACATAGAAAATTACATACAACCTTCAGAAACAGTAATTACATTCTGTAAACAAAACAGAACCTTAAAAAAAGGATTTTAAAATAGAAAAACCTACACAATAAGGCTGTCCCAATCTTTACAGACCAGATGATACTGTTGGAAAAATCAGATACAACTTTCGATCTCATACCTCCTTCACAAGACAGTTATGTCTGCAACACTTTTACTATTATAGGCAAGGCTATCTGTGGCAAGAAGTACATTTTCAGCACCGGTAAGCTATTTGATCATTGTGCAAATGGAAAGTTAAGTTGTTCAGGGTATTTAATTTTCAAATTGAATATATCTTTATAGAAGACATCATTGATTTCTATCTATTGACTTTAATTTTTTTCTTAATCAGCTTCAAAACCAAATTTATTGTCTTTTTAGCCAAGTAATTCTACAATACAGAGACCTAAATCAACAAGTTCACATCACCGGGCCATAAAGACTCACAGAATGCCAAAGTACAAAACCAGCAATATTTTAAGAGACAAAATTTAGTTCCCTCTCCACTAACCAGAGGATCTGAGTAAGAGCCAAAGGATCTCTATCTCCTTTAGCTGAAGCACAAAAAACTTGGTCACCTATGTGACATGAAGTATTCAATGTCTTAAAGGAGTATCACCTTACACAGAACTTCTGAGGACTGAACTTGAATCATAATGAGCAAAAGAGATTTCCTGTAAGCTATTTAGGATGTTGTTTAAAAAAGAACAAAACAAAAAAACAAAGACAATGAACAGCATTCTACCTGAATTATTATACATATATATATAAATATAAAATATATATAAATATATATTTAAAAAAATATCTATGTACAGACATACCTGATACTGATTGATATCTATCTGTTCCACTTTAACCCTGAATATTATCTACTACCTGAGGAGTGGGGAGAAAATAACCAGAATGTTTGTGACATTTAATATATTTTAAAAAGTAAAAGGTAAAATATAAATTCAATACATTTTGAAACTTTTCCACCAAGAAAAATGCTTTCTGACTTCAGCCATATCTGTTCCTAATGCCACATGGATCAGTGCCATATGGGCTATTGTGGCAATGGAACTGTAGGTTAACACACGGCAGAAACGGCTCTCACTGGCACTCTGCCTGAAAAAAGCTCCATACAATCAAAAGTGTCATGGGAATTCTCAGTTGCATCCAAGAACAAAGGGCAGGAGCAAAAGACTTCAAGATACAAAGGATCCAACAAAAATACAAACTTAAGATACCTTTCTAGTTTATATTCCAGCCACATACCACAAACTTCAGTTTGCAAAAATGACTGCAGGTTCAATCTGCAAAAATGGATCTAAGAACTGATCTAATTTGAAAAAACAAATGCGCACCCCTCACACTGCCGTCCCAAAATCCCACAACAACAACAACAAAAATGCAACCTCAGCAACAAATCAGACAGCAGGCACAAATTATTGTAAAAATAATTTATCATTATGAAATCCTTCCATTCTTCCTGACACACAGACTGACTGGACTGCGTATTTGATCAAGCAAAAGGAACATGAAAAATCACTATCAACACTTGACACTGGGACATTTTTGAGGAAAAGACGGTTCTTGGAGCAGCTCACTCTTGGTAGAGGCAGATCTTCTCTGTAAATACCAAAGCATCCCAGACAGCAGAACTCATGAGCTGGTCACTACTGCAAGCAGTACACTCCTGTAAAGTTAATCCCTGTCTGGTACTGTGCCTTTTTCCTTTAGAAAGATGAGTGGTTTGCTAGCTTTTTTTTAACCTCCTTTTGTACCCAGGTTTACACAGAAGGTATGAAAACAAGTGTGATTTACTTTGATATGCAAGTCCCAGTAAAAACACAGGAACTATAAATGTATTCATTTTTTCTTCCTGGAAACCACATTTCAGATTAATTTCCAAAATATTTGGTATTGCCTTTCAATTTAGAATGGCCATATTTCATCAACCTGTTTTAATTGAACGCAATCCAAAATTCCATTGAGTATCAGAGGCAAAATCCATGTTCTAGAGAGTCCAGTCCTTTCTGGCTAGAATTATATAATTAAAACAACCTATCACATTAGAACAATCTGCACAAGATGCTTAAAAAAAACCAACCAAGCCTCTCTAAATCCTTCTATTCCTCTTCTACATCCCCCACTATTACCAGTTTCATTCCCTAATCAGAAACCTATCAGATTTTGAAGAAGCTCTTTTGCTTGTCAAGCTGTTCAAATATTCCCTGACCACCACCCCCTCCAACATACACTAAAAGTTTATAGCTAGCAGAACACCAAATCTTCAAAATAAAACACTTCACCTCATCAAAGCCAGCAGCTTGTAAGTCTTGCAGCATTTGTCGATTAACTTCTGATGTTCCTTTGACAGCTGAGGTTGCTTCATTTGCAAAAGGCAGAAGTGAGTTTCTTATCTCCTGCAAAACTTTATGATACGTTACAAATTTGGGAGGATTTCGACCTTGTCTAGGATCTTCAGATAACATTTTGCCCATGCTGTGATCAGCTTTAGCAGCATCGGAGGGTTTAGGTAAATTCCTGAGGCTCTCTCGTATTTCCTGTAGCATCTGCTGGCTGCTGCCAGTATAGTTACTGGCAGGAAAAGTTTTAGGCCTCATTTGTCTATAACCTTCTGGTTTCTCACTTCTCTTCATGAAAACATGTATATATGCAACCTCCACCAAGGACTTGCACACACCAGAATTCAAGGAAGACTGGCTGGTGTCAGAACTTGTGAAAGCAGTGGCTCTTCACTGTGAAACCTTGGTTCCTGTAGTGCTGGAGCTCATCACAACCCAAAATTGTATTTCTGCTAGCAAAACAAAACAAGAAAAATCACATTATATATACAGCAGTAAAAAAAATTCACAATGTAGCTTTGGTGGGAATGAAATGTTCACACGTAGCACTTCCTTCACAGATACTAAAAGCCTGCTAAGCAAATTCTTCAGGTAGTCTTCACGCAACCTAATTTACAAACTGTGTGGGGCTTTTAGCAACAAACGTTTTAGGTGCCTCAAGTCTGAACAGTCCTGAATTGCAAAGGGCGTGGACAAAGAGGAACTCCTCTGTGCGGTGGACAAAGCTTTCAAGAGCAGATATGAACTGCTGCTCTGTGTGCTACCCCAGCACTGCTGCTTTGTCTCCGCTTTCTGTTGTGTCCTGTCCCCATTTGTCACCTATGTTCACTCTCTTCATCAACACCTTTACAGCCAAAAGTGCCAACTCTACTACCCATTTAGCCAGGACATGGACTAAATACCCTTGCTGTTCAACAATTCTGACATCAAGCTCCACAAATAGATGGAGTACACCAGTAAGAGCATATAATTACAGTGATTTTATCCATTCTTCAGCAGTCACATATGTAAAAAGTAAACACTTGCCTAGCTCACCACATGCGACTTCATGATTTCTTGTACCATCTGCCATTTAAATCTGTTTAAGGGTTCAGTTTTCTAGGGCTGTCATAGTCTCAGCTCGAATCTCTTTGAATCAGGCTTTGTCAATAGTTAAGTAATTTTAAAATTTATTTTACATAAGGGAAGATGAGAGCAGGGGAAGAAACAAAAAAAACTGAATCAAATTTTTTTACTGTAAAATTATTTAACAATTTAAGCATCAAATTCACTGAGCATAGCTATGACATTTGGTAAGGGAAACAGAATTTTCTGCCAAAACACAAATAAAAAACGTTTGCATTTTCCCTGACTCATCAGGGAAAGAGCCCCGTGTCTGCAAAGAACTCAAATCTCTGCATTCAGGCTGGGCACTAGTTAGTACTGCAACTGCTATGGCAAAGGAGAGAGCAACCACAGTGGAACATTGAAGAAGTTACAGAGCATTTGCCTCTTTAGAGTATCATGAAATAAAACTTTTTCAGTCTCTACTGCTTCACAGAGGAAGATCAGTTACTAAGATACTGCAAGATAAAAAAAATTAATATTTTAGCACTGTCTTTTCTTCAAAGGCAACTAAAATGGTAAAGCTCAACTCACACTTCAGCTTTACTATCGTGCAATGTCTAACTAGCAATATTGAAACATTCTTATTTTGTTTCTGTTTCTCAAAGTGTTAAAAATTTGCATTCCTCGTTTTCTGAAGGACTATTTTTGAGGATTCAGACATCTGCAAGCATCTTTTGTCTCTTAAAGAAGTACTGTGTTGATAAGTGCTTCTCATATTAGACATAAATTAAACAGTCTAATTAAAATCAATTATATTAGACATAAATTAATAAATTAATTTATAAACATAAATTAGACATAAATTTACACAGTCTACAAAAAAGTCACTCTTTATCCAGGTTTCACTTCTATAATACTTGCACTGTCATAAAACAATCAATGATTCAGTGATTGAGGAAGAAAATGACAAGTTAATAGGAAGAAGAACCCGCAAACTACATAAATATTGTATAAATTAAAGATACATGCTACTGATATACAGATAAAACCTGAAAGCTGGGAAGTAATACATAAATGAGGACTGCAAAAAGAAACACAAGGGACACTCAATCCCATTCTCCTTTGAGAACCATTTAAGAAATAACAGAATTTCTCTTATAAAACTATCTAAATCTTAAGAAGTATAACTGCACCCACAAGCTTTTTTTGCCCTCTGATAGGTTTGAAACCTTAAATGAGTGTAATGGGGTAGTTATGCTATTTTTTCATATGGTCCAATACCATGTAATTCTTCAGTGCTCACTGAATAAGGACAAGATCATCAGACATGTGAGTGAATTGTAATAATTAACAGTGAAGTTTTGATCCAAGTATTAAGAAATCCAGAAATCAGATGAAAATACAGCATGAGCACAATTAAAACATAATGTAATTTTGGCCACTTTCAAAATTATTTTCAAAACATGCTGTACTTAGGATCACATTGAAAATACTTTGCCAAAAACACTTTTTCCAAAGAAAGTGAAGTAAGTATATTTAGACCATTGTACTAGTTTTGTTATGGATGTTCCTTTTCCTGTTAAGTGACCTTCTTCAAAAGAACACGTCAGAAACACAAGTGCAAGGATATATGCCAATAACGCTTGAAAGAATCACCACCTCCAGAAAAGTGAAACCTTCAGCACAAACTTATCCCAGAACACAGGACAACAAGGCAAAATATCTTAAAGACTTAGTAATCTAGAATATTGTTCAAATTCAGTCAGGAGTAATGACTACTCCACCACTGGCAGCATAATCTAGGCAAAATCACTTGGTATTGTGTTACACATATACCAATGAGCAATGGAAAAAAATGTCCATACATGAGTTATTGCTTTTAACAAATTCCAAAGGCCTGGAATTTAAAAGAAAATAGCTGTTTTACACCTACATATTTTACATATTTTATCTGGTATTTCAATATTCATTTATGATTATACCTCGGATAGGTGAGATAGACAAATCTAATACTCCTAAGAGAAATCAAGGTTAAATTAACAGGACACGTAAACCATAAATCAAGAGTAGCCTTGGCAAATAAAGCTGCACTTTCACTTACATTTTTAGCAGCAGCATAGCTTTAGAAGTGTAAACCAGCCAGGCCACTTATCTCCCACCACTTACCACTGACGGCATAATTGTTTGTAAGGCCATACAGTGTGAACCCAGCTAAGGAACTTACCCAAATAAACAGTAACTTTTTTTGGTGGGTTGTTTCTTTTGGCAGCGCTGATGGGTACCAGCAGTTGATATGCATGTGAAACTAAGTCTTAATTCTCAGAAATCAAACTAAATTGGTCCTCCAGAAAGCAAGATTTACTACAGTTCACCTTCTCTATATATGAACCTCAAAATTCACAAGTCACCTCCTCTAATAGACATTTGCACACATTTTAAAGCAAGAAAGTGTTGACTGCTGAGTAAGAAATGGATTCCAGTTTTATACTTCTAACTAGCAAACACCAACTGCATCCAAGGGAACTGATGTCTACTCCCCCTCGCAGTTTTGTGTCATTAAATGATTTGTTTGTTAATGCAGATGTCTTTGCTGATGCAATTCTCCACTTCCCTAAAGGAGTTTTAAAAATAATCTTTAATTTATTTTTTAAATGTAGGGATAAAGCATTTTCTTCTACAGGTCAAACTGTAGGGAAAAAAAAAACCACCTTGTTTTTTTTACACTATAATCATTAAAGACTGGACTTAAAAACAAGTGTTTGAATGAAAACTCAGAAGCATTCAAGGCCAGGTTGGATGTGGCTTGGAGCAACCTGGTCTAGTGGGAGGCATCCCTGCCCACAACAAGGGGGTTGGAACTGGATGATCTCCAAGTTTGCTTCCAACCTAAACCATTTTATGATCCGTGAACGGCTGCAAACAACTGTCAGTGACCTCCAAGATTTTCTGACGGAAAAATACACAGCTTTATAATGTAACTCTAGCATTTCTTATCTCCAAAAGTTTTGAATATAATTTAATTACTCATATTTACACATAAGTATTGAATGTCACATATCAATCTATTTTGGTACCCTCTCTCATGTACCTATTGTAATATCTTATTTTATGCATAATCACAACACTTTATTGCTAGGGAAAAAGAAAGCAATCAAGACTTTGGAAGTCATAAAATTAAGTTTGTAGGGGGGTTGGTTCAAACCAACAAAAGGAAGCTGTTCTTCAGGTAACGAGTCATCGATAACAGCAATTTGCCAAAGGATGCATTTCCAATGCTAAAAGTTTCCGCAGAATGAGGAGAAAACTGGACCCTGAAATAGCACATAAACAGAACTACATACGGTCAGGGAAGCCTGAGCTGGAAGTGACCAGATGAACACTAGGAACATTGTGCATTCGCTCGGCTTCTTTCATCTCTCACACTCTGCTATCTCCTTCAACAGGATACAGCTCTTCTACGCATACGTATTCCTGGCAGCAGGAGTTACTGCAAGCGCACCTAAGCGCGATTTTTGCGGGTAACACTACCAGGACCAACATTCTGAGGACCAAGGTGGCTCAGGCTGGCACCGAGGTCATTCCTGCAGCACCGCAGGACCCAGCCTCCCAAGGACCACGCAGGCCAGGAGGGTTTCATCGTCGGGATGAGTATCCCGAACGTCCCGCTGGGACACTTGCGCTTCTCTCGCCCCTCCGGCCCCAGGCCGTGACCCGAGATCGCTCCTGCCACGGCCGCGTCCTGACAAGGGCCCAGGATCGCCCGACCGGGCCATGCCGGAGCGCGCTCGGTACCGCCTCCGTCCCGACGCCGCCCCCACCGCGACACCGCGGACCGTACCTGCGGCGAGAAGGCGGCGGCAGCGCCCCGGGCGCCCGGAGCTCGGCCCCGCCCGCGCGGCCACGACCGGCCGCGGCCCTTCCCTCCCTCCCTCCGCCCGCCCCTCGGCGATGCCGCAGCGCCCGCTCGGTGCCTCCGCCAGCGCCCGCCGCCGCCTCGGGCCGCTCACTTCGGCGCCGCCATTTTGTCGGTGTCCCCGCCGCGGAGCCGCCCGGATATGGGCAGATCCCGGCCTGCCTCGCGCGGCTCCCGCCCGCCCCGGCGGGGAGCGGCAGCGCCTGTAACCCCTACGAGCCCGCTCGGCGCAGCCACACACAGTACACACACAACACGCACTCCTCGCCGCTGCCGGACTTCAGGCAATGGTTGTTGCTCCCGTGGCAGTGCCGAGCTCGATGGACAAATCCCGATCTCATGGGGGTGAAAAAGCTCTGACGAGCCTCCCGATCCAGCTACTGCCCGAACGATGGCCTCGTTGCGGACCAACAGGAAGGAACACCCACCGGTTATCACTCAGAGTCGCATCTCGACCGTTTCTTTCCATTTCATCCATTTAATTTCCATCTTTTGCATTTCAAACAAACCGAGAAGCAAAATTTAAGCTGCTTTAACGAGCCCGTTGGCAAGTTCGTACGTTGCCCGGTGAAGGAAGGACAGCCCTGTCACCCAGCTCCTGCAGCCAGACGCAAGGAATTCGGATCAGGTAAGGTGTTCTTGCACAGCAGACCAAGGCCATTCTTGCAGATGTGAAGTAAAATACACTCTAAAGTGGTTATGGTGGAAAAATACCACATAAAACCTTGTAAGTAACCTGTTGCTGCCCAAATCTTGAGGATTCTCTCCATCCTTCAGATTGCATACCCAGTATCAGTCCAAGTAAGTTAGTTATTTACCTTTCTCCAAAGATGAGTGCAAGCACACCTGTTTGAATTAATTTAGTAACTCAGACCACTACTCTTGTGCAAACTTTTTATTAAAAAGAGAAAGGGTTCTTTGTAACAAAAGGTAGGTACAATGCTAATCATAAAATTGAAATTTTCCAAGATTTCAGCAGACCAGACATGAAATTTTGACAAAGACTATGTCTCAAGTTTAGAAAGTCTTATTCTTACACCTGAAAACACAGCCAACACATCTGTCAAATATGACCTCTTGATTACAAAAACCACTTTTCAGTTGGTAAATTTACTGGTGCATTATCAGGTTTTAACATGCAGCAACCATGATAAAGCTGTATATAATGCAAAATAATGTTGCTAGAATGCTTAGATTCTTACAGAACCTTTCAGATTTCATAGCTTTAACAGTTTTCCTTCCAGTTCTCATGAACTAACATTAAAAGTTATGTTCCCCTAAATATATAAAAAAACCCCTCTGTTTAAAAAAAACCCTATGTCTCTCAGGTGACATAAAAAGAATTTCAAAGAACCCCTAGTTTTGCTTTAGAAATAATACTTGAAAAATATCTTTACAGGGAAAAATAAAAATCCAGGGTTTACCTTTTCTTCAGTTTTTATGCGCGTGTGTATTATAGACATAACTTTACAGCAAAGATCTTGCCGTAGTGACGACTTTCCTGCTTATCCAAACAGGCAGCAGGGAAGAAATGGCATGTAAGCTTGCTCAGTTACCCATCCCAGAGTATGAATAGCGAGTGACAGCTGTCAGAATCTGAGGTACCTCACATTTCTTCTGCAGTACCAGGACCAAGCTGTAGGTCTCTCCCCCACCCGCCAGTAACATACTAACGAGTAGCATAAACAATGAACCTGACATTTCCCAGTAGTTCAAGTTGATCAATACTTCAACGGGATACTGCAGTCATTTCATGCAAAAAGTTGTCTGTTCACATAAATAGCCTCTGCATCAGTACCATATACTAGGCATGGCCCTAAAACATCTAAGCTATTCACAGACAAAGTCTGATTTGGAATTAAGTTGGTGATTTCCATGCGGTCTTTGGTAGGATCGTTGCTTAGCCAGGCACTTACTACAGACTGGTTAATGGTATTGTGGGAAAGATAGGTAGTACTTCTTCCTCCTGAAAGAAGGAAAGAGGGAAGAAAAGGAAAAAAAAAGTTTCAATTTTGTTTATATATTCTCAGAATTTGAAGAAACATAGTAGATATGGGACAGACATAATAGGAATATAATTTTGCATTTAAGTCAGTTTTCAGATTAGTTATCAGATGTCATTTCTTTGGTAAATGAAGGAAAAAATAGCTTAAAAAAAATCAAGTACTTAATTACAGAAACCTAGTACCAGCTCTGACGTCAGTTAAGACAAATACATCACAACAGCTATGAACTCATCTCACCAGTGTAAGTACCTGCAAGTTTTTCTAGCCAGAAACTAAAGCAAGAACAGAAGAACAGAAGTCTGTTTATACAGTGTCTTGCTATTATTGGGGGTTTCAGCTTTGCTTCAGTAACACTTATTCCCTACTGTCCCTCCTCCCTACTTACTCTGCAGCGACATACCTGTATTTGACTTTGAAATTTTTCCACATATTATTTTACATTTAAACTGAAGTATCACAGTTTGAGAACTGTCATTCAGCATAAAATTAAATGGTGTCTGAAGTGATGCTAAAGGGTTTATATTTCATATACCTGAAAACATGCAGAGTGCAACTTGAAATCATTAATCCTATCTCTTCCGTATATAAAACTTAACTTTGAGGCCAAAGTCAGCAGGTGACATCTGAAAGTTTCCCCACTGTTTACAGTCTGAAGTGACAAGCACTTACCAGTCTTTGTGATTATAATGTGAAATGTTTGTATTAAGTCAGTATTATAACTTTAAAATCCTGCCATAATGCAAAAGGATCCAGTTTCATTCATTGGAATTTGAATGAAATTATGACCTTGAATTGTAAATTCCTAATTCTACTATCTCATTAACATATCAATTTTGTGGTATTCTAACTTTGTGTATCTCCCTCAGAGACTCAGTAATGTCATTGAGGCTGCTTCTGTGTCTTTTCTACATACAGATGACTTTTAAGTGAACACAATCTCTCTTTGAAATCATAGATGTGCCCTTTCACACATTGGTAAGAGTGTAGCACATTAAGAAAACCAAAACCAGACCACAAAAAACCCTCACATAACTGTTAGCCTTATAAGTAGTTTTCCTCAAGTGCCTATCACTGCTTGCTTTCTAAGAAAAGAAACTAGGTTTTATTATTCTGTATTAGGATTGTGTTATTAATTGGGTCATGTAAGAACACTGACTGTCATGAACACTGACAAATTCAATGCAGATGGACTTCAAACGTCCTTACCTTGATGAAGAAAAGATGGTTTTTCAGATACATTTGTGGAAGAATCCCAGTGCCAAAGTGATCCATCTTCAGAACATGTAAATAAGTGATCAGGGTTGGAGGGATGGAAGTGAACTTCCCACACTGGAAGTATCAAACAGAACCCTGTCAGAACCACTTCAGAACAAGTATCAAGTACTTCAATCATTGCACTTTGGATAGCATGATGTGGACATGCACTTACAAGAACCCCTGCCCCCATTAAAACCTTCCATTCTTAAGTGTGCGTGGGTACAAGACCCAAAGCCCCATGCTTAGTTATATACTGCAGTTTTCCCTCCCCTGGGAGAGGGGTGGTAGGAGGGGTGGGGAAAAACCCCCCTACTTTCTTGCATTTTCAGTATTGCAAAAATTGCTAAAGGTTAAAGTCATATCTGAATTCAGGCATTCTGTATACCATCTGATGCCATCTTCCCTACTATTAAGTTTAAATCTGCACACAGCATGCATTCCTTCCCAGCATGTTATTTTGTTTCTAGATACCACAACTGTGGAAAACACATTTAAATCAGTAAAACTTAACATCAAGAAATATTTTTACTCATTTAATACGATTGTAGCATCAAGTAAAGATATTTTCTGCATAAAATGAATTGCTGTCTTTTTTGTGTAAAGTTACTAGGGAAGTGAGCTGTTTCAGCATTGTGGAGGCACCAAATGGATGTGTACTATCTTGAGTTTCCCCTTCTTCCTTATGTTTTCAAGTTTGTTAGCATCTGCATTGTTGCTTTACTCTATCTGCATAACACAGCATCGATTTCTATGACTCTTTATACACCTACCCTGCTAGAAACAATCATTCTGATCAAATGCATTTAAGGGCTCATTAAAGAATTGCTTACCAAGTCTAGTTTTAATTTAGATAGAGTTGGCTTTTAGACAAGAACAGTCTCACATACAGAGAAGGAAGCCAACTGGGTGAAAACACATTGAGTAGTAGTAGGTATCCTGGGAAGAGTATAGAGGTGAAGGTTATGTAGGGACAGGGTGAGGAAGGCCAAGGGGAAGCTGGAACTCAACCTGGCAAGGGATGAAAAGAATGAAAGGAATGGCTTCTACAGGTATGTCAGCCAGAAAAGGAGGATCAAAGATGTTCCCCCCGATAAACAATGCTGGCAAACTGGTAACAACAGATAAAGAGAAGGCTGACGTACTTGGTAACATTTTTTGCCTCAGTTTTCAATGGCAACCTCTTCCCACACCTCTTGAGTGAGTGGACTGCAAGTTAGGGTCTGAGGGAGCAAAGTGCCTCCTACTGTAAGAGAAGCTCAGTTTTGTGACCACCTAAGGTACCTGAACATACATAAATCTATGAGACCTGATGAGATGCATCCCAGAGTCCTGTGGGAATTGGCTGATGTAGTTGCCAAGCCACTCTTCATTATATTTGAAAAGTCATGACAGTCAGGTGAAGTCCCAGGTGACTGGAAAAAGGGAAAGATGGGTACAAACCCATGTTTAAAAAGGGTAGAAAGGAGGACCCTGAGAACAACTAACCTGTCAGCCTCAGCTCTGTGCCTGGGAAAAACATTCTAGATCCTCCTAGGAGCTGTGCTAAATCACATGGAGGACAGAGAGGTGATTCAAGACAGCCAGCACAGCTTCACCAAGGGCAGGTCTCCTGCCTGACCAACCTAGTGCCCTTGTATAATGGATTGACTGTATCAGTGGACAAGGGAAAGGCTGCAGATGTCATTTATCTGGACTTCTGTGTAAGGCCTTTCACACAATCTCCCAGATCCTTCTAAATTGAAGAGATTGGGCAGACTGTTTAGTGGATGAGGAATTGGTTGGACAGTCACATCCAGAGGCTAGTGGTTAACAGCTCTGCATCCAGATGGACATCAGAGACAAACTGTGTCCCACAGAGGTCCATCCTGGGACGAGTGTTATTTAATATCTTCATCAATGACACAGACAAAGGAATCGAGTGCACCCTCAGCAAGTCTGCAGATGACACCAAGCTGAGTGGTGCAGCTGACACACCTGAAGGACAGGATGCCATCCAGAGGGACCTGGACAAGCTTGAGAAGTGGGCCCATGGGAATCTCATGAAGTACAAGGCCAAGTGCATGGTGCTACACCTGGGTCGGGGCAACCCCAAGTATCAATACAGGCTGGGGGATGAACAGATTGAGAGCAGCCCAGGGGAGAAGGACTTGGGGGTGTTGGTGGATGAGAGGCTGCACATGAGCCAGCAATGTCTGCTTGCAGCCCAGAAAGCCAAATGTATCCTAGGCTGAGTCAAAAGCAGTGTGGCCACAGGTCAAAGGAAGTGATTCTCCCCCTCTACTCTGCCCTCATGAGACCCCACCTGGAGAGCTGCATCCAGCTCTGGGGCCTCTAACATAAGAAGGACATGGATCTGTTGGACCAAGTCCAGAGGAGGACCACGAAGACAGTCAGAGAGGTGGAGCACCTCTCCTATGAAGACAGGCTGAGAGGGTTGGGGTTGTTGAGCCTGGAGAAGAGAAGGCTCTGGAAGACCTTACAGCAGCCTTCCAGTACCTAAAGGTAGTTTACAAGAGAGTTGAGAGGGACTTTTAACAAAGGCATGTAGTGATGGGACAAGGGGGAATGGCTTTAAACTGCCAGAGGGCAGGCTTAGAGTAGGTATTGGGAAGAAATTCTTTACTGTGAGGGTGGTGAGAAAAAGTGAGCTGGAACAGACTGCCCAGAGAAGTTGTGGATGCCTGCAAGTGTTCAAGGCCAGGCTGGATGGGGCTTGGAGCAACCTGGTCTAGTGGGAGGTGACCCTGCCCATGGCAGGTGGATTGAAACTAGATGATCCTAAAGTCTCTTCCAACCCAAACCATTCTATGATTCTATGAAGAAGCAACAACTATGTGATTGTTTTCTACCATAGTTACAACAGCTTACCTTTTACAGAAAATAGAAACTTCTCTAAAATAACACCTTCTCCCCCCTCCATTTCAGGTACTTACTTTCTGCTTCATGAGCATTTAGCAGGGACACTGGCATAGTACCCTGCCTGATGTCCCATATGCTCAGCATCCCATCCTGGCCCCCTGTGGCCACAATATGCTGCTGATTGGGATGCCTGTCCACACAGTGCAGTGGAACTCTGTCACCTGCCCTGCAAAGAGAAAAAACCAAAACAACCAAATAACCCAAACATGAATTCTTTATTTAGTTTCTGTTTTCTCCTTCTTAATCCCTAGGAGTGTTGACAAGTGAGGTACCGGTATCCACTGCAGCTTCAATTCCTGTAGCATCTGATCACCACAGGCTGAAGCCACATGACATCTACTGGAAACCAGAGGTATGGCAATAACATGAAGCTACAATCAGATGAGCATCAGATTCTGTGCCCTACGGTACACACGCATCTACACAGCATCTGACAGATTTACAGGAGTGAGGGTGCCTTGCATACACATAATACTCTACATATACCTACAATAAGATTACTGTGAAATGCATGTTATAATTACAGTTTCAGCATATACTAAGAGTTACCAAGGGAGACTGGGCACTAACAAAATCAGTTACCTAAACCACAGCCTATTAACAGCAATGGGAATTATTACACAGACAACAGTAGGATTTAAATCTAGCTCACTTTGTTTTCTCACAGTATCTTATAAGGCACAAAGTTACCATTCAGATACATTCCAAATGCCAGAAACCTTTTCTCCAGGCCTGTGGAGAAAAGCAGATGTAAAGTGTATATATATAAATAGGGAAAGAGTTTTGGGTTGAGAGTTGGAATTTGTTTTCTTAAAAAAGAGCAAGTGTACAGGTGCAATAGTCCTTCAAGAATTAAATCATAAAACAGACCACCTAAACACAATGCTTAGTCACAACAGTGGTTCGGCCATTAAGCAGTCTGCTTTTGATTATTTAAATACCAAAGAAGTTAAAATCCTTTTAAAAAATCAGTGATATATCATCCCGTTGTTAGGACGCTATCAGGAAAGATTTACATCAGATTATAAAGTAGCACATGCTTCTCAGTAAATATGTAAAAAAGTTGAGGTCTTACAAAGAAAATATTTGAGATGGCTCATTTCTTTGCTGTCTGAGGTCCCATATTTTTAACTGTCCAATTGAATTTACTGTCAAGATCTCAGTTGTGCGAAGGAAGGTCACTGCATGGAGCGTACTGCTGTCTGCATTGTCTGCAAGAGATGAGAAAAGCATTCTTATAAACCTATGGAATGCTAATCTCCCTTTAATTACAACAAAATACCTCTTTATAGAAAACAGAAACACGCTTACAACCTCTGCATTTTCAGCATGAGAGACAAATCAGTATCTGCAAATACCCTGTGAAAAAGGAGCCCTTGCTTCCTATATCAAACACTGCTTAGATAAATCTGTAAGAAGCTGTGTTAATTAGGTTTGGTGCTTAGAGAACTATTTGTTGATCCATAAGATTTCTTTTTGCAGTTCCTTCAAGAGGAATCAATTCAGCCAAGTTTATGGTTTTCAACAGTTTTCTTTATATGCCTAGCACCTACTGACAGGAGGCAACTATGGAGCTTTTTATAATGGAGTTCTTCTGAACACAAGGAACAGTACTCTGACTGGGAACATTAAGCAGTTGTATACAGAAACACTTAATTCACCAACCTTTAGACCTTTTCCAAGAACTGTCAATGTGATATCAAGTTAAATCAGAGATTGTTAAATCAGTGCTTGTTAATAATAATAATGGCCAGTCTTCGCGAACGAAGATTTGGGGAAAGGTCTTTTACCTTTCCAGCCTGCGCAATGGATTTTTTAGGTGAGACACAGCCTGCGCTGAACTGAGCCCACCCTTTAATCCTAAGGTTCATCTGCCGGGGCCAAGCAAGCTTGGACAATGGCAGTGAGGTCCTCAGGACGTAGGTTTGTTTAGAGTGACCTTCTCATAGATGGATGGCCCCACAGGGCTAACGGGCTCCATCTGCCCGGGGGACTGGCTGGATTCGAACCTGGGTCGCAGAGGTGAGAGTCCTGCACGCTAACCACTAGGCCACCAGGGGTCCCCTAGTGCTTGTTAATAACTAAATGGCAAAGCTCTTTTTTTTCAGGTCCTTTTCTCCAGTGCTTCTTATGGTCAGAGTAATTTAAAATGTTAAACAATTCAGAGCATTGAGGTGAAACTTTTGAGGCCTTAGGAGAAAATATAGACACCATTTTCTTTTAATTCTGTTACTATATAGAAACTTCTCATCTTGATTATGATGGGGTAACATTTTAAAATATTTGAGGTGAAAGTAGACTTAACAGTTCTTTGTGTAAGCCCATACAAAAAGAAAACATAGGTGAATTATTATCTTTCTGAATAAGATGGTTGCCTAATTACAGATACTTGAATGACTTTTCTGCCTTCTATTTAATTGAAAACTGAGGTGAAGGAAAAAAAACCTTACCAAAACACTTTTAAAAACAAATGTTAGATTACCGAACAGTGAAGTTCTAAAGGATTTAAAATTTTATGACAGAGTAATACTAAGTGATTTAGCAATGATACATTTTTATGGCTCCAAAGATTTTTACAGAATCTCTAACTTTGTAGTCAATTATGATAGGAAAAAATCTCCAAATGTATCAACTTTGTATTATACTCTTAAATCCATTAAACAATAACAAAAATACCAACGTATTCCTTTCCATATATTGAATGAGGAACAAGAGTTCTGTCAGCTCAGTGCCTGTGAAATGTCAAGGTGTCATGGAATTGGGAAACAGTATGAAAGATTGCTTACACCACAGAACTCCATTCTGAAGAACCTGAGAGCATCTTCCAAGATGTTCTCTCTCCCCTCTCCAACTTTTACTGTAAAACCATCCCTAGTACATAAATTTGTGCGTCCTTTCCACCTAACTCCACATAAGCTTCACTTACGGGGTCATCAGTATGACAGACTTGCTTATGTACCATTCCTAATTTAATGTTTCCCTTCCCATTTTCAAAAGGACATTTCTCAGTTAACTCACGTCTGATTTCTTAATGTTTACGTGCCAGCAAATCTAAATGCAGTCTTTCCTGCAGCGTAACACTGGATGAAGCTATCACTACAAATCAAACATTTTCAAGTAGTACTATGAAGTGAGCACCAAGAAAACTAACAACTTGCATCCTGCACATTATTAAATCTGTATGTAAGCATCCAAGAAATTACCCAGAGAAAAATAATTTTGGGGTTTTTGGCATTTGCTGCATGAGAATTCACAAAACATTCTACTCTATTAAACTTGTACCAGAACACTCTGTGTTGGTATCTGTGTATATGTAAAAATTTTACAATAAAATAATCCTTTTAAATTAGGTAATGTCCTTGCCCCTCAAAAAATCATAGAATCACAGAGTCATTAAGGTTGGAAAAGACCTCTAAGATCGTCGAGTTCAACTTTTGACCAAACACCACCATATTAATGAGACCATGGCACTAAGTGTCATTTCCTGAATGCTTCCAAGGATGGTGACTCCATCACCTCCCTGGCCAGCCTGTTCCAATATTTCCCATGAAGAAATTCTTCCTGATGTCCAACCTGAACCTCCCCTGGCGCAGCTTTAAACTACGTCCTCTTGTCATGTCACCAACTGCCTGAGAGAAGAGGCTGACCCCCACCTGGCTACAACCTCCTTTCAGGTGGTTGTAGAGAGTGATAAAGTCTCCCCTGAGACTGTTACTGTGTTTTGTGTGTACCTGATAATAAAATCTGGCTCATGCCTTGCTACTTTTTTTTTAATATAGAAAGGTTTTCTACAGAAATTCTCAGGGAACTTCAGTAAAGGGCTGTATGCAATTAATAGGATTTATCTTGTGTGTATATACAGCCATGGACACACAAGTACACTCCCCGCCCAGAGACACCAAAGTACTTCCTTCCTTAGTTGGCTTTATCACTGTGTTAATTCTTTCATCCACTGGAGGACAGGTTTTGCTTAAGAAGAAAGAAAGGGCTGTATCAAACTGAACCTTCAGAAATAAAGTTTTGGTTTAGCAATGCCACTATCAAACATAGTGTTACCATCCTTTAAATTACTTCTGCTTTTAAGTTCAATTTCCAGCAGATGCTCCAAACTTGTATTCTGTTTTCACAATTCTAGCATGATAGAAGAGTTGGGAATAACCAGGTTTTGACACCTTGCTTCATCACATAATCTATTACTCTAGGGAATACGGAGCGTTTTCACCAAGAGAGAAATGATCCCTTGGTATTATCATCATATTTGACAGAAAAATAGGGTACAAACAGTGGTTTCTGGTTCTTGCTGTTCCTTTAGACACAGACAAATAGATATTTTAGTATATGGACACTACAAGGGTTAATCTTAATACAAATAGTGAATTGAAGTGACCATTTCCATGACCTCCAGTTATGAAGAACTTGGGAGACAATACCTCTTGAAACCTAGCTGTGTTTCATATATACTGGTATAGTATTTAACAATTCTAGGTGAAACAGAAACCTACAGAGAATGTTGGGCTTGAAACTTCTCCATCAGCTAAAACATTAACTTACATATACTTGAATAAATATAGAAATACTTCTGAAATATGTTCAGGTATTTAAAGTCTGTAGGGATACTGCAATAGTCTGGAGCAAATGCATTGAGCTTGGAATACTAAAATCAATTATCAATTGACTTTTTTTTTCTCTTTGGTTATCATTTGAGAAGCTGAAAACCAAACAAACCCCTCCAAACTGTAGTAATTTGAACAGTTATTTGACATACCTATAGTTCTTACTGCATCTTTTTGGTCAGCTCTGAAGAGATTTATTCTACCATCTTCTCCAACAGTGACAATTTCTGGGTTGTTGCAGACGACTCCGGTACATGCTGCTCCACCACAAGATGTGTCTTGATCCACGTGATAATGGGCTCTCTCCCACCGATGATTGGCAGATAATGTCTAAGTAGTAACCAGACATGAAATTATGCTGGTAAATAATGAACCTTGTAGAACAAAGCTTCCAGACTACTCATGAAACCAGAAACAAGCTCCAGAAAAGCCATACCACCTCACAGGAATAAGAACCTCCTATACAAAAAGGAATCAAGAGATCTAAATTTTTGTCAACTCTTAAGCACATAATCCTTCCATGAAACATTATTTATCTCTTCTCTGAACCACCATTTTCACATGACCCAGAAATTAGACAGAACACTATTTACGAACTGTAAAATGTCTTTGACTAGGCTGATGCCTTCAATCTTTCCCCAGGACAAGGGAAAAGACCTGAAACCTATACAAAATATAAGGTCACATTTAGATTTTGATGGCAAAGAACTCAGTTTATTTTAGGTACTACACCAAACTATTAACAGACATCTGTCTTTATTGTGTCATTGAGAATACATAACAAAAGTAATTATGTGTCTATTTTCAGTGATTTATAATCAAAGCAAAAGACTACAGAGTTTGCATATCTTCCCTCACATGACACTTGTGGGAAGAAATTCAACATAAGTCATTTACTTCAAGAATGCAAAAACTCTAATAAGGCAGGTACAAGCCAATTAATACCCACTCCCCCAAAACAGTCTAATCTCTTAAAGTATGTTTTCAGTGAATGGACTATTTGGTTACAGATGTACGCTACAAGATACCCCAGTCTTGCCTTGGAATCTACTTTATGTAGCATGTGTGTAAAATGCTTTTTTCTTTCCTTGTACGTATAAAGTCAAAGCTTATTCTAACACATTTATTTTAATAACTGATTTTGGTAGGCAGATGTTTCTTATGTTGAGATCAAAGTGAGCTGTATTACACAGAATAGCATCTTAAAGCCAATGCATGTTACATACCTGGTTATTTTGATGATGACGGAATATAGTTACGGTTCCTGTTGATGAGGCAACCACGATTCTCTCTTGATCCAAAAACTAAAGAGAGATAGTAACTATGCTATTAGTCAATGTTAATATTAAGATGACAATTTTGATTTTTGAGTAACCTAAATTATTGGTAGATAAGAGGGAAAAATAAAACAGAACAACCCCCCCCAAAAACAACCCCACAAAGCCACAGCAGCTGGCTTTTGCCCTTTTTCTTTGTAGGAGTTTTTTGGCCAATGTCAGCATTTTGACAGCTCACTCTCACTTAACTTCTCCTACGTAACAAGCCCTTAAATACAGATCTATTCAACACTGCTATTTTACCTGCATGTCCATAACATCACCGTTGTGCTGGATATCACACAGCAGGTGAGGTTCTCCATGATATTCACCATTGAGGCCCACATTTCCAAGGTCGTCCGCAGACCAAAGGGAGATCCTGTTATCCTGTACGGAAACGACACCACCACTTTTACCCGAAAATACTTTCGAAAGTATCCAACACTACGCCTCAGCCAGGGAAAGCGCCAGGCTGGCGGCTGGGCACCGCTCCTGACGAAGCCACCGCCAGCCGGAGGAAAGCGCTCGCCCGGCGGGATAAAGCTGCCGGGCGGCGGGGCGGCCCCTCCACTTCCTCAGGGACACGACCACGGCACAGCCCGGCGAAGGGCGGGACTGCCGGGCCGGGAAGCGCTCACGGCGGCCCCGGCCCTGCTCCCCGCGCCCAGCGGCGGAGGCGCAGGGCACAGAGGCGGCGTGAGGTGCCTCCGCCGCCAGCCCCGCGCCCCGGCGGGAAGGTCGCGCCGCGCCTCGGGGCCAGCCCGGGCGGTACCTCGTTGTCCCAGGACCCAGTAGCGAAGACGTCGGGAGGCTGCAGGGCGGCGGGGGGCGGGGGCCGCCAGCGCGTCCGGCTGATCTTCTGCGACACGAACTTGGCGCTCACGTCCTCCATGGCCGCGCCCGCCGCGCGCTGCTCCCGCCCGCCCCGCACCGCGCGCGCTCATTGGCTGCGGCGCGACGGCGAGCGCGGAGGGACAGGCGGGGGCGCGGCGGGGCGCGGGGGCGCGCGCGGGAGGGAAGGGGCCCGAATGGCCGTGCTGGGGGAGTCGCCACAGCGGAGCGTATCGCCCCGGCGTCGTCTGCAGAATCGGGCCCGCAGAGGAGGAAATAAAGGAAGGAGTGAATGTGCTCCCTGTCTGCTCGGCTGGGCCGGCGGCCCCCAAAGCGTTATGTATCTCTGTCACCTTTGCATGACGTGCACCAGCTTCTGTTTTCTCAAAATAAGTGACTTAGACAGCAATTAAGCATCTCTGGTCTAGATTTGCTTTTAAATATGTCCTGGTTGCGGCTGGGATAGAGTTAATTTTCCTCCTAATCGCTGATACAGCACTGTGTTTTAGATTTAGTATAAGAATGATGTGGAAAACAGACTGATGTTTTAGTAGTGCTTACCCCAAGTCAAGGACTTCTCAGTCTATGCTCTGCCAGTGAGCAGGTGCACGAGAAGCTGGGAGGGAGTACGGCCAGGACACTTGACCTGAACTGGCCAAAAGGGATATTCCATGCCATGGAACATCAGTCTCAGTATAGAAACTGGGGAGAGTTGGTCATGAGGGACCAATTGCTGTCCAGTGATGGGCTATTTAATCTTGTTTTATTTCAATTATTAATGTTACTAAGAGATAAACTATTATTAACTCAACCTACGGGTTGAGTTTTACCTTTGTTTTATTCCAGTTGTCCTCGTCCCACCTTGGAGGCTGAGGTGGGGTGTATATGTGACCAAGTACTGCCTGGTACTTATTTGCTGGCTGGGGTTAAACCATGATAATATGTCCAAGTGACACTCTCCTTCATCTGACAGATTCCTACCTGTACGGAAATAAGTACAATTTTTTTTTTTTACCAAATAGCATGTTAAATCAAATGGGAGGACACAGGTACTTCCTTTCTAGTATTTCACTTGAAACCTAAACAACTATGCAATAAAAGGTTCAGAGGTTAGTTGTAAAATGAACTAAAGGCTGACATAGCTATCTTGTAAGTTATCATTTCAGAGGATGAGATTATTTGTCCAGCCACTGCACTGCAGTAAGGGACCTTCTCACAAGCACTTTTACAATCTGATTTTCTGCTGCATTTTTTCTTGATGCTGCTAATGCTGCCAGCTCTCAGAGGTTCTATCAGGTGGACTTAGCAGTGTCTTGGACAAAGTTTCACCTGTGTTATTGCAGTTTGCCTGCTAAGGCCATCTGTCAGATTTCTTCTATACAGCATTCTTGAGTTCTTCATCGAGTCTGCCATGCTGTTTTGTAATCCCTCAGATGTGATACCAAATGAATGATATTTTATATGCTTCATGCATCATTTGAACTTTCAGTTGAGATTAACTTTTTTTCCCATATTTACATACAGCAGAATCCAACACTGAACATATTCAAAAAGCTTGATGCTATTGTAGTCTACCATACTGCAAGCCTTAAAACAGCTTTATTACACACGGCAGTAGCATTATTATTCTACAGTAGCAAATACCTCTGGCACCCTGTATTAAGCTGATAGCAGCAATTCTGCAAGTCACTGTTGACTCCCAGGGTATTTTCAGCTAATTTTTGTAACACTTGTAAGAAACATCAATAGGCAGCCTCAGAATACAGCTACAGACCAGATAGCTAAAAGCTGAAGAGATAACACTTTGGGATTATCAAAAAGTTTTATTAGGCAAATATCATTGTTGGTTTCTTTGTGATTTCTGTGTGTATTTTTTATCTTGTGCTTTTGGATGCTTTCTTTCTTTGCTCAGGATTGCTTGTTCAAAAGCATTTGTGAAGTATTAAGGAGAATAGGTTGGACATAGAGGCTTATTTTCACTTAGAGGAAAAAAGAGTCACAGTTTTTCTTCCCTGCCCTACTTTTTTTTAAGAAAATGTTGGCACCATATATGATGGAAGTGAGAGCTGTGATGGATTTAGGGCTGCTCTGTAAACCTTTAAATATATTCTCTATGCTTGATCACTATGAAAGATGTGCACTGTGTTAGTGCACTATTTCAGTGTAATAGCAGATTTAAATAAACATAAAAAGGAGGAAATAAACACCAGGAGAAAATATGCCTCATCTAATATTTCTGAGGTTTTCAAAAACAATGTTAAGTCTAGATGAAGCTGACTCTTGGAATTGGGTCCAAACATATTAGCTGAGACAACAAGGAGCGTCTGTGGATTATCCTTAAATATAGCTAAAGCTAGGAGAGTAAGTGAAAGGGAAGAAAACTCTGAAAGCATGCCTACCTCTCTGGCAGAGGTTAGGAGGCTGAAGAACAAAGGCACTCACTAGATCAGTGGTTGTACTAGGGCAGGATAAAGCTAATTCTGACCTCGATTTGCTGATAATCTGCTTTCCTCCAATTATCATTGAACAATATTTAAAGAAAGTTGTTTGGAGATGCCAAAACAATATTTACAGCTAGTAAGAATTCCTGGAGTTTTGCCCAGTTCAGTCCCCTGAATGAATACAGTTGCTATGCAAGGTCCTGCAGAGCAGACGTAACAGCAGAGGGCCCTGAGTGCATTCATAAGCCTCACTAGCCCTCAGCTGGGCTCCCACCGGTTCTGGGGCACCCTGCTCTTGGCCTGAGCTGTGTTTCAGGAGGGCCTGTGCCCAGCCACGTTGCCCAGACTTGGTGACTGGCTTGACATGGGGCCTGAATTGTCATTTTGCTTGATGGCAAAACCATTACTGTCCCCAGCCCTGCACTGTTTGCCTCACTCAAACACTGTGGAATGGTGTCCTGCTGCATAGTGTTGTCATCCCTGGCTCACCTTCAGGTAAGCCTTCCTTCATGGAGGGGTCCCAGTTCTGCTGCTTCCTAATGTGGAAAGTCACTGATATGACTAAATCTTTCTCACCTCCTCTTTGAGTGCAGAGCTGGGAAAAGATGGATGCAGAGTTCAAAATAATGTAAACTGCTGAAATGGTAATACAAAATGAAGGTACACACCAAACTAGCTTGAGCTTACAGGAAAAGAAATGAGATGAAGGAGAGCCATTAAATTAAAAAACAGAATGGAAGCAGGGAGAGGAGTAAATGTAGGTGTAGAAGCCAATTAGTGTGGGGTTTGGGACATAACTGCGGAAATGTTCAGCAGGAACATTTCACAGGGAAATTTGTGCTTGTGATACATATATGCAGAAGCAGATGGGATCAGACAGTGATGATCAACTTTTCAAATTCTTTTTAAATTCAAAGAATTAAAAAAAATTCTAATGGGTTCATGAGGTGGGAGGGAAGGGATGAAACAGAAATAGTAGCATGGAGGGGTTTATATATAACCCTATGTAAGTACAGCCAGGGGATTGAGATGTGGGTGAACGAGAAAGAGCCAACATGCTTACAGTTAGTGGGATCTTCATGTCAGAACAATCAAGTGATGGCCCACTCTGGCTGCTAGCATTCCTCTGCCTTTTCCCTAAGAGAAGCATCCATGCACCAGCTCCCTGGACAATCTAGGGAGATGGCTGTACCTGTGGAAGATGGAGGTGCCTGCAACTGACAGTGGGCATCCAGGGACCAAGGTGCTCACACTGATCTGGACAAGTGAGGGGGAGTAGGATACAGAAATACTGAGTGTCAGGGCAAATGGAGAGATTCCACATGAATAATGATAAAAATAATTTTTTAATTTCTGCTTGTATTATACTCTAGTGTAGAGTGCCTATGTTCCTTTTAGTTTCATCTCAATGGATGTGCTCCTAATAAGTTTAAAAAAATTGATTAATGGCCTGGGATTATAAAATAGAAAGAGTTAGAGACATTCATGTTTGTTTACTGCATAAATGGGTGCATCCTGCCACTACTGGTGCATGTTAATTTCCCAGGGCCTTTTCAGGCAACTTGGCTTATCTTAGAGCTCCTGGAAACCTGCCAAGCCAAATGCTGTTTCCTTCACACATGCCTGGTATCCATCCAAGACACCCCAGATATTGCTAAGTAAGGCGCACACTTGTTTTAATTCTCTGAATAGTTCTGTCAGCATAACCAAGAGGTGGCAATGGGTACCTTCAGTCAGAAAGCAACTGAGCAAGTCTGCAGGTTCCTAAGAGATAAAGATGGGCTCTTTCTTGGTGCTCTGTGACAAGCCTAACCCTAATTCAGGCTGGTCCTAGTAAGTGGTGTCAGTTTATATGTAAATGGTTTCTCTAGTGTTTCTGGTCTCCCAATGGGGGTAAGTATCTTTGGAATGCTTTTAAACATGGGCCAGCTAGTTTCTTGCCAACAACCTCCCTATGTGAGAGCAATGCAGTTTGCTTGCATCTGACAGCAGAAAGTGTCTTTTGCATTTAAAACAATTAAGTATTTTTGTGCATGTGCTTTTACAATGTCTTTCTGTTCTCTGTATTTGCTGCCCTTTGGGAATTCCTCTAACTCCACGGCTTCTTTCCTTCCAGCCCACTGGATGTAACAGGGAGACCTTTTATATTCTAGGGAAGGCTGGGAGCCTCTCACAGACTGTAGAGCAGTTGTTAGATCATGCTTAGGAGAAGCTAGATGGAGAATACAGAACACAGCAGTGGATCTGTCTCCAAGATTAAAAAAACCAGATGGGAAACATCTGGGAAGTCTATGGATGGGCTCTGGTGTATGCATTGAGCAACTGCCATATTTGCCGTGGACTGACTGCGAGCTAGGGAGGCAGATTCCCACCTTCACCTCATTTTCTTCACCTGAACCAGCAATGATTGGATGAAATATATGTGTTGCGTGGAGCTGGAACAGGTTCACCCCTCCCAGCCATTATGGGCTCTCTCACAGATGCTATATGTGTCTCCCACGGTGGTTAGGCTGTGTGTCCTTGTATCAGAAATGCTTTTAAGAAACAATATAATACTTGAAATTATACCTGCTGGATGATATCTTATTTTCTCTAGTGTTTATACAATGTAGGCCCTGCCTATTCATAGTTACGTATTGCTATTCTCATGTTTCAAAAGCCAAGAACTGAAAACCCTGCTGTCTGGTACCAGGCAGATGACATACCTGCGCTGATGCACCTGGTTAAGAGAGGAAGTCCTGTAAAATTGCATTCCTGGGCACATGGAAGCCCATTTGCAGAGAACAGAAGGCAGCACAAATACAGAAGTCACAGCACTGACTGTAGGTTCCCTGAAATTGCAATGCTTTCCCTTGAGAACAATAGAGTTATATATACATAGCAGGTGGCAAAATTAATCATTAAGGAGTATTAGAGTAGCCAGGAACACCACATGATTGTAGGAAGTGAATCCTATGGTTTTCTGTATTATGCTACAGGCTGTGGGAGGAACCGGAGGTGCTACTTTTCCCTTAAGATTGAGACTTCATCGTGGCCTGTGGTGGGACAGAGTAAATACCCCATTGGAATCATCAGTTTAGCATTTACTAAATTGACCTGGACGCCTTTTGAAAAGAATTTTAATTTGCAACTTTGTCCTGCGTCGTCGGCATCGAGCCAGTAGATGCTCGTGGAACACCGGTACTTTGGCAGCGTTTAGCCAACACACGCCGATGCCAACTCTCCGCAACCTACTCCCTCGCCCCAATTTCGGCGCAGTTTTCCGGCTGCTCGCTCCCAGCCAGTCCCCCGTCCCCGCTGCCGCCTGACGGGGGGGACACCTGGAGCCCGCCGCTCGCGCGCCCCCTGACCAATGGCAGCCTCCAACACGTAGGCCTGGCTCGCGCGGGCTGCCCGCGGCCAATAGGCGCGCCCCATGCAAAACAGCGCGCCGGGGGACACCGCTGATTGGCTCCGTCGCAAGGGCGGCGGGTCGCGCGCTGGGCCAGGGCGCGAGGCTGGCGGGGCCGAGATGGGCCCGCCGGCCCCGACACCGCCTCCTTCGGTGTCCGGCGTGTGCCAGCCTGTGCTACGGGAGCGGACAAGGCAGGGGCGGGGACGGCGGTTGTGTACCGAGGTCCCCCTTCGCTGTGTTCATTAACACAGCTCCTAAGGCCACAAACTCCGCGCCCCCAGATCCGTTCCGTTCCGCCCCGCCGCCGCTTCTGGGGCGAGGGCGGGACCGGGGCCTCGCCGCCAGCGCGGGATCCGCAGCCCCGGCAGCCAAACCCGCGTAACCGGGAGCGGCCGCTACGCATCCCCACCCCCGCCCGCCCCCGCGTGCGGGGCTCTCCGATCTCCCCACGCGCGCCCCCGGGCACGGTGGGCGCGCATGCGCGAAGGGCTGACCGCGGGCCGGGAGCGGCGGCAGCGGCCAGAGCATGTCGGGCGCGCGGGGCGGTGGGCGCGTGGCCCCTCCCCTCGGCGAGCGCGCGGCAGCCGCAGCGGCGGCGGGAGGAGGAGGCGGCGAGGAGGCGGTGCCTGTGTCGGCGCTGGAGGTTGTGTCCTTCCTGGGGAAGCTGTTGTGCGCAGTCGCGGCGCTGAAGGCGGCTCTGTACCTGCTCCGCAGAGTGTGCCTAGCGATGGCCTGGAAGTCGGGCGGCGCCAGCCACTCTGAGCTAATCCACAACCTCCGCAGTGAGTCCGGGGGCGGGGGCGCGGGCGGGCGGGGCCCCTGGGCCGCGGCGTGCCCGTTACCGGCCGCCTGGTGACCGTTACCGGCCACACGCTCCCGCGGCGCCGGCCCGCCCCGCCGCCAGCTGTCACAGGCTGTGAGCGGCGGCGCCCGGCTGGGGGTGTGTGTCTGTGTGTCTGCGTGTGTGTTTATGTCCGGCCGGCATGTCCGTGTGCCCGGGCAGGGGTGTGTGTGCTCGGGCGGCGGGCCGTGTCGCAGGGCGGGCCGGGCTGTTGTTGCGGGAGGCGATGCGGCGGGCGTGGCGGCGCCGTTGGCGGTCCCGGAGGGGAAGCGCCGTGCGGCTGCCGCGGATGTTCCCAGCCCGCCGCCTCCCCCCTGTCCCGGCCCCGTTCCCGCCGCCTCGTCCTCGGCTGTCTGAGCTGAGGCCGGGCCGCGGCGGCGGCGCCGGAGGGCTCATGATCCCCTGCACGCTCCGGGATCGCGTCCGTCTGGCTTTGCTGCGGGCGGCGGGAGCGGCGGTGTCAGAGGGTACCCTCCGCTCCTGCAGGCCACGGCTGAACGCAGCGGGAGCCGCCCGGCTTTGGGAAAAGCGCCCAAGAGGCCGAGGATGTTTGTGTAGGGGGAAAGGGGCGTGTGACAGCCGTCCTCCCCGGGCGGGGTCCTGGGTGCTCGCTGCTGGCCCCAGCCCCGAGTGGCTCCTCTGGGACTGCGAGGAGAGGAGGGCAGGGAAGCTGTCGGGGTTGCGGACTCGCATTGTGACAGCTGAGGTTTGAGGTGCCTGCCAGGGACTGGGCGCTCCTTGTTCTTACCCAGGACAAGTGTGCTGTCCCCGTGCTGAACGTAGAAGGTGTTGGGCGGGTGCTTCTTCGCCAGTGTTCTTCGATACATCCTGAAGTATACAGGTCCGGAGAGGACAGGGCGATAACATTTTCTCTATTCAGAGCTTCCATTTTTCATATCAGCATCGGATTAACCTGTTTTAGGTACACTTGTAGTGTCTCTCTTCTTTACTCCTGGCCTTTTCCCTTCCTCTCCTCAAGTCTGCGTCCTAGACATAAAAGGATGTGGATTTGGGGCCTGTATTATGGCAGTTGTCTCCCAGTTTAGTGATGCTGAAAGACCACAGACAACTTCACCTGTGTGACCTCCTCATTATTCTGGAGTCATAAGAGAATCACCCTACTTGTTTTCTCCAGTCTGCTTTTGTTAGATCCTCTGATCATGTGGTCTTTTCCATCCAGCACAGCAATATATGCTGAAGTGACTTGAAGTTTCACTGTAAAAACTGCTAATTGCTGTACAGTTTCAGTGTAAAAATCTATTTAATAAATAGATAATAACTACTTATAAGAGTTGTAGTGTATTTTTTTGTTTTGTTCTGCAACTGAAAGGGCTAGAAATACTGTTTTAGTGAAATATTGTTCTCCTACATAGCTGGGAAAAGCTTTCTGACATAAAAATCAATGTTAAACTCCAAAATATATCCAAAAAGTGAGTATTGCCAGAATTGTCTATGGCTCTCAGAACCTGAAGGCAAAACCAGTTTCTTTGTTGCAAAAGACAATGACAGTGTCTTTCAACACATGGAAACTGTTTTGGGCTTTGCAAATAATAATAATAATGAAAAGGCTAAAAACCATTGTAGTTAGTACACAGCAACAGTAGTATGGAAGTGGAAAGTAAAATAGAAGTGCTTAATATTGTAATCTCACAGTATTCAGTGATGGTAATTATCTGGAAAATTACAGTCTGTAATTTCTCCCTCTCTGTTTTGCATATGCATGCCAATATGTTTTGAGGGGTGTTAAACAGTGGATTGGCAATAAAATGTTGTGGAAACACAGAGGCTTTTGATCTTGCAGCAAGACTGTGTTGTCAGCCTCGGTGGGACTCTGGTGATGGTGTAGGGCTGTATCAGTGCAGAGCAGTTGCTGAATTAAGACCATAATTTTTAAACTAGAATTCCTCAGGGAAGATGATGCCTTGTTGCTAAAGTTTGGAACAGATTTAGAAGAAAGTACTGTTTTATATGATATAATTCTCCCAGATGTTTTAATAAACTTAAAAATCATTGGTTACAGAAAGACTAAAATGCTCCAGGGGGTTTCTTTTGAGTAGCAGATCTCTCAATGTACTTTCCCCGCCTCTAAGAACAGCTACATAGCATAGCATTTCTAGCATTTTATGGTAGAATTGAGAATAAAAGGCAGATCAGGTTGGTTTGATGTTGTCCAGTGTTTGTCTTGTGCATAATTTAGTAACTGAGTGTGTAATTTAGTGTACAATTTGCATAACATAAAGGAAATAATGCAGGCTGTAGTGACACAGTATGTTTTCTTCTGCACCAAAGCCTGGTTGAGAGGGTCCTGCTCATGCTCGTATGCCACAATTCTTCTCTTGACTGTTTTTGTAGAATTGCTTGTGAGGGAGGCTGTGCTTTAAGGCTGGGTCACTTTCTCGTTACTTATGAAACACCGAGATTTAAACTTCTCAGTGTCTGTAAGCTGTTCTGCTATTACACTTAGAGAAGCAGTGAACTTTGTTATGGGTATAAGAGGGCTGGGAAGAATGGGAACTTCTTAAACTGGTTTTACTTCCAAATAAAAACATCAATTGAAGACTCCTGTAGGCTACATATTCTTTTCCTCTAAAACAGCTATAAAGATTATTCTTCACTGTAAGTTGTTATTGACAGTTACTAATGTTTCTGTCTTGTGACAATAAAGTTCTCTAATTTCATGAAACTGTGTTGACATTTGCTTATTGGTCACTTCACTGTTGCATTAACTATAGAATTAACTTCTCTGTAGTGGTACGATCATTGTGTTAGAGCAGTGAGAAGTGATTTGGGGTATTTGCAATGCAGATTTAGGCAAGATAACCATCATCTTTTCTTTCATGTCTTAAAAGGGACAAACTAACGAAGAGGGCCCTGGAACTCTGCATATTTTTCAGTTCCTGCTTAGGGACAAATGACTAAAGAATGTTGCGTGATGTTTTGTTGTTCTGATTTTTAGCTTCTTGTTGCATTAGAAACATGTTCTTGCACTGTTAATTTGCGGCATCATAGATGCATTTGACATACACAAAATAAACTTGTTTCAAATGCACTCTTCACAACAAAAATGCTGTCCTTGAATGTGCTGTTGCCATGAGATGTTCAGCTGTGCTGTTTCCCAGTCGTTCTTGAAAGTACTTATAATTTTTTAAAAATGATTTTTGAAAATTCTGAAGGTTTGATTCTTTCTGCATTAAAGCTACTTATAACAAATATTTTTCACCTTTACAGAGTAATTATTTCAATATTTGCTTCTTCCTAACTGAAAATAGTTGAACATGTGCTTTCATACTTGAGCAAACTTTCCCCCTAAAATATATTTAAATTAAGATCTTTTAGCAGACAACATTTCTAGGAAGCTGTCTAAATGCAGGTTACTGTAGGGATAGAAATCATGCTAAATATAGAAATAATTACCTGTGTTTAAATAAATGCCTCTGACGGGAATTTCTTTTTATTATGAACCTGCCATGTAGGGATGCTGAGAAAGCAGGAAAAGACTGGGTAATCGGTGAATTATTTACTGTAATCTTGCTTGGTTGAAGGTCTTTGGATTCTAAATATGTGTCTTTTTTTCTCTCTTCAGCTATCCACTGTTAGTTCACTATTAGGTCATTTTGATCTCTTTCTGTCTTTCATCCTTGGGCTCTTGCCAAGTCCTGTTACTTTACACACCAATATCTTCAAAATCAGCTTTTCTTTCCTACCTGCAGAACTGAAAAATTGGTTCCCTGTCTAATTTACAATTCACCAAAGTCAATTAAGTTTCCTTATTGCACCTTTCTCCTCCAATCAATTTGGCATGCTGCCGAATGATAATCTTGCTTTGCTTATTTCTCTGATCATGTTATGCCAATGATGTTATCACCACATATACTTGCTTTTGAATCCACGTTTCTAGGTGAAAGTGAAGGTGAATTAACTTGCCTGTGGCTAAAGTGCTGCATAATGTTGTTAACCATTTGTGGGCTTGTTTCCTGCACATTCTGTTGTCTTCCTCACATAATAAACTTATATCACAAAAGTTAGCAAGATACCACAAATTCCATAGAATTTTATGCCTCACTTGAGACCAGATCCTAATTTTTCAGTGTGAATGATGCTTCAAATCAGTATGTAGTATTAGTATTGTCAGGGTTTGAGAATTCTATTGTCAAACATGCTAAAGATATTTCTCCAAGTGTTTTATTACTTAGATGTTAAATTATTAAAAATGTCATCTTGGCATGCTTCCTCATGATGAAGAGTTATCTACAATGAATCTGCACCTTTGGTGCAGGCTTCTAGTTGCTGAGGACAAATCTCCTTGGGAACTGCCATGGATAGGAAGGAATTGGATGTGGCATTGCTAAGCCTTAAGCTACATTCAGCAAGAGGTAAACAGTGGTTTTATTTTGTTTTATCCTGTCATATCTTTTCCCTTGGTTTATCCAAATCTCTTCTACATCCGTCTAATTTTGCTTAAGGAAGAGTAATGTAACTTGCATGAACATGAAGAAGGGAAATAATAATGGAAAATTAGACCTAAAAACCTCCTAACCCAAATTCAATGCCTCCACTGTACCAGCAGTTAGGCTGCCCGTTGTGTGCATTCTGTGAACACCCTTCAACATAAATATTGTATTGAGGCTTCAGTGACTAAGCATTGTAACTTATGGCCAGGTAGTGAAACTATTGGAAGTAGAACTATTTTTTTTAAATAAAAAACTGACACATCCACTGATATGTTAATTTAAGAATATCTAAAGTTTCTTAAGTTTAGTTCATATCTCAGGTGGCAGACATGAAATCTAATGGTATTTTTTTGGAACACTGATTTTTAAAAAAATTTTTGAACAAGTAATTTGAATAATTGCCTAAAGAGTTGCTGTGAGACTTTTTTATTAGTGATTTAAGTATTTGTTAGTGATTCGTCCATGTCAGTGAAGTGTTTTGAAGAGATTTCTACACCCTTGATCATTCAAGAGGCAGGCCTTTAAGTAAATCAAGACAACTAAACATCCCAGAAAATAGGAAATTATAACAGAAAGAAAAAAACTCAAACTTAAAAAAACATCCCATTTGATCTGTGTGTAAATTAAAACTGTGTTCTTAACTGGTTCTTTGTTGTTGGCACATTTTTTTCTCTTGATGTTAGACATGGTCTCAATATAATGTTAAAAACATACTCATAAGTTCCCACAAACCCCTAAAATTGAGTGCAACAAAGTCCTAGTCCTCAGTCATCCAAGAAAAAAAGAGGGCATGTTTTTGGCTGGTTATTTACATCACAACTCTTTATAATTAGTAATTTTAATTAAAAAAAAGTGTAGTTCTTTTGCTTGATTGAAGATATATTTTTATTTTTGTCTCTGGATATAATGGCATGATACGATTTTTTTTCCTGGTGATCTGAATCTGCCTAATAATGCACAGCAAAATTAAAATAATTTTGCAAATCTGTCAAAAACAGGTCATTACTGTTGTGTGTGGGCATTTTAAAAAGATGGCATCTTCTATGGTTTAGTTTTAATATAACTCTAAGCTTTTCTTTTAATATTACTGTTTCCTTCATCCTGATGTAGTGTCAAGAGCTGACTAAGACCTGTTGGAAAGCTTAGAAAGAAATGCATAATGTTCGTGTTCTTTTGAATGATTGTTTCTGTGAATGTAATATCTCAAAGTCATGTTTCTTAATACTACATAACACTTTAAGTAAATAAATTACTTTATTTTTCTTAGGATCTTCATTTCATTAATGTTTTTAATTTTGATTTAGATTACCAACATTTGGCAAAAACTGACTAAGACCAGTAAAATTTTAGAATGACATCTCTCCTGGAATGGCTGACTTATGTTTTAAGGCTTCAGAACCTGAATACTTCAATAGTGGACTTGAACACAAAATATTTTTAAATGCTTGCACTGTTGAAATCTTAAAGAGATGGTCAGGCAAATATAACTTCAGAAATTCTTCATAATTTCCGCTACTATAACAGCTCTGTGTCATTTTGTCCCAAGAGTCAGGGTTATGTTCAGGGTTATGATCTTCCTCAGCTTTTGCATAGTACTAGTGAAACCACTTTCACAATGATAGGCTGTTCATGTGTTCTGGCTGCTGGTCTTGACATCATTGGCTTTTCTGGTAACAGATCAGCAAAGTGCATGGAATCTGCTCAGTAAGGTGTGAGATGTGCATCATCTGCCTTTCTTTACAGATCTACTAAAGCTGTAAGTAGTTCTGCCTCAAGCCTTACTGTGAAGGGAGTTCCTTGTCTGTCTGTCCTATCCAGTTAAGTTTATCTTTAACCTCTGCAGCAATTTTTAGTTATTACTGATGGTTGTTGCCACTTTATGTTGAACTTTGCAGATTTGACATTCAATGTGATGTGTAATTGAAGTTCAGCCCTCTGAAATGTAGATAGATCAAGGAGCGCTCAAAGGTGAAGTCTCCCTTATCTACACGTGCTTGTTAAAATTCATTGGAAAGTGCAGTTATATGTTTTTGCACGCTGAACCCAACCTTAAAGTCACTTTCTTCTTTCATGTACTCCCTAAAGTGTCTTCATTCAGCTGCTGATACAGATTTAGACAAAATCAATATAACCATTTTGATTGATGTGAGTACATTACATAGATGACTTCTATGATAAAGCTGTGTGCTGAAGGGCTATGCTAGTATGCCTTTCTCCTCCCCCCGAGAAGGAAATGGTTATTACCAACTTTGCAACATTGGCCTCCAGTACAAGGGAGCAATACAGCTGTGGTTAAATACGTCTAAATTAGTTATCTGCAGACTTTCAGATCCATGAAAATTAATAGAGAACTTGCATCTGTTATACCAAAATGGACAGGTTGTTTTTGAAGATGATTCTTTTCAAACAGGGAAGGAATACTCCCATAAAGTACAAGTGAAATTTTGAGAGATAAGTTTGTATTTAACTGAGTCTTGAGGCTGTATACTACTTTGTTGTGTTGAACCAAGCTCATGGTTCCCATGTTGTTTTACCTCTGCATATTTTGAGTAGCATTTAAATGGTAACTGACATTATTACTATTATTATTATTATTTCATTATTTATTATCTGCCACTTTCGGATTTTCATGGGGTTTGATCTTGTTTAATTTCTGGACTCAGGTTAGCTCTGATGGATCCTTGCTTTCCTCAGTCTTTCTGTCATTGTGTTTCTGAACGACAGACTTTCAACTGATTCCTTCCAGTTAGTTGTATGCAATGTCCTGTTTGAATAACGTATTATTGTGAATCACAGTGATAACAAGTGGGCAGCTGAATGTTTGAGGCAGATAACTCTTAAATTATCAGCAAAGCACAAGAGGTTTGCACGTATGAGTAGTTTAAAAAAAACTTGTTTGCAAACACCTACTTTCAGTTTCTTTAGCACAAAGAGCTTTGTATGTTTTAGAGTCAGTATCCTTTAATAGATCTTGGGGTGCTGATGCATCAATTCTTGTTCAAAGTGCTTTCTTTGGGTTCATGCTTTAGAGTGAAATCTTCCTATGCTCGTTACTGAAATAAAATTCAGTTAACTGAATCACATTCTTTCCCATCTTTTTTTCTTCCTCTGCCCACACAAAAAGACCCTGACTTTAAAAACATCAGTTGATCCGGTGCTTAAAACCAACTAACTTTGCATTGCTTGCAAATCAAGATGTGGTTCTGTTCCAGCCCACTCTCCTCTTGAAAGTTGCTCTCTGGTTTGTATGGGTCAGATGGAGACTGTCATTTGACACTGTCCCATACCACATCCTTGTCTCTAAACTGGAGAGGCATGAATTAGATGGATGGACCACTCACTGGATAAGGAATTGGGTGGATGGTCACACTCAAAGAGTTATGTTCAATGGCTCAATATCCAAACGCAAACCAGTGACGAGTGGTGTCCTCAGGGCTTGGTGTATAGACTGATGCTGTTTAACATCTTTTGTGAGTGGGATCAAGGGCACCCTCAGCAAGTTTGATGACACCAAGCTCTGTGGTGCAGTCAACATGCTCGAGGAAAGGGATGGCATCCAGGGGGACTTGGATAGGCTTGAGAGAGGGGACTGTGTGAACCCCATGAGGTTCAACAAGGCCAAGTGCAAGGTCTAGCATCTGAGTCAGGGTAATCCCAAGTACAAATACAGGCTGGGAGGAGAATGGATTGAGAGCATCCATGCCAAGGACGACTTGGGAGTGCTGGTGGATGAGAGGATGCACATGACCCATCAATGTGTGCTTGCAGCCAAGAACCAAAATGTATCCTGGGCTGCATGAAAAGCAGCGTGGCCAGCAGGTCAAGGGAGGTGATTCTCCCCCTCTGCTCTGCCCTTATGAGACCCCACCTGAAGTGCTTCGTCCAGCTCTGGGGTCCTTAATATAAGAAGGACGTGGATATGTTGGAGCAGGTCCAGAGGAGAGCCACAAAGATGGTCAGAGGGGTGGAGCACCTCTCATGTGAAGACTGAGAAATTTGGGGTTGTTCACCTTAGAGAAGGGGAGGCCCTGGAGAGACCTCATTGCAGCCTTCCAGTACCTGAGGGGGCCTACAAGTGAATTGGAGAGGAACTTTTAACAAGAGCATGTAGTGATAGGACAAGCAGGAATGGTCTTAGGCTGAAAGAAGGTAGGTTTAGAATAGATACTAGGATTAAATTCTTTACTGTGAGGGTGGTGAGGCAGTGGAACAGGTTGCCTGTGAATGCCCCATCCCTGTAAGTGTTCCAAGCCAGGTTGATGGGATTCTGAGCAACCTGGTCTAGTGGAGGGTGTCAATACCCATGGCAGGGGATTTGCAACTAGATGACCTTTAAGGTTCTTTCCAACCCAAACCATTCAATGATTTGTAATCATAGAGTAATCTTGAGTAATTACTTGAGTAATTTTAATCTACTTGTTTTAGTCTTTTGTAACATACTGTTATTATGTGCTTTGCATCATGCTTTATGACATCTGTATGATTTAGAAATATCACTATTTTGCTGAAAATTCATGTTCATAAGTGAAGTATTCTGCAATGGTTATGGAGAAAGTAATCTAAGAAGAAACTGAACTATGTGCAGGCTGATGTAGTCCCACAGTAAATGGTTTTGGGATCTGTAAGAGGTTTTTTGTGTTTTTTTTTTGTTTGGTTTTGGTTTGTTTGTTTGTTGTTTTGGTTTTGTGTGTTTTGTTTGTTTGTTTTGGTTTTGGTTTTTGTTGTTGTTGTTTGGTTGGTTTGGTGTGGGGATTTGTGTTTTGTTTTTTTTTTTAAAGCCAACAGCAGGAGGTGTTTGAGTAGGTGTCATGGTTTGTATAGGAAGTTTGTGTGCTGGATCTTATCATGTGGCAATGACACATCCTCTTTTCTGGTCTGGAAGCCAGAGTTGGTGTAAATGTTGACTGCTCGTATCTTATGGTTTGGTTAGAAATGTGTTTGATCAACAGTCAGGATACCGTCAGGTTCTTTGAAACATAAGCACTTTAGTAATGCATTTGTTGCTAAATAAAAGGTAAAATAAAAAAAAGGTTGTTTACTTGTTGCAAGTCTATGGTGTCTTTTCAGACTCTTCTTTCCTTGCTTTCTGACAGCCAACTGCCCAGTTTCACAGGTTTCACTGAGCTCTTTTCCTGTTTTCATGGTGTTATTTGGGGAAAAGAAGCATACCAGAGTGAGTTTTCAAAACATGCTCCAGTTATGTCAAGTTGTCATTGACAGAGCCTCTATGCAGAGTAACTCTTGAACTTGGCAGGCAGTGCTCCACTCTTAAGTAGTTACTTTTCGGCTTCAGCCCTTTGAAGCTTAGGAGTTGTACTGATATAACTCTAATAAAAAATGAAGTTACTTTTGATTTTAAGTTATCAGTGTGTTTGTGTATTAACCTTTCTTGTAAACACTTTATAATTTAATATCTGATTTGTTGCCAGTAAAGATTATCAGTCTTGAAACCCAGCAGTCTCCTTAAGGAGAGTCTTGTGTGCATGTTATAACTGGAAAGGCTATTCAACCTATATATATATTTAATTGTGAATTATTTTCTCGCAATATACATCTTCCTTTTAAGATTTAGAAAATGGTTTTTGTTGGCGTTTTATTAATAATTAATTTATTGTTGTCTTGGTTTTTTGTAGGCATGAAATTAGAATGTCTTCTATTATTGGCTTTTTAGGGGATATATTTGTTTTCTGGACTTGAATTGGAATTGGATCCAGACAGAATTAAGATTCTGGCAGCTGGTCATCTTCAGACTGACTGTTGCAGGAAGGAAAGGACTTTCATTGGAGTTCAGTACCTTGCAGTTGCTATGTTTCCCTATATTCAGCTATGAGAGTAAAAAAAAAATCCTTTTGTTATCAGTTACTGTTTAGTCAAGATAGACTTCACTGGTTAGGGCTTGATTGGTTTTCTTAATTCTCATCTAAAATTTGCTGTTGTCTCCATTGTATAATGAGCAAATTTGAAAATCAGACTTAATCTATGGGGGGATAGCTGGGAGGGTGTGGGTTTTTTTTTATGAAGATGGAGTATTATTCAATGATTGAAGTAAATGGCTGAGATGAAATTCAGCTTCTCCCACAGATTCTGCTAGGTACTCTGAGTGTGGATAACTTGCTTAAATTCTTATTTATTAATGAAAAAGGTGACACTAATCAAAGATAGTCCAACAGTCAGCAAATCTCAGGAGTGTTTGCTGAATGAGTGCATCCTGAAAGCTCAGAATGTGTAGAATATTAGCAGTTTCTGTTTTTAGGGGGGTTTCGGTCATTTTTGATAAAGTCGTATGTACACTGACTGAAATGAAGTTTTGTGCTTTGTTTTGCTTACATATGCAAAGACAATCTCTGCCATAGAGCTCTTATACTCTGATTAAATAAGTTGGGGGAAGAATGGGTAAAATATATAAGTAAAGTAGTAGAATGAAGGCAGAATAAAATTTTTAAAAACTGAGAAGTGAATTTAGTTACTGATACTTTAACTAGAAAGATGACAGGAGTAGACGAAGGAGTGGCAGGTAAGGACTTCTGTAAAAAGAGGGAACAGATTATGAGTAGTGTGAAAGAAGAGGTTTGGAAGAAATTTGCAGTCACAGCGGTACAGAGAAGGTCCCCTGAAAACTAGAGAAGGTTCTTGGCCTTACCATAGGGCCCTGCAGTTGCTCTTCCAAGCTGGATGCTTAGTCTGTGTTTTCTCCATGTTTGTTTCCCCAAGCCACTAAAGGAAAAAGCAGATGGCTACCTATAGCTTCTAGAATGTGTGCATCTATCCACAAAATACACAATGTCGAGAAATAAATCTCTGTTTTAGATCTTTTCTGAGTGCTTCTCAGCTGCTGCTTTTTAACCTCCCTTCTGCCTTCCAGAACTTTTGGCTCTTCACTTTTGCTATATTCAGCTTTGCTTGTTCTTGTGCCTTTTTTTTTTTTGAAAGTACATTTGTTTTAGAGATACTAATTTCTTACTGGTACCTAATGAAACTCTTAATTTTTATTTTTTTTGTTTTGTTTTGTTTCAGTTCACAGAACTGCTATACAATTAATTCAACTAATTCCATGTGGTCAGGGAAACTTTTTTCCCTTACTATATTATGTTGTCAGTGCCAGTGTGTCAATGGATTGATTTGTTTGTTTTCTTTTGAGTACAGTTTTGCTCAATAAGTGAACTTGTGAACTGCTGCAAATGCCTGCTGCCTCAATTTAGAAACTTGCATTGAAATGATTAGTTAGTATCCTCTAACTGCTGTAGTATTCGGTTCTAAATGAAGTCAAAGCGCAGGATATGTGTGATGCATGTGGACTGTGAGGAGAGTGTTTGCTTTTTCTGGGACTTATCAGATACAGAAATACTTCTAAAAATTAATATTTTTTAAAAGGAATTGTTTTCCTTAATAATTTCCTTAATGGTAGTATATTCCTTTTGCAGTTCTATCTGATACTTTGTGTTCAGATCAAAAAGGAAGATAATCTGTGGGGTTATTTTACTCTCTGAATTCAAGCCTATGTTATACAGGATAAATAAATCCTTGACACAGATGGTAGATAAAAAGACAAGAAAATCCTGTCATTAACAGGTGTAGTTTGGAACATGCTATAAACAGTCAGGGAAGCCCAGTCCTGCACACAGGTGTGTTTGTGTTGGTGGTACTTTTAAAACAAAACCACTGGTGCCACTTCAGGACAGTCTTACAAAACTCCATAATTTGATTTTTATGTTTTAGGTTAGATTCTAATTGTAGTAAAATTACCTATTTTTCCCTTTAAAGTATAATTTTGCAAATAAATCGTTTTTATTTAAAGGAAGTAGTCAATAAAGCAATCCATCATTGAAATTTCAGTTATTTAGTTTATACTATCTTTTAATGCAAATAATTAATTTCTTCCATTTTTTTCCAAAGTTTTCTGTTATTCACAAATGCCTCTTCAGAACTTCAAAAAATAGAATTATGATTGTTAAAAAAAAACCTTCATTGAAATTGCAGAGGAAAATGGCTGCACTGCATGGTGCTTCTGACATTTTACATGCATGTACATTCACATTTTATTTTGAAAAGTGAGCAGAGAGTCAGAGCATTTTGATATAAAAACCTTTTGGCCTCAGTCTGCCCAAGCATAACAATTCTGATTCTGTAGAATTTCTTTACAAAGGGATTTTTTCTTTGCTAACATAAGAGAAACAGATCTTGAAAATAAAATACTGAGCAAGGATGCTTCAGCTTCACATTTCTAACTTGCTTCTGTATATTTTCCAATAATTACTTATGTAGCTTCTTAGAAGTACGAAGTATATCTTGTGTGGTATGTAGAGTAATACCAATTTCTTACTGACTGTGTTTTCAGGAATATCAGAGGTGTCCATGAAGTTCAGTTTTCTTGGGGGATAGATCTTTGCAAATGGTTTCAGAAAAGCATCTGTAACTGCTGGGAAAGTCTTGTTCAAAGTTCACTGGCTTAAGCATTGTTTGATCTCTGGACTGCAGATATAATTCTAGTGTCACAGAAGGGTTTGGACTAGAAGGGAGCTTTAAAGATCATGTAGTCCAACCCCTGCCACAGGCAGTATGACATGGGTAAGAGTATTAGAGAGGGTAAGGTGGCATGATTTCTCACAATATTAGGAATATGTTAACCCATTTCACAGGCTCTTGCATGGCAGAAGATAATCAATGCCTTCAGTTTTATTTATTTTTTTGTTTATAGAAAATGGAATAATCAAATCAGACAAGGTATTTGAGGTAATGCTGGCTACAGACCGTTGCCATTATGCAAAATACAACCCTTACATGGATTCTCCACAGTCTATAGGTAAGAGCATCTTGTAGAAATGATTGAGATTATTTTCATTTGCGTAACTGTGGCTGCTTTTGTCATATATGCGCTAAGAATGTGAACGTAATTTTTTAAATTTGGAAGCTTGTTTATTTTTTTAATCAGTTTATTTGCCACCATGTAACTAAGTTTCAGTTTGTTATGGAATGCAATTGACATATTTGGATACATCAAGAAGAGAGATGTTCTTCAGTCAGAATTAATATATGTAAATGTGTGTTTATTTTTGAAACCACAGCAATTTGTAGTGGTGCAGCTGATGTTGAAGTACTTAAAAGTGATTTGCATCTGGTTTAGGACAGAAACAGTCTCTCTTTACAGAAATTATTCCATTGAGATCAATGCAGAGTTTCTTAAACCTTTTACGCGAAATTTTTAAAATATGAAATTAGGCTTTAAATGGGAAAGTCTACTGATAGGATACTTGCTTAGACTGTTGTTTCTCATCTGGATCCCAGTTTTTTCTTTCTAAGACAAAAGAATGAATTACATGAATGTACTAATTACTTGAGTCTCCCTCTGCCTTTAATAGTAGGTGGTGAGATCTGTGAATTTTATTAGGATTTCGTTAGTTGTGTAGGAAAATTCAAAAATATTTTAAGATACATACATTCTGAAATCTTACGTATCTTCACAGAAACAAGTACAGGTGAGCGTTCCTCCGGGTTTTCTCCTAGGCATATGCTGTTTGCAAAATACATGGGGTTATTCTTCAGAAGTTCTCTGGTTGCCACCATATCCAACTCCAATTAACAAAATCAGGTTTTTAGGTAGGGGCTGAGTGGAAAAGGAATTACATTCTTCCGGGAGACATTGCTCTTCTGAATTTAACATACTTGATCAAGCTTAAGGCAGAATAGTGGCAAAATGGAGACTGTAATTAAGATCAAGGATAAAACCTTTTTTCACCTGTCCAGAGTTGACATGGCATAGCTTTCAGCTGATGTACCTTAACTCACTTCTGAAGTACAATACCTGTGTAACTGTTGGGGTGTGTATGTCGTGCCCTCAATGAGGGTGACAATGAAGGCATTGCATTTTACAGTCAAGGTAAAAAAGATTGTAAGGTTCCTGTCTGAACAATGATCAACATGTTCTTCCATTCTCTTTTTTTATAGGTTTCCAAGCAACAATCAGTGCTCCACATATGGTAAGCTTTAAACCTAGGAAATTAATATAGGTGATTTTATAGACATCCAAATGTTTTGAAATAAAATATTTATCCTAGCAAATTTAACAGTTGATTGAAGTGACATTGTAAACTGCCTAGTGGGAGGGCACAGAAAATATTGATCTAGATTTTTCTTGGAGATTGTTCTAATGAGGTGTGTTCTAATTACTTCTGTTTTCTGGGTGTAATGGATTAAGCCAGTAGAGCGTAGTAATGGCTATCTCTGAAACATTAAAGAACAAATTGATTTTTCAGTGTGCATCCTAAGCTTAGATTGTGTACTGGTCCACCATGTAGGAAAACAAAAGTCATCAAGTGTGTCTATAGACTACTGCATTTCATACGTGAGTCTGGTTATCTGCCTTTGTAAAAGACAACTTCTTTTTCCTACTCTTTGAATCAGCAAGTGTGCAGGTAATACAAGATGTAGTTTTAATAGCCATTTTCCTTGATGCTCCAGAACCACCTTCTTCCTAGCTAGCTTTTATCCCATTTTCCTTGATGCTCCGGAGCCACCTTCTTCCTAGCTAGCTTTTATCCCAGCTTATTCCGATGTGTATGGCATAATGGTAAGCTAAATTCTTTACTGACTACATATTGCCAGAACAGTAGGAGCCACCAGACCTGAGGAGAATTAAATTGATCATGGTGTCTCTCCCAATATATAAATGGAGTCTGTGCTAGAAGCTTGAATGGTCAGATGAGTATATATGTATGGATACTAACCAAAAAAAAAAGTGCACAGATATAATTTGTTGAAGTCAATGAAATAACAATGATTATACCGTGTAGTTCACTCCTCCCCCCATTTTTGTAATAGGAAATGACTCTGAAATTTCTTACGCAAATGCTCAGTGCATTTCCCAAAATTTCTGAAGAAATGAACATATATTGAGTAAAATAGACACTTAAAATACTCAGAAATTTTCTGTCTCTGTTTTCTTCTCTTAGCATGCATATGCTCTTGAACTTCTGTCTGATCAGTTACATGAAGGAGCCAAAGCACTTGATGTAGGATCTGGAAGTGGAATCCTTACAGCATGCTTTTCACGAATGGTGAGATATTTAGTTTAATCACTTGACTGTCAGAACAGCTTGAACTGTAGTGTAACTCTGAATTACAGAGCAAAAAAAAGCATCTTTTGTACAGTGGACTGAAGTATATTATAAAGAAAATAATTTGCTCTCCTGGGTGAGATTGGTATGCATTTTTTATGGTAGCTGATACTTGATGTTCAAGTTAAATGGTCTAATAAACTGTGTGATGGTGAAGATACTGACTAGCAGGGAAGTTGGGTTGGTTTTTTTTTTTTTTTAATTGACTGCATTTTGGTCATTGCTTTATACCTTGAAGGAAAGTGTGTTTGTCTTGAACAGCTCAATTTTTATGTTATCTTGTGTGGCTACGAATGTTCTTACTGTGGTCAATTATCATGTATTCCTGCTATGATGAGAGTTTAGTGAGACCTAAAAGAATCCTTTTTTTAGGATTCCTGTGGAATTATTTCCACAGGAAAATATATTGTATATATATAAATTGTATTTGAATTTAATTTCTTTCTTTTCTTGTTATGTTGCATGAGCATCACTATAAGTATCCATTTAACTTTTCATAAGTTAGATATTAATTTATATTTTATATCTTCTCCAAGTAACTTAATCTCTTTGTTATTCAACCTGTACATAAGGAATTCTCTGTGGTTCTGCCCTATCACACATCAGGAAAAAAAAGATGAAAAAATTTGGTTTTGATGGCTGTAGCTGTAGTATAGCTAAAATGATTCATGTAGAGGAATATAATCAGTTTTTCCTTTTCTGTTGCAGGGCTTTATAATTGCTTTATGACTAGCAGAGACCTTCATTAAACTGCTAACTAGATTTTTTGGTTTGTCTTTCTGAGAAGTTAATTTGAAATGTGCTAATGCATGTGATAAATTCTTATGTAGGTTTCCTTGCTACTTGCTACTTACTGTTTTCAAGCACCAACCAATTGAGAATGCAATCACTTCTGCTTTCCTGTATTAAGAAGCAGCTGAGAATGTTTAGGACTGGGCAATACAGTAGCAAAAGTATTTAGGTTTCTAAGTGCTAGCTGCAAAATGGAAAAACAATTGTAGTTGAAATAAGTTAATCAAACTGCAGTTTAGAGGAAATCTTAAGTGTCACTTATTCTACTTTCTGCCTATTATTTTTAGTCTAACTTTATAGTTAGTAATTAAGTGCGAGTAGCTTGCATGGGAACTCCAATCCTACAAGCATTAAAACTTTTATCCAAGCTATATGTATTTTTTACTGAAGTTATGAATGTGTAAACAAATAGCCATTTGACATGGGCTAAGTTGTGGTTGTGTGCTTTTCTTTCTCTGAAAACAACTGCAGAGAAGTCAGAAGTAGCACAAAAAGGAAATCTCTTTCCAGTTTTGTTGAGGTTAATCATATTATCTTTTTATTGGCATATGACTGTTGTGTTTCTGTTATGAATCCTCCTTAGTGGTTTGCTGTGGAATGCCTTACAGACATGTGCTTTGTGAAACATTGGGTAATACTTTTGTTCTTTTTGATAGCAGTGCTAACAGTAACAAAAGCTTGAAAGAAGTGTATTATGGGAATTAGTAGTAGAGTGTTTTGCAATCAAAATCCACTTGGGGATGTGCTTTTTGGACCATCTGGATGTTGCTTCTCAGTCAGCTTGTGACCTGGACTTAGTAGCTCGCATTTGAGGCACAGGTGCCTGAGTGCACATTGATGTCAAGACAGCTTTACTCCTATGATGATAATCTCATTTGTGCTACCTTTGGGAAAGCTTTATGTTTACTTAGAGTAGTGAAGCATCTTTAAGATTTTTGTTTGGGTTTTTGTGTTAAACTGCTGTGATAAACTTATCTACCTAGCTTACAAACTTAAGTTTATTTGCTTCTGAAGATTGCTGGCAAATTAAATGAATTATAGTTTGCATCCTGTAAGTACTGGAATTATAAAAAGAGTGGGGTATATTTTTATTCTTAACAGACCATGGAGATCCCAAAAATTGTGCCATTTTGCTGTTGTCTCAATTGCAGATACTTCTAAGTTCTAGGGTAATAGAGGTAATTGATGAGGACTCAGAAATAGTGTAACAGGCTGTGACGTACAGCAAGAGATTCTCTATATCAGGCTATTTCATGCTCTGACCATTTTGCTAAATTTTAATTTCTGTGGTGTTTTCCTTTGGAATCCACGGGATCTTTTGCCAGTTAATGGTGTAACTGACTGCTAGGCATTCCTCCAAATAGCAACCTCTAGTTATAGTGAAAACTTGTGTGTCTTGCTCTATTTCAAAGGCTAGGCCAGTGGTGTTCCATTTGAAAAAGAAAAGCTAACACTGCTCCTTTTAAGTTTTTAACATAGGACTTGTTCATAATAAAACAAAAAACATTCCCCATGATATTCATAACCGGTTACTAATTTTTCACGTCTTAACAACATTACAGTATAAGATACAGAAACAAAACCAATGCATTCAAATGTGTCCAAAGACAGTTACATGACAGCGTGGGCTGCTAGGACATATTCTGCCATTGTGTTCTTTGAGCTGAATCCTGTTAAAAGGGGTCAGATTTTTGAAGATGCGGGTTCTTTTTGAATATTTTTTTTACACCAAAGACAAAATTCTAGAAGAAGTACCTGCAATGGAGAAGTTTTTGCTAGTAGACCTTCCCCCCCCCCAGAATACACAGAAATTTTGTGACCTTTTTTGAGTTATGAGCTCTAAGAAGTTCTGTTCTGAAAAGAGATTCATGAGTGCAAGTGTTGATGGAAGGTAATTTGTCCCTGACTGTTAAGTGCTGCATTTGTTTCTGAGGGAATAGGGCTCTTGAGATGAATTAGAATGGAAGGCATGATTAATCCGTAAGTAAATTTGTTCAACATGAAAGGAGATTAGTTCTAGTCTTTGTCTTTGACGTTGGTGCTTTCTATAGCAGGTAATGAAAACAAACATGATCAAATTTAACTTCTAAAACTTCAGAGAAATCTCCACTAATAGTATAACTCAATTGAATCACATCTCAAAAAGATCACTGTAACACAAATGTATAAAACTGTGCCAACAAACATGAATTACCAGGTGCTTCTAGCAGTCAGGATTTGTCATTCCAAGCAGTCGTTTTAATAACATCAGGAAAATATGTTTCCACTTTGCTGTTTTTGTTTTTATTTTAGAGATATAAATACTCATTCTGTAAATAAATCAAAACTAGCAGAAATTGTTCAATTGTGTATTTTTATTCCAGGTTGGTCCCAAAGGACAAGTTGTAGGAATTGATCATATCAAAGAACTAGTAGATGACTCAATAAATAATGTCAAAAAAGATGATCCCACATTGCTGTCTTCAGGAAGAGTGAAACTGATTGGTAAGCATCAGATTGATAGACTTACTAATTAAACTGATATGCTTTCTAGCAGCTGGTTGAAAATGACTGAATTGGATGTGATTAAAAGTTCTAATTTAAGAAGTTAAACCAAAGAAAGAACAACCAAATAAAATTTTTAAAATCCAAGTCATCTTCAGGCCTTTGAAAAATAGTATCCTTCACCCAATTTTGAGATTATGACTTTTGGTAATCTTAAAGAATATGTAATCATTCTACTAGAAAAGCTTAACGGGGAAATGATTTTTTGTGAAAATACTTTACATGCTGAAGGTCTGTCATGTTAAATTTGCTATTTAAAATTGGGATTGAATTCACAACTTTTCTTGAATAAATGTCCTGTCATCTAAATTTGGGTGTTTTAACAAAGCCTTCATACTTCTGATACAGAAAGCTGCATGCAGAGAGTCAAGTGGAAAAAGTATTAGATTGGCAGTATCCATCACTGAAGTTTATTTCACTTGTTTTTAAAATTAGCAGTATTTGTATGTTAGGGAAGTGGTTAATTGACACCAAACGACTTTAATTCAGTCAGAGTTACTGAGGAAATAATGCCAAAATGATACAAGGACAGTGAATTGTTTTAAATAATGGGTTTTTACAAAAAGAAAATGAATTTTTGTTCTATTCTTTTAGAAGATGCAAGGCTGGCAGGAGGAAAGTATTCCTTCATTATTCTATTCATCAAGTTTAAAAAAGAAGTTGAAGGTCTGGATTTTTTCAAGGCTTCCTAAAAGAGCACTTGGAAAAATTATTATGTGATGTTTGGTTCTTACATTAATTATCATTTTGATTCTTGGTCTTTTTGTAAATGAGTATGTATAAGTATGGTGTCCTTCACTGAGAACACTTATGCCTTAAAACTTCTTGGAAAAGAAGTTAGACTGTTAGAGCTGGAGAGGTGCAATGGGGGAATAATTTCCATTGTTGCTGTACAAGAGTAGTTTTGACTTATGTTTCTGGTTATACCTGAAACAAACTCTGGTGCTCCTGGAAGTCTAGAATTCTAAGTAAGCCTCATCATCATTATTATCTTTGACTACGTAGCAGGATGATTAGGAGACTTGCGAATATTTTGTTGTGAGGTACATCTTAAAAAAGTACAAATGGACAAGTAGCACTTTTGTGAATTAGGTGGAGAAAAATGTTTCAACTGCGCTGGATTCCTGGGACGTCTTTGATGTGGAGCAAGAATCCAGAGAGCTGTTTTGTTCTTGTTGTTGTTTGTTTGTTTGTTTTTTAACAAAACAACAAAAACCACCCCACCCAAACACCCCCATCCCAAAAAAGCAAACAAAAAAAAACTTGTGAAAACCCAGGATTAACTGATGATGGGAATTGTATGAATTAAGACTATGTGTGTTGGTCGCTGACTTTTCATGAGTAGGCTTCAGACATTCTTCATTGCTTTGTCACACCTCAGATAAACCATAACTAGATTTCAGGAGCATCACAATTATTTTGGGGCATCTCAGCAATAAAACTCCACTGAGAACTTGGAAATAGGTGTATTTAGACTAACAGGTCTATGTTAGTTTGTTGGTGGTTTTGTGTTTGTGGTTTTTTTTTCTATTTTTGATTCGTTGGTTTTTTTTTCCTTTTTTGTACTTGTTTTTTGTTTTGTTTCCTATTAATATCAGGAGGAAGCCTTTGAGGTGAATCTCTCAAGTGGTTCTACTTACCACACTTTAGCTCACGAGAGTACTCCTGGAGAGCACAAACTTTGATTCCTCTTGGATGAAACTAGACAAGATTATGTGCTCCAAGAAGCAACCAAATATGTGTGATATGTTACTGGATATTAAGCCAATAAAACTAGATCTAGACCAAAATGATCATCCTGAAATGCGTATGTTGCATGGACACCATGTTCTCAGCAAAAACTGTTTTGCCGTATAGATCTGCTTCTATTGTACTGCACTCTTTGCTGATGCAGACATAGCCAGAGGGGATGAGGGTATTCTAACCACAGTAAAGTTGTTTTCTTCTGTTTCTGTGCTCCTGCTGCAACTCTGTATGAAGCAAGTCTGCATAGAGACTCTGAAGGCTTGAGTACTGTGATCAGCAAATCAGTTCTGCGTTCATAAACAAGCTACAAAACCCTCATGTCATGAAGTCCTGACACTGCTTCCCCCCTCATCACCACCTGCCACCCACCACCATGATTACTTCATTAACAGGCTGCATGTAATTGGAGATATGAGTAGGATAGGTGGTGTTATTCAGGATGCAAGCACAAGCTGAAACTTCGGGCTGCTCTTTCCCCTTGGACATTGAATAATTATTTTTATCACATTGAATGCTGACTTAACTATTTTTTACACCTTCTGGATATGTAAAAGTGACTTCCCATTGTGGATGGATATATCTCTGCTGCAGCCATGACAATTTTTGTGGATGTTAAAAGGGAAGGCCATGCTGTACTTGATGCATATAAAGGAACATAATTTTTTTTTTTTGGTGTGTGTGTACTGATTCCGAAGATGTTAGCTGTGGTTTGGACTATTGATTCTAAGAGCAAAGTGTTTAGATGTTTTGGGTCCACTTTACTGCTGTCAGTGAAGTGATAGTATGTGCTGAAGTCACATTCAGACTTCTCCGGACAGTGCACAAAGTGCATTTATGTCTCAGAATATGTGTGTTCTTCAGAAGACAACTTAGTAGTTTCTTTCACAGCTGTTTCTTCGATTTGGCAGTGTCTTCTTTTGCCAGCAGTACTGGAGATCACTGCCTCTGATGCCTGCTGCTGCATCTTAGGGATTGAGGGTCTGTGTAACTAACATCATTCATAGCAGTACCTCTATGTATAAGTTAAAGAAGTCTTTGTCCATTGTCTTCTCTGCTGGACCAGTAGCTTGATACTGTAACACATCATACTTCTTTAGAGAAGGCTGACAGTGTTACTAAGATGTGTAAGTATCAATTGTATACTTGACTGCATTGAAGTGGTTGTTCCAGTAGAACCCACTTTGGCAGTCAGAGGGATTAAGCCCTGGAAATGCTGGAACTTTCGTGACTGGCAATATCTGTTGCCAGCTGACTTAATAGAAATGGTGGTTGATAGGGATGAGTTCTTTGGAAGCACTGGTAGTTCTTGCTTGGCAGCTTCTGCTTGTGGCCCTTGGTTGGAGCTTGTGCTGGTCAGAATTGATGATATGAGGAAATATGTCACTGAGCTTTAAGAGGCTTCTCAGCTACTGAGGAAATGTGCTCTGTTCTTATAGTCCTTAGGCTTTGGGTGTAGAACGTCCTGGCAGGGCTGTCTTTTAGGACCTCATAAGGAAGATGAGAAACTCCCCAATTTTAGTTGTTACAAGGAGCTGTCCAGATCTTCCTGTATACTCTTGAATACCGAAGGGTGTTATTACTATTCACATGGCCCTCCCTATCACTGAGGTCAAAATGAAACCTGCTGTGGCAACCATGTATTTTTTCCTGCCTTGTGAGTTGTTGGCAGGCAAAAAGTTGACAAATTTTAAGCCCCTGACTGGGGCTTAGAACTTCTTTCAGCCTTTCAATTTACCTGTAATGTTAGTGATTGCACAGAAGTCAAAGCTCAGCCTGAAGATGGGAAACCCCAAACAACTGTGCTTGTGCTGAGCAGAGGACTATGCTCACTAACGTCCTGCTTTTTCTTCTCGACTGATTACAGGGACTTCTGCAATCACAGAGTATGAGTTCAGATGGTTCAGCCTTGTGTACTACTTCGGTTCCTAAATAACTCCAGAGAGACCCTGCCTAACTTGCTCTGAATTTCCCATTGGTTTTCTGTAAATACTGGATGCCGTATTCGCATCATCTTCTTTCAAAACTTAACTCAGGGTCCAGTTTAGTTTGCCACATTTCAGTGGCTTAAGAAACTCAAGCTGTTACTCTTTCCTTCTGTGTAATTGGGATGCTATGAGACATCTCTGTCAGGGTGCTTCTCCATGAGTTCTCCAGCCTTGGTAACCCTCTGAATACCTTAATTACTCCTAGCATCTTCCAAGCAGCCACCTGGAACTTTAGCCATGGGTCTGGTGTGGCTATCTGTGTTAGTCCAGTGATGGTCTGCAGGAAGAATAGTGAGGCCCATCCGCTGGCAAAGGTGGGTGCACGAAGATTAGTGTGGTACTGCAATAATATTTGAATGTAGGTATGGGCTTTCATGCCAGCCAGGCACAGTTGTAGGCATATAGTCCATGGGAACACTTCCTTTTTCTTTTCCTCACCTTTGGAATCTTCTGATATGTGCTTCTGACATTTAGTGCTTCAGACGTGATTTGTGTTATATTTAGGAATGGCACATGTGGAGACAAGGCAAAGCAAATGTATGTTCTGAGAGGGTAAATGAAGGGGGAAAACTCGCATTGGAATTGATAGGGCACGTAAATACTTTAGGATCTTTTCTAGGTGGACCACATGTCTCGAAGGACTTCCATGATAAATCGTTCTAATTTCAGGTGCTTCAGTAGTATTTAATATCTTCTGTAAGCATGTGTGTGCACATATGAGGGTGTTTTGTTGCATCTATTTTACAGATGTGTTAATTTTTTTGAACTGGCTTCATTATATTACTACTGTGCAGCAAAACTTTAGTTGAAATCTGAGCATAGCTTTGTATCTACCTATAGATACAATAAATCAGCTGTTTTCTCCACTCCTTTTGAAAATGTTTAAAAAAACTGTTTTCTTGCAGTGGGAGATGGACGCATGGGATATGCAGAAGAAGCTCCCTATGATGCAATTCATGTAGGAGCTGCAGCACCAGTTGTGCCCCAAGCAGTAAGCCTTTATGTCTTATGTGTGTGTTTCCATAATCTCTTAGCTGTAAAGAATGCTTTGCATGCATCTATATGTAAAATACTGGGCAACTTGCACTGCTGGGAGTATCAGTGGGCAGGGTGGTATTACTGTATGGTGTGGGGTTTTTGTCTCTTACAATTGGGCTTTCTTTTGGTTTGATAAAAATGTATGTTCTAATAACTCTGCTCTAAATAAACATACTTTAAAATTACATGTGTGTAACCCTCCATTACAACAGCAAACTGGAGCATTTTATTTTGTGAGATAATTGAATTTTATCAAACATCGAGTTACAAAATCTAAGTATTTGTTTTCTGTGTTGCAAGGCATTGAGCTTGTTGAGGAAGTAAATGCTCAGCTGGAAATACAAACAGTGCCATGTGTTTGTAGCTTTCAGAGTGGAGACAGGACAGTTCTTACGCTGAAGAGTAACTAGGGCCTTTAGAGTGTGCATACATGAAGTCCATTCTGGCAGATAAGATTTTTTTTTTCTCCTTTCATGAAGAAAATGGTAATATGTAGCATGATTTTGATATATTAGATGCCAGTTAAGGCTTTTTGAAATCTTAATGATGAATAGTGAAGGAATGGAGGTTTGAGGTGCTATAGAGAGATTGGATGTTTCCAAACAAGGACCAGTGGTGGATTTTTTGTTGGGGTTTTTTAATTATTGTTTTGGGTTGGTTTTTTTTGTTTTTTTTTGGTTGGTTGGTTTTTTGGGTTTTTTTTTGGTTGGTTGGCTGGTTAATGGCTTTGTGTGTGTGTATGTGTGTTGTTTTTTGTTGTTGGAGTTTTTTGTTGTTTTGGTTTGGGGGTTTTTTGTGTGTGGGTGTGTAGGGGTGTGTTCTCAGCAAAGTGTTAACATGACAATTAAAAAAGTAAGTAAAAGCTTATTAGTGAATGAAACAGTTCTTAATTATAACTTTTGTTATCAATGGGGATTAAGGTTTTTTGCATCTGAGAAGTATGGAATTTTCCTTGAGACTACTGTGATTAACCTCCTTCTTTAATTATGAAAAGAACACAAAAAATCCAGGCATTTCTCACACACTCTGTTTACTTGTCACTTATCTTACTCATATACATGTATTTTAGACTAGTTTCATAATTTCATTCACAAACTGAAAGAGGAGCTGTTGAATGTAGTGAGTGTGTTGTAGACAGCTTAAAATTATTCCAGGAAGAGAAATTAAAAAGAATCACTAATCTCAAATCTTATTCTGAGGGCTTAAGGGAAGATCAGTTACCCCCAAAATTTTAGACAATGGGCCTCTACTGATGCACAATAACTACTGAACAGTTAAAACAGACAGTTAAAAGAAGATTGAGTCTCCTGTAAAAATAATTTGTGATTTACATGTTTTTCCCCCTTATATAAAAAAAAATCTGCAACCAACCCAGTTAATTAAATTAATATTTTACTGTCATTTAGAATTATATTAAGTTACTGTGAATGTTTATGTAATACTAATTGTTTACCATGTTGCTGTGATACTCATTTTCAGTGCATTTTTCATTTTTCCTAATCGAAGTAGTTATCTACTGCATAAAAGTAGATAGATACATAATGGCAAAGCTATTAATCTACTGTAACAAACTTTGGATCCAGCTTCTCTGAAGTGGCTGGTTACATTCTAATTTCTGTGTTGTGTTCTAGCTTATAGACCAGTTAAAACCTGGCGGAAGATTGATATTACCAGTTGGCCCTGCTGGGGGAAACCAGATGCTCGAACAGTATGACAAACTAGAAGATGGCAGTGTCAAAATGAAGCCTCTGATGGGAGTGATATATGTGCCTTTAACAGATAAAGAGAAGCAGTGGTCCAGGTGGAAGTGATTTTCTGTTCCACTTACTTCTTCCACACACATGCAAGGTGAAAGGGTGTGAATTTTAAGCAGATAGACTGCAAGGCCTGTCTTTGCTGCTGTCATTGCTTTCTGCTCCTCCATACCATGAAAAGTGACTCAGTCTGCATTACATCACAAAAGGAGGTTATGCTAAGTTTGAGTTAATTTAAAAGCAGGAGAAAAATATTGCATGGGTTGCACTTTGTGTCTTTTGGACGTTTTCTTTAGTCTTTGGTGTGTTAAAGATTTTTATTTGTTGTTTTAAATACAGTATTTTCTAAGGTTAAACTTCCCTTCTAATGAACTTTTTATAACTATGTTGCCCAATAATTAGGGTGAAGTGTAAAATTTTTCTTAATAAATATTGTTTTGTCCTGTACGTTAGTGGTAATTGAGTGTTCATTTTTTATTTTTGTGAAATGCTACAAATGAAGAAAAGTCTTTGTAAAATCCTTTGCAGAAAATATAGATAATTTCGCAAGCACTTTTCCTTCAGCCCCCAAGTATCAAAAAGTGGAGAAGGTAATCTTTTCTTCCCTAAAATATAAAGGTAGTTGAGTAGTGTCCAGAAAATTTTCTCAGATATGTTATTAGAAGTATGTCATATGTCTCTGATGGGGATGTATTTATGTTTGCCAACACAGCAAACTCTAAGGCCTTTCTAGAGGTAGTAAGCCTTCCAGTTTGCTGAATTGAACAGCCAGTAACATAGATGTAACACAGCTGTCAGCTTAAGCCTTGGTAGGCATTAGTATGTGAATGAACAAAGCAGCAGTGCTGTTTTGCTTCCTGTCAGAAAATGCTTGTGAATGTATTATCAGCATTAATGAAGGGCATAGATGTGCACTGAACTCTGAAAACAACTCTTGAGCTTTATAGCTCTTAAATTTAGATTTTTGGCTTTTTCCCCTCGATATTATGGACTATAACTTGTTATTTGGATACTTGAATACTCAACGTCTAATCTATCAGAATATTCATAAAAAGTACAAATAAAACAGTTTGCATACTGCTGCTTATGGAAACCTCATTTCAGTGTTTCTTGGAGTATTATATAGCCACCATGTACAAATTACTCTTGAGAACAATGTCAATGAGCTACTGCTTAGTTCAAAGCTTGTGAAGTGTGCTTGCTATTCAGATGGTTTTTATTTGTTATGCAGTTGAATACTTTGGCCTCGAATATTGCCAGTATTCCCTCAGTGTGGTACTCAGGGGTTTCCTGCCTCTTGCAAGGCTTTAGAAATTTTGCTTTGTGGTCAGTTTCCTCCTCTGGCAAATGTTGTGGATTCTGTTTAAGTTTGGAGTCCGTGCTCTGCTTACTCTAGAAAAGAGAAGTATTCTTCTTAAGCCTTCCTTTTTTCAGAGAGGTTTTATAGATTTTTCTGCATTTCCACTCAATCTGATTATAGTACCAATTGGGTTTTTTTGGTAACAGCAAAGTGCGTTCAACAAACCCTATTTATAAGAAGGGTTTCTGGAATGACAATGGTTATAATTTGCTACTAGCAAAGGTGGTGTACTGTATTAAGGACTAGAATTCTAATGTCTTTGTGTCTTTTCTGTGCAGTTTGGTATTCCATTTTGTCTGCTAGTTAAGTTTTCCTGAGATTTGCTTACCAGTTTCTGTTCTTTCCTGAAATACTTCTTGATTTTATTTATTTATTTTTAATTTAAGAATTTACACTGGTGTTATCAGAAAATAAAAGTGCTTAGCCTGAAGGGTTACCTTGATTTACAGTGGCAGAGAGGCTGTTTCTTGCTATGTACATTTAAATTTGGTTCAGATTTGGAAATCTCTGTTAAAGAGAATCTCAGAAGTCCACTTCTTGCAATGTTTGTTTTTTCTGTAATTGTCCTTTTTGTGATCTGAAGAAAATTCCCATTCCATTTTCTAGGATAGATGCCAATGCACTTCTGACCTTACAGGAGGCCACATCTTTCTTTTTTTGTTGTTTTTCCTTATTGGTGAGTCCAAAGTATGTGGTCAGCCAGCTGCTTCTAAGCAAACTCCTATTTACAAATCCATATTTGTTATCTGTGCTGGCATCAAAGATGAAAGAGGTGTTTTTCTGCTCTACCTAGATTTCAGTTTACCTTTTTTTTAATTGTTGAAGATCTGTGAGCAGAGATCATTATAGACTCGTCTGAAAGAGCATCTATAAGAATTTCTGTAATAGAGAACTGTAGTGTATGAGAGACTCTACTTGTTGTTAATCTAAAATTCATTAAACAATCATCTTTTTAAGAGTAGCTCCATCCCGTGTGTTTAGTTTGTCATTCTTTTAGTTCACATTATTGGATTTCATTCATAATCCAGGTAACTGTTTCATCACATTAAGAATTGGTGTCCCTTCACAAAATACAGTTGGTAGGCTAGCAGCAATTTCCTAGGCTACCAGACCTTCCAGTTGGCAAGAAAGAAGCTGCTTAAATTTTTGCTTAGCCATTCACATGTTGGAGAAGTTGGTACAGTTCCTTAATGGGGCTGCAAGGTGCTCTTTGCAAAGCAGCACAACACTGTAAGTGGTATAACAGTAAGTGGTGTTTGAAGTCAAACCTGCCTTCAAATGTTTTGTATCATTCTTCACTATGTAAAACTGGAACTTCTAGCAAAAGAAAATCTGGACTAGCTGGAAGGAAAAGATTCTTTGGATTTCAATACATTTATATTGTCATGCTAAATAAAGAATCTTATTTTGTGAATAAGGTTGAATTTCTTTAAATTTAGTCCAATTTTCTAGTTTAGGTTCAGTTGCAGTAGTATTTTTAAGTTCCAAATATTCCCTCACATGAGAGGGAATCCTCTCATGTGACTCCCTGGGACATTTGGAAGTAGAATATCCAGAGGAACCCTATCTCTGGTACAAAACAAAACAATGCATAGTGTGCCAGAGATCCAGCAGTAGATCCCCAGTTATGTGATTATATACTGGTAAGGATGTTTATCCTTTCACATAAAACTTATCAATTGGGTTGTTTTTTTTCTTACTGGTAAGTAGGGAGGAGAAAAGGTCTCTTGTGTTGCATGGCTTTTTGGCTGCCTTATTGGCAGATTTTGTGTAAATTAGGATCTCTCTGGTTTTACTTCTCTGTGAGAGTTCGCTTATTACTTATATGGAAAGACAATTTTAAAAGTCACAGAACCATAGAATCATTTAGGTTGGAAAAGACCTTTAAGGTTATTGAATCAACTGTTAACTCAGCACTGCCAAGTCCATCACTAAACCATGTCCCTAAGGGCCACTTCTACTCATCTCTTAAATACCTGCAGGGTATACCTTGTCCTGCTGGCCCTACTATTGCTGATACAAAGAGAAATAAGAGAATAACAATCTAAGTAACACTTAGCAATGAGTCTGTGTTTCATCTTGGGTTTGATTTCCAGACAGGCAGCTGTTAAAAAACGTTAACAACTACTTTAACCTTAAAATATTGCATAAGTAGAAATTATTTATAAATGTCATGCTAAATTCGTATTTGCTGATAAAATACAAAATTATTATGACAGTGTAACCTTTCTGAGCTACACTGGGGCTGTTACTGTTTCCCACTTACTTGTACATAAAACATGATTAACCACCCATTTGGAAAATGTATTTGTTAGGATATATTAAAATATGGTTCTGATTAGAAACTTTTATTCAGTGTTTCAAATGCCCCTGATGAGCTAGTCATCCAGTTTTCTTTGAAATTAGCAGGTATTGTTTGCATGGAATTCCTCAGGCTATGCAGAGTAATGATTATGGTTAAAGTTTTTATTTTACTTTGGCAAAAACAATCTCTGCACAAAATATTTTTTGTTAAACTTAAAATGTATTACTGTGATGGTTTGACCCTGGCTGAACGCCAGGTGCTCACCAAAGCTGCTTGATCACTCCCCTCTGCAACTGGACAGGGGAGAGAAAATATAACAGAAGGCTCCTGAGTTAAGGACAGGAAGAGATCACTCACCAGTTACCATCATAGGCAAAACAGACTTGACTTGGGGATGTTAATTGAATTTATCACCAATCAAAATCAGAACAGGATAATGAGAAGTAAAACAAATCTTAAAAACATGTTTCCCCCACCCCTCTCCCGTTCCTGGGCTCTACCTCCTCCCCCACAGTGGCACAGGGAAATGAGGGTTATGATAGTTCATCTCAGGTTGTTTCTTCTGCTGTCAGGAAGAAGAGTCCTTCCCCTGCTCCAGTGTGGGGTCCCTCACATGAGAGACAGTTTTTCCACAAACTTCTCCAGTGTGAGTCCATCCCACGGGTTACAGTTCTTCATGAACTGCTCCAATGTGGGTCACTTTTCCATGGGGTCAGTCCTTCAGGAACAGGCCGCTCCAGTGTGGGTCCCCACAGGGTCACAAGTCCTGCCAGCAAACCTGCTCCAACATGGACTCCTCTCTACACTGATCTGCAGGTCCTGTCAGGAGCCTGCTCCAGCATGGGTTTTCCATGAGTTCCCCATGCAGGTGGATCTCTGCACCCCGGTGGATCCCCATGAGCTGCAGGGGCACAGCTGCTTCGCCATAGTCTGCACTAAGGGTTCCAGGGGAAACTCAGCTCTGGCACCTGGAGCACCTCCTCCCCCTCCTTCTGCACTGACCTTGGTGTCTGCAGAGTTGTTCACATGTTCTCACTCCACTCTTCTCTGGCTGCAACTGTGATAGGCCCAACAACTTTTTTTTCCTTCTTAAAAATGTTACCACAGAGGCGTTACTGTCATTCCTGATTGGCTTGGCCTTGGCCCAGGGTGGCTCCATCCTGGAGTTGACTGGTGTTGCCTCTGTTGGACATGGGGGAAGCTTCTGGTAGCTTCTCACAGAAGCCACCCCAGTAGCTGCCCCACTACCAAAACCTGGCCATGCAAACCAAATACAGTTACGCAAAAATGCATGTGATATAACTGATACAGTAGATTGCAGAGAAAATTCCTTTATCATTTAAACCTACTCTCTCAATTTTATGATTTATCATCGCAAATAATAAATATTTTTATAGTAGCACCTTTCCAGATTAAAATGCTACAAGTCTAAATATTGTATCTACTTGCCTTTAAAGTTATAAAGGGAGAAATAATTGGCTGCTGAAACAGTGGGTATATACTGTATTTCTAGTTCCTATTAGGCTGCACTCTGAATTTCAGTATCGGTAGTGGCAGCATGTTTTTCATAGCTGAATGATGTATCGAAAAGGGAAAGTCATGCTGCCTAATGACAAGAAAATTGAAGTGGATCTAAAAGAGCGAGATACAGACTTCAAATAAATTTATAAATGCTTATTCAGATATTTAATTTGCCTTCCATTAAAGAGGTGGTGAGGGATTGCAAAGTTACATGACTGACTTGTATCCCAAACTTATTGTTGATAAGATTTGTGATTTTTTTCATTACAAATGGGTGTTTACCTGAAATGCTACCTATTAGATTTTTCTGAAAATGTTTCTTAGTTTCCACACACCATAGGAAGTGTGGAATATACATGTATATGTTTTCCCTCCTAGTAAGCCAAAATTTTAAAAATTTTCTTAAATTTATTTCTACAATAGTAATTTTGAGGTAATGACTTCTGAAATTTGCTTTAACTTGACCTTATGAAGTTGCTTTCATGCTATAGTTGAGAGATGAATTCTTTCTAGAATTCCAAGGGCCTGAGAAGGCCTGCTGTGGTGACTTAAACCCTATATATATATATTGCTTGCTAAGCAGGAATTAGTAAGCAGATTGGAAGGAGTGCATATATGAAGGTGGAGGGCAGTTACACAAGTTGTGTAAGAATCATAGCAAATAGTCATGGTCATTAAAAAGGGGGAAAATACAAATTAGTTAGTAGATCTTTCCTATGGCTCTGGAGGACAACTGGATATTTCTAACAGGGAAATAGCAGTCGTCTTTTGAGTCTCCTTTTAAGCTTTGTATAATTTACCACTGGGAGAATAGACCTATATCCTGATTCTTACCACTAGTGGAAACCTGGTGGATTTCACAGCTTGGCAGCTTCCGATTCATACAACTGAAGTTCAGGTTAGCTGATGCTGGTTTGCATTTTGTATTTGTATCTGCAAGCTGTTCACTTTAGGTAGAAAGCTGGCAACTGTTACCTACTAGGTGATCTGAGACTTTTCTGAAACTTTTTAATATATATAATCTGATAATGCACATATAAACTCAGCTTCTCTTAGCAGTAGAAAATAAATGCTGTATAATTTTAATATGTATATTGTGGATTGTTTTGGGCTGGTGTGCTGTTGTTAGATTAATGAGTAGAGAAGAGCAAATGAAAAATCTCTCGGGGGAACCTGATCCCGTTAATACAGTAAATGTTCTAATAAACAGAATATGAAAATCTTTATTTTGAAAGTCACATCTAGGATGTAGTGGCTAGGAACATGGTAAAACAATGCAAAATACCAACAATTAAAACATTGGCATGTAAGAATTGTTTATTTTACATTATATATTTATATAATAATTATGTATTTGAAGTGGAAATACCATTTTGTAAAATAAAAACCAAACCCACACTTCACATACATTGAGTTAGCAGCATTATGCAAAAACCTTGCCAACATCTGTGGCTGGGTAAAATTACCATGTTTGATAGTTTCAGAGTAAATACAGAATTTTTCTTAGGCTTACAGTTTCTTGAGGATCTAGCTTGGGTTTGAAGGATTCAGAATTGCTTGTCACAGTAAAAGGCCAGGCTTTCATAAAGCTGTGAGAGTATGTGATAGGAATCAGGATGAAAATCACACCCACAATTAGGCATATGAGGCTAAACCAGCAATAGCAGTAGTCATTACTTACATATGCTTTTTGAAGTTGTGAATATTAACTGATGATGCAGCTCCTGGAAGCATTAAGGATGAATGAAACACTTGTCCTGAATTCACTGGCACTGCATTTTAAACTGGGTATCAAATGTTTGTTTATTTTTATCTGTTTAAAGTAAGCAAATACCCATTCTGTGAGATAGGGAAGTATGGAGAGCTTCCAAACCTATGGCTATAAACAGATTTTTCTTTACCCCTGCCAAGATGTGTTCTTTCCCCTTCTGCATTTTTATGCTGTCTGTAATTACTGCAACACTCTGAAGCTGTATGATTAGTACCTTACTATTAGGAGGCTATACAAAGTGCAAAGAATGCAAATATTTATCCCTCACAGATCACAAGGTTTGCATCCCAACTGCATTAGATAGAAAACTAGTCATTTAAGCACTAGTTTCTACAGGCTTTTCAGTTGCTTTTAAAATGTTTTGCATGCTGTCATTCCATGCTCTATGATTCCTGAAGGATAATAATGCCTTTGTAATTTAAAGGTTTTGTTTTTGTGCATGTAGAACTATATTTTTGTGTGTTAGTTTGCATGATAGCTGGAAATACTCCTGTGTATTGAGCCAGCAATCACATTAGTGAAGTTTTTTCTAACTCAGACACTGTTTGCTTTGGCTAATGAGGGTGATGCATCTACTAAAAGAAAAAATTGCAGCAAATTCATTTTGAGTTTATAGATTGCTTGTGCCTTGTGGAAAAAAAAAAGGCAAACACTTCTATTTGAGTTTTCCAATGTTCTTAGCAGCACAGTGCACAGCTTTGAAATTTGGTGGATATTTTGCATTAAAATTAGTGCTTTAGTAATACTTAAATCACTACTATATGATAACTTTACAGTTAGAATATGGGTTCTATGGATTTCCTTTCAGTGTGTTTGAAATGTCCTGCAGGAACAAATGCCTGCATTTTCTAAATTCCTTGCAGTGATTTAGAGAGACTTCTTGATGCCTCCTTTCTCCTAACTGAATCTCCTTTTAACACACACACATACACCCACGTACACCCTCCCCTTGCATCCTGCCCTACCCCCACCTTCTGCATAACCTACTCCTGATTTATCATAGCTCCTTCAGGAGGTAATCAAGCTCCTCTGTGAAATAAATAAACTTAAGTGGTACAAACTGCATTATGTGGATGCAAGAATATGTTCTTAGCTTTCTTGAGAGACTATAGCTGAAGCTAAACTTGCCTTTTTGGCAGCTACAGAGGATGGTTTTTGCCAGTACTCTGTCTAGTAAGTTGGCTCAGTTTCTTGCCAGCGTGTAGCCAGCAGAATCTGGATGACAGGTAGCTGTGTAACTATCTGTGCAGTGTCAGGGATGTTCATTAAAGCAAGTGATCCATTAAATGTAAAATAGAGGGACCCATATTTCACAGTAAATCACATAATAGAATGAGATGGTATAGATGACATGGGATTGATGTTGCCTTTCCTTTGGTGTTTGTTTTTTTTTTCCTTAAATGCTTGAAGAGATTTCTGAAGTTTTGCTGATGTGCATGAGTGCTTAAATGTAATCTGATTCAATATCAAAACTTTTCAAATATGATTTCCAAAGGGAGGAGAAACATAACTCCATGTGTTTTCTTTCTACAGGGATGAATTGTAAAAGCTACATCATCTTGACCCAAACATAGTGTTACAGTGGACTGCTCATCTCCAGTTCTAAAAGCTTTTTGAAAACCAACAGCATTGCAGCTTGTTTTGGACTTCGTTATACTGTTGTTATCAGCATGGAAAAGCGTGGTGTTTGTTTTATTTTTTTAGATGCTCAAGGCAAATCTGATAAAGAAATGGTGGAAAGTTTTATGTGGGCACTGTTTTATTTAACATGCCTTTATTTCACTTTCATCTGTTCAAAGTGAATTTCTGCAAAACTGCAGATAAAGACCTATAGCTTGTGAACTCTAATTTTGATGGGGGTACTTGAACACTCACTTCTCTCGGCTCCTGTGTCCCTTGGTAAAACTGCTTCTGTGCACCTTACAACACTACGTAGGTAATACCAGGTTTTCTGTGTTCTGATGTCTGCTAGATGCTACTAAAAGGAGATGAACTTCCTTTTTAAGCTTTTGACATGGTGTCATAGACTAGCATGTAGTAGATACAGTCAGCTGCTTTTTTACCTTAAAACCAGGCATTTGTATATATTAAACTTCAAGACATCAGAGGTGGGTGGCCGCTCTTGTCAAACCTTCCTGTTCGAGTTGGATATAATAGACATGGTTTTCCCTTTCCTTCTAAAATTAATTAATGGAATCTTGAAATTCTATTTTGGTTTATAACTCACTACTGGTATGATACACATATATTTAAATCCATAAATATGATATAAGCTGTGTCGCAATCACTGAACAGTTTATGCAATGCTGCTTTGCCAACTGATGTTAAAAGCAAAAGGGGAGTTGTGTGCTTGTGTGGAAGATTAGGATCAGTATGTAGTAGACTACTGAGATATGGATTGCTTTTTGTTCTTTATTAAAAAACAAAATCCCGTTTGGTTCTAAAAGAAAGTTGCTTTTGGCAAAGCCATTTGCTGTATTAATATTCTCATTTTTCTAACTGTGGGCAACCAGGACAAATTCCAGCTTTTTAGAAAGTGAATTCTAAATTGTTATACAAGGAAAACATCATACATGCAGAAAGAATCATGGAGTCCTACATACAGATAGATGCACTTGTTCAGTGTTCATATAGAACAATAGTTGGAAGGCTATAAAACTTTTTTTCTGACCTAAGTTTTCTGTTTTGGTATTGTAAAATGCCAACAGCAAATCGTGAAGCAGTACAGTAAGATGGGCTGCTTTGGGAAAGGGGGAAAGTGTGTCTTCAGTCATCTTGCTCGGATTTGAGCAACCAGAAATTAAACAGCATGTTATCATTATTTTATTTTTTTTTGGTAGAAATGTTAAAGAATAAAATAACTTGCATAAAAGCAACCCATAGTGATTAATGAAAAAAAATACTTTTTATGGTGGAAGAGCAATAATTTTGTGCTGAGATTAATCCCTGGAAGCATAAAGGTTAAAATTCAAAGGACTCTGAATATGAAAAAGGAACATTTTAAATAACCTTCCTTTTGAGGGTCAGCCCCATCCTATTCCTCTGTAAAAGATATGTATGACTTAATTTAGGTATTTGGAAGTTAGAGTACCACCTCCTGATCTGACTGCAGCCTGGGAGCACATACACAAGATTAATCTTAAAAAGAAATTAATATAGCGTGTATTCTAGAAAATACAATCCAGAAAAACCCACTTGCGTCTGACAAATTTGTACTAACCCACAATCAACTGTGAATTTAGTTCTTGGTGTTGAAGTGAAATATCTTAACTGATGCATGCTAACGTTCAACCTTCTGGTCACTGTATCTTTCAATTTGAGTTCAGCTTTATTTACATCTTCTCACTAATTTAATCAGTTAAATGAAAGATATGAGCTCAACTGTATCCAAACTCCTGTCTCTGGACACAGTGTAATAAGCTAGCCTGACTTGGAAGTGGTGTTAAAACTGAGACCCGATGACAACTTTTCTGGGGAGAACCACTTCAAGAGGTGTAAGGCTTCAGGGACCAAGACTGTTGGGAGTAGTGCACCCATTCCACTGAGGATTTACATCAAGGGATATATCAAGGTACTTGGACAGAAAGGAGTATCCAGGAGTAGCATTTAGGAACTGGAAAATGGAAACTCCTCCATGATGGAGCAGTGGTTCTGAAGTAAAAACTTGGAGACGAGGACAAGTTGAAATGCAGAAGATTTGAAGAGCTTGAATAAGTGCTGTGTGAACTGTCTGAATTGCTACTTTGCCAAATAAAACAAATTGAGAGGAAGCTGTATCTAGGTGTCTGCCTGGTTTTGTGGTTGATTTTTTAACCTTCAGCAGCACTTCACAAGTCCAAAAAGAAAGCAAGTAGGTATAAAAATACTAGTTTACTAATTGACCAGAACTATGTGTCCATTTTCAGTCAGTTAGGGTATTGCAGCAGTTACAAAGCCTGTTGATAATATATGGAATGTAAGTGGAGTTTTACATGTCTGTTTGGAATTTATTTTGTTCACATCTATGTGTTTTGGGGAACAGGCTCTTCCTGTGTGCAGTTCTGCCTGCTCTCCATAGCTGAATCCAGCTACTTCAGAGAGAATGATCTCTGGGCTATTACTATCACCTCTAAGCTAGAACAGCTTGGGAGAACGGATTGGCTGAACCACCAAGTTACTTGTCCGATTGTTTCCAGGATCCAGACAGTAGAAGACCACCAGATTTTGAGCAGCGTAACCAAGAGCCAATACCTGTGTCTTGAAAATGCACCAACATTTGTGGGTGCTCCACAGAGAAGTTTAATGTGCCGTACAGATGCTTTCTGTTTACACAGCAGGAATGATCTGCTTATTCACTATTTCCATTCAAAGTGGTCAGCTAGCTTGAGGGCATAGAGCCCATTACATGATTTTTTTCTGGAGGGAAACTAGCACACAGCACGTGTGCACCAGCACTGCTGATGGAGGCTACCTGGATGGTTCCTGAAATGTTTTGTAGTCAGCGAGTTTGAAATGGGCAATAATGCCTGGAGCCAGGGGGCCTCTACATGGTAGGCTCTGGAGCTTCCAGCTGGCAGCAGTTCTCTCCATGAGTACAGTGTTTTTGTGACAGAGTGACAAGCTCCAGGGTTTTCGAGTATGGAGGGACTATGGAACTGACCGTCAGCACAAAGAGGTAAAGTGAAATGCCCAGAGGAAAATTCTGAACTAGTACTCTCCTTCCTGCCAGGAAGAAGGGTGTTAACACATTCTAGCAGTAGCAGTGCTTTCTTCCTTTTTCTCACTCAATGTGCCCTAGGATGTGCTGCTTTTGACTTAAATGGAGTTCACAGAAAGAGGACGTGATCTCAATTCCTTCTTGATTTTGACATGATGCAAGTAATGCAAACCAAGCTCATGATTTATATCTCTGGTTCTATTTAGCTGAATTTGATCCTATTATGATGCAGTTCAAAAGATCAGTAATTCTAATCACCTTTATGGAACCCTTGATCCTTGTCCCAAGCAATGTCCTAAGAAGAGGTATTCTGCTGAAGTGAATGAGGGGTGGTCCTGGCTCAGAAAAAAAGGTGAATGGTAAGGTCACACCAGCACATTATGCAGAACCAAACAAAAAAAAAAAAACCACGGAGGGGAAGTGTTACCCGAAAGGCATCATGTGCACGGGGGGATGCAGGAGATGATGAGGTTGGAAATTGGTCTTTTGCATTTCAGGATGTAAATTAGAGTTTAAATGCTGTGGTGTACAATAGATGGATTCAAGCATGGGGTTTAAGATGATTTTGTGGGTTTGTACACTTTGCCTTTGTTGGCAGTATTTGAGTTTTTGTCCATCTGCTTATAATTGTGAAAGGTTGCAGACCAGTTGTGGGAAGTGCAGAGACACTCTAGATATCATAACCCCTCTTTGCCTTTACTGTAAACAATATGTGCTTGTGTGCTCAGAGCCCCCCTGGTGGCAAGGTTTGGGTTTTCGTGCCTCAGCCAGGTCTGAGGAAATCAGCGTGGACTAAAACATGGCCTTACGCAGGCAGAGATGCTCTAAACTTTCTTCTACCTGACCTGTTTGCCTCCCACAGTTCATCCTTGACATACAGGGCTGCTTTCTTTTTCAGGTGGTAGTTTTTTTACACAGCACAAATTCATCATGCAGCTGATGTGCTCTGAGCTTTCCTATGAAAGGCTCTTATTGTTCTCATGCTCCTGGCAGGGTGTTAATGAGATGCTCAGCAGAATGTGCTAAGGAACTAAAATTGTATTTCTTTAAATTATGATTGAATGGCCATAGTTAATGCTGAAATATGTATGGAGAAGATCCAGCTGCCCATTGAAAATTGCCTGAAAGCTTCAGGAAGGAAAAATGAAAATAAGTCACTTTGTGTCTGATCACACCAAACTTGAAAATTTGAGACACTTAATCCCATGCCTTTTAGCAAAACTGTTTTAGCAACAGACTATTTTCATAAAGACTGTTAACAGAGTTTCTCTGAGATCTCACTTCGATCTTCTAATGTTTCTTTGTAGTTCATCATATGCTTCTGGGCAAATTACCTGATGATACTCTTGAAAACATTCCCTGATGCTACTGGGAAGCTGAAGTCTTTTTTAGCCATGTTTAAGCTTATGTTTCCATCTTATGTGTCTTCAGTAGGAACAGGTTAAGTTTCTTGTTTACCATGTTCTGCCAAATCCTTTTTCAGCTCATAATGGAGAAGGGGCATCTGAGACTAATCATTAACTTTTATTGCAGGTGCCTTATGGATTAGGAGGACGCTCTCAAAGGCTTCTGGTTAGGGAATGGGTGATTCAGAGCATCTGCCTAGGCTACTGCTCTGATTAGAGCTCTAGAGAAGCTCATCTCCTCTGGATATAGGGGCAGCATCAGGAAAGTTACCTCTTGTGCATAGAATTAGCCTTCAGGGATGCTTTCCCTATAGGCCCAAACTTCCTTTGGGTTGCCTGCTTTCAAGTCCTTTCCAGTCCTGCACCCATTCAAATTCTCTGCTCCCTCTGTATATGTGTTGTCCAGTTATTTCTTTCAAGTGTAGGTACCTTTAATGCATGTCTTTAGTGCATTAGTGCATTTAGTTGTGAAGAACTATGTGAAAGTTTCTTGCTCTGCCCCCTAGAACAGGATTATACATTTCTATTGTCCAAGCAAACTGTGACTCAGTCCTTCACCAAACCTTTCTGCCTGCTCAAAATACAGTTTTTATTGATTTATGAGTGGTTTATAACTGTCAGCCAGGAGCCTTACAACTGCAAAAATTAAAATTTTAGCAGGTATCTTTAAAAACTTGTTTCTGAACTTGCTTCTTGTGCTGATCCAGTACTTCCAGACTTCTCTTTGTGTTTCAAGACTCCAGTGCAGAGTGCAGCTCACTTTCTGACTTAAATAACTATTGAAAAACTTATAGCAAGATTACTTCTATGTGCTTTCCTCCTCCCCCCCCTTTAAATATTCCCTGTTTACAGCATGTTTCCCTCTTACTGAGCTCAGGCCAATTGTTTCATGGGCTTTTTTCTTTCATAGTAATTACTGTGTGTTTATTGCCTCTGTCTGTTTCTTATGTTTGTCATCACTCTGAATCTTTTCCACCTTTTCCCTCTGCTGTTACTCTTTAGCTATTGCCATTAGAAACCAAAAAATCCCAATTCCTGATGCTCATGAAAGCAGCCAGCGCAGACCTCAGTGATGCATGACTGTGGATTCTGTTGGGGCTTACTAGAAAGGCTCTCTCTTTGTTTTGGGATGGCATGTTTGCATTGCTATTGGTTTGGGCCTCTGACTTGCTCTGTACAGCTTGGGATTGAAACTCTTATGTTTATCTGGGATTTGAAAAGCAAATGAAGCATCACACTGACCTATTTCAGCCTTTTTGTTTTGCAAATGTGCTCTTGGAACTGCCCCTGCTATGGAATGATTACGGGATGCTCAGGCTAGGATCCCCTGCAAAAGTGGGCAACAAGCAACCCATATCACAGAAAAAAGCCCTTACTTCTAAATATGGATCAAACCTAGGTATTGTTTGTTACTCTGAAGTAGTTTTTACCCTTAAGGTGGTCTGAAGGGCAAAACAGATGAAAACACAAAAAGCAGTCTAAGTGACATATGTATCTTGATCAACATTAAAATACACTGACAAAACAAATTATAATGGCCTCTCCTAGTACACAGAGAAGCAATATCCACAGGGGTATGTGATCTGAGCAGTCAATATTCTCTGCTTACCTGTCTAAGCATGCTGGTAAGACTAGTTGGATTGAGCATACTCCCAGATATGTGGATAAACACATTTCAGTATTTGGGACAGGAAAACCAGATCTGACAGACCTCAAATAGTGACAATTTTCCCACAGAACGTTGCACTTCTACTGCAGTATAAACACTGTATAACTCCATAGCTCCTGGGGTCTGCATGAGAAGCCATGAAAGCAGTATTAGCAGTGCAGCTGTGAAGATGGGCTACAAGCACCGCCTGTTCTGAGTGCTGCCTTGTCATTAGAGGGAGAGCTCCAACCTTGGGAGCATCTGGGAAGGGGCTACAGAAGTGGTGTCAGAAGGAGGCAATGACTGGGAATTGCCTGGAGAGAAGGGGGAAAAGCACCCCAAGCGTGTCAACAAGGGTGTCTTGCCACAGTATTTTCTGCTAGTGTCCAGGTGTGCTCCGGCTCAGTAGTTCAGTATCACTTATTTAAAATCAAATGGCATGAAAGCTATTAAATGATAGCACATGGTATTGAGACCAATGTGTGTGTTATTGCAGAAGCTGCCAAGGCAATCTGTTATTTTGCTAACTTTGTCTTGCTCTCCATCCAGCTGACTATGCCCAGGCTTTCTGGTAAGACGAAAACTTTTTTGTTTATTTCAGTCCAACCATGGAGTTTGCTATTACCCGGGAAGTAATAGGCCTCAGGCTGGTGGTCTGCACAACAGCAACTGTCACCATCTCCCCTCCTGGAAAGAACAGTCCCTGGGAATACTGTGGCGACTATAACACGTCATTATAACTCCTGTACCGTGCTTGCTGTCTGCTGCTGTCTGCTTGGAGGTGTTCATTCTCGCCTGTCATACGCAAAATCCATGAAGGTTTATTCCACTCGCAGCAGCACAGCAACAAAGCCTGCTGTTGTGTGAAGTGACTGGAAAGCTGAGCAGCTTCTCGCACCATGGCTGTACTAGCTGGCTTCTGCTTTGTGTGGGATCTCACTGTTGTCCTGCCTGGAAGAACAAAACCAAACCTTTTGTCCTGCTGCTGGCTGTGTGCTGGTGTAATAGGAGCACAGTGGGCACAGTGAGAAAAGACTGCTTTTCTTGCTGCTATGGTAACCTCCAAACAAATTTCAATGATGGGAAATAATACCTTAACCAGATGGACAGTGCGTCTTCCCTAGAAGGCTGTATTTAAAATGTGGTCTTTTGAGTCTTGTGCTAATTGCCGCATCTGCTGTAGGCTGGAATGGAAGAGAGGCCATGCTCCCCAATTGGAAATGGGCAGCATCAGCAGATGGTCTCCTGGACCCACTGTAATGCTGAAGTACAGACAACCAGACTTTGCCTAATGTGGCATGAGGGCTCTGAGCAAGGAGCACTGGAAACCAGATTCCCTGAGTGATTGGCACAGTCAGCTCTGTGACTGCTGTCCTGCTCAGCTCAAGCACTGTTGGAGAGACAGGTCATTGCAGGTAGATGCCCTGTCATTCTCAGTCTTCCTGAAGCAAGTATCTCAACAACTCCCCCCACCACACACATTCCAGCTTCTTATAAGGCTGCTTCACAGAAGGGAGAAATGCTCTCATGATATGGTCTAGTAGCACAAAATTTAGCTGGTAGCTGACAATAGAGACAATGCAAGAAATATAAGAATAAAATAGGTTTATTAGAGCTATTTTACATAAAGTAATCAAGAACAAACAACTTGAAGAACTATTTTTATACCATGGCAATATTTGTGCTGACTTGAAGCTACTGAAGTACAAAAGACGACATACAAAAAGATGCATGCCTCATTTGACTCTGGTTTTATTGGAACCCATGAGGAATGTGACATTCTTGGACAAACAAGATAGACAGCACAATTCTTGTGTATATATATGTATATATAACATGTACTGTACACATTTTACTGTTAACACATCTGAAGTTCACTCACACATATCAATTACTTGCTCTAATTCTATGAGAATTTTTCTGGGTTGAGGGCAGATCACCAAAGCTTTCAAGCTTTGCAGGGAGCTATGGGATAACCAGCAGGAATCCTACACTCCAGCATCTTGGATAAAAACTGCTGTGTGCTGCTTTCTCACGCTGTGGGAGGGGGGCGGGCTAGGGGTAGAAAAGGCTGAACAAGCCCTGAGCTCTGGGGAGAGAGACAGCTCTGGGATCATACACAGAATTAGAGAGTGGTTTGGGTTGGAAAGGACCTTAAAGATCATCCAGCTGCAGCCCTCCTGCCACAGTCAGGGATGCCATTCACTAGATCAGGTTGCTCAAGGCTCCATTCAGCCTGGCCTTGAATACTGCCAGGGATGGGGTATCCACAGCTTCTTTGGGCAACAGTACATGACTGCTGTTGAGCACTGGGAGGTCCAAGCTCATCTGCTGAGGACTTGTATTTTTTCATTTCAGCATTTAGTAAGCATGGCTCTCTGCTAGCGACACAGAAGTTTAAACTATGAATGGAAAAAAGATGCTTTAATCTTTAAATCCCAATTTTCTTTACAAAAGCTGGCGCCTAGATAGTGATTGCTTTTAATTAACAAAGCAAGGCAAACTCTTTAATGAAAACACTTCCAGTGCATTAGGGGGAAAGTACACAAATGGGTTTCTGCTGGACAGTGAAATAGTGCCTTGGTTGGAGCATCCCGGTCTCCAGAGCAGAGTGCAGCAGTGGTAGCACTGAGAAGAGCATGCCGGCACAGGCTTCCCCCTGTGCTGGGGCTGTTGGGCCTTGGCTGCTCCAGTGCCCTGGCCCTGGGGCACACTCAGCCTTGGCTGAGACCCCAGCTGCTGTGGGGAGGGCAAGAGCACCCTGCATCCAGCATGGGGTCTCCCCACGTTGAAGTGACTTCTGCATAACTGCATCTACTCTTTGGAGCCTGAACGTTTCTTATTTTCTGAGCATGGGCATCTACTCACTTTTTTATATTATCACTGAAGGGGAAGAATATGTTCCTCATCTTGTAAACTGCTTCTACACTTGAAAATTAACTAAGGATTTTGGTTCTGTTATAGAGGCAGAGGTTCATGGACACAGGAGAAAGGGGAGAAAACAACTGACCAAAATCCAATTTTTAGAGATACATCCCATTGATGAGGTAATCGGACTCTTCAGATGTAATGGGTCGAGCTTTTTTAAGCTTCTGTTTCACTAAGCGCAGTCTGCAAGCAACCATAAGAAGCAGCAAAGCAGTGATGGCCAAGCCTAAGGCTAAGGGTAACACAGCACCTACAACGAGGTTAAGAGAAATTACATTTTATTTAATACAGTGAGATGCTGGTAGAGAAAACCTGACATTTTTCTTTAAAAATACAGCTAGTCTATCACTTAGATGCTAATATTTTGAGCAACTCATGCTACAAAACCAGAATATGGAGTACATTATTCAATTTTTGACCATTGTATGTGTATTGTACCAGCTGACTGAAAAACTAATGTAATTCAAAATGAATTCACATGGTTGGTCTTACCTGTTTCTGGGACTGGATGACTACCTCCAAGCTGATCTCTCTTTGGCACCATTATGCCATTCCCATTTTTATCATCTCTTCTTTTCCCTGAGGAACTGTTATCTGCACAAAGTCAAGCAAGATAAATGAATATGGCTGTTCAGTGACTTAGAAAGTCTTATCCACAGGACACTAGAATTAAATAATGTAAAGTACTAAACTTAGGGAAAAAAATCAAACAAAAGAACAGTAGTTTAAGAACTTCTGACTTCAACTGTATAACTTGAATTTTTGAAATAATGTGAAGCTAAAGCTAAAATGTGAATTCAGTTTTGCATCCCAAACCCCAATTCATCTCAACCAAACCCAAGTGGGGTCGTTTTCCACTGAAAAAAAGAAGGATATCAATTCTGTTTTACAAACTTCCAAAATTAGGTATAGACTAGTCTGAGCTAAAACTTTGCTTAAGCTCTTTACATATTGTAGTTGAAAATGAGGCCATTTCATGTTATATTGATCTCTATCCTTGGAACTCGCAAAGCAGAAAACACATAGGTTGGCTGCACAAATCACCTTAACTTTGCCTGTTACCTGACACATACAGATGCAGAACTTAGGTACTTGGAAGACATGAAAATACATGGGGAAAACATTTCAAAGAGAATGGAGTCAGTGCAGCTTGTGTGGTAGGTAAGATATTACAGAGCATTCTACCTACTCAAGAAGAGACAACACATACTTTGCTGCCAAGGAGTGTTCTTAGGAATGCATGGGGCGGCAGTTCTACTTTAAAAAAGCAGAGTAACTCAGCTGGGACTCCCTCCTCCTGCCCTCCCACTCAAGTCCTACTCCGATAGCTGTGGGGACACCATGCAAGAATAACAGCTTAATCCACCAACACCCTCACAAAAATCAGTGATATGCCTACATTTTTAAAGTATTGACTATATTGGGGGTTTACTGATAACATAAATATTGAAGGGCACTTTGACTGTGCTGTGAGACATTTGCTGGCAGCCTTCAGAACTGTGACAGAGCCAGCAGAACACACTATACTACAAGATCTGTAAAACATGAATGTGAAATGTTGTAATTGGCATTACATAGAGTGGTGGGTGTTAAGGAAGTGTTTAAGTCAATTAGCTTGGAACGTGCACTCTGTGTAACTCCCACCCACTACCATCAGCTCTGAAGAGCCGCAGAATGTGTCCCTGTCAGTGGCAGCAGCGAATACTCACAACTGTTAATTAAAGCTTAAATTGTTTTATCAATACTGTCATGAGGTCAGTGCTGATGTTCCCACTCTAAGGCAGAACACCACCTCCCCGGCTCTGGTTTTACTGCCTTGCTATTATGGATAGCGGTACATAAACACTAAGTTCACCTGCAGGAGATGCCTTAGGAATGAGCTGTGGCCTCCGCCTCATTGGGCTCTTTATGTTGTTCTGGCAGGTAAAGTGGACTTAAGGGAATCCTAAGTGTAAATTGTACTGGCTTTAAAGTACCTGTATGGTATCAGATCTGTGCAACATCACCGAATGTAACTTAGACTAAAACCAGCAGCTGTTTTCTGCTTCTGTTTTTCCTGAATGAAATTAAACAAATATTTGTCTTTATTTTGAAAATACTCAAAAGATATTGGCTCTTCTTAAGAGCTGCTACAGCCTGAATGGCAAGGCTAGATCTAAATGCCTGTTTTGTAAATTTGTTTCCTGCCATTTGAGTAAATGGAATATTTAAGCCAACTGCTTGTAAAAACATTTGGCAAATATGGAGAGAAGTTTAGTGGGAAAATTTTGGAATGGTAGAAGAACAGAATCCCTTCAATAAAGCTTGTAGGATTTTGTTAAGACTTGTGGCTGCTCTTACATGACTGGAGAGACTATCAGTCAGTGCTGCTTAACACCTTATCTATTATCACTAGAAAACAAAGAGCAATTTCCCCACATAAGTTTAGAAGCCTGACATAATCATGTTAACTGGGTTTCATTTTGTTTTCACTTCCTCTTGATTTTCTAGTCTGTTAATAGTAAATTGCAATTTACAGCCCTTTCCAGTTACCCTAAATTAGAGATCTAGGTTAGAGCTCCCACTGTCGATGCCTCCACAGTAAAAACATGACTAAGGCTTGGGCACTCAGCCAGATGTTGTAATCCCAGCCCTGAACAGCACTGCACAACAGCTGGTGTGGGCAGCCTGGAAGAGGCAGGGACCTTGTGCCAGGGGAATGCAAAGCTGTTATTGTGATTTATACACTTGAGTTGGCTATGCTGGGGAGCACAAATCTTCAGGCTGCTCATGAATTCAACCTGTCTGCATGACCACGTTTGCTACTGGCTGTTGCTGCTTAGAAGCCAGCCCACTGCTCACTCCAGTGAGCTTTGCTGCAAATGTATGTTTGCTGTATTCATCTGCACCTGCAGCAGTGCCAGAATATGCAGCTGGGTTTAAGAACTTCCCTGGAGAAGGACACTTGGGCTCTTTGGAGAAGAAATGCTGTGCTGGCCTTTGCAGGAGATGCAGTCTGGGTTACTTTACTATGGAGGTATGTCTGCAGAGAGAGAACAGATTCCTTTATTGACATAAAATGCCTCTTCCTGCCTCTGCTCCCAACTTTGGAAGAAAATGTTTGGGCAAAAATTAAACCATGAGTCTGTTGCAGAAGACTCTGTGCCCTGAGTGTCTGAGGAAGTTATCTCTTAGTGTTGGACTAAGTGTTCCCCTGGAGTCACCTAGCTGTAGAGGAATCCCACTGGAAAGGCAGGATGCAGAATGAGATTCAGCCACTGTCAACAATGACTGATTTTTGGCTTTTGTTTTGGTTGCTTGGTTGTGTTTTTTTTTTCTCCTTATTGTGAATAAATCCTCTGCTAGGTCAGGTAGAAATTTTAAATAGTACTTAATTTGGACTTGCATATTTTCATATTTTCATACTTCAGTGTAAATCCTTAAAAACTTTGTGTCAAGTCAGAGACAAACATGAGGGCCACTGGAGTAAAGATGGCAGGTTAAGGGACATCTGGAAAGAGAAACTATTAAGAGAAAATGGATTCTGGGACAAATTTTCCCTTGTATGACCCTCATAGGCAGAAAGCTCATATTCCTGCTACCAGGAACTATCCCACAGTCCAAAATATTACAGCGTAGCCCAGCTACTTTTAAAATGGAGAAAAGATAAATATGCTGGTACTCGACAAGAAGGTCCCTTTATTGGACATCTTTATTGGAATATGAGAGATGAAATCTGTTTATGGAGAGGTAAGTAGCAGAAGGGACATGCCCTTATTGGTACTGTAACCACCACTGTAGTAAAAACAAATGTAAAAAAGAAAACAAAGCAAGTCCCCAGTCCTGCAACTTCTTGGGAAAAACTTCTGTTCTTTAGAAGTCAGCTGAAAGCTCCTGTATCGAGCATCAAGTCTAGCAGCCAGCTAGAATGTGCCACATGCTGTCTCCAGTAGGTAACACCTTCTTTTACTCTGCCTTGCATTCACTGGATTTGAGAGCATCGTGTTTTCCTTCCTGGATTGTATTTCCATGACAATCTGAAACAGTCAACTAAGAAATAAGACAAATGTAGCCCTGAATGGAGCAGCCACAAATAAAAAGCTGGAACCTGTGCTGCCACTGTAAAGCCACATCCCTTTAATATGTATGTTAAGTAGACAGCTTTTCAACATATTGAAATTAAAATAAGTAAATCTTACTTTTAAAATTTATGTATAATAGTATATAGGAAGCCTGGATGTTTGCAAAATCAACTCCAGGCCAACAAGCCTTGGGCCAACAAAGACCTTTTCAGTGTGACTCAGAGGCAGAGGTTCCACCTTGGCACCAGTAGTGGCTCTAGCACTGTCTCAGGAGACAGTCCATCCCAGAACAGGATTTCTGCCAGTGAAATTGCTGAGCTTTTGAGGCTGCTGGTATGGTTTCTGTTCAGTGCTGCTTCCCTCTCCTCAAAAATGCATCTAGCAATTATTGCCCCTCTGAACACCTCCAAATGAGCTGCTTCAGCAGTTCTGTGTGTCTTAATTTTTGTATCACATAATTATTAGGTTTGGTCTGTAACTTTCTTGAGATGGCAGTGATGGAGAGAAGTCTAATTAATGGATCTGGGTGAATTTTTAGGAACAGGTCTCCTCAACTTTATAAAGACTGTGATGCTCACCAGTGGGGCAGGACCTGAACTCCTCTGGACCTCTGTGAATCGTTAATGTACAGAATGTGACTCGTGTGAAGTGTGTCTGCAGGAGAAGACAGCAGCTCAGAGCAGGTTTTGGCAGAGCATTTTTTGGCATTGCCCTTTGGACCCAGGTACGTGGCACCTCTTCACGTCTCACCACATGCACCCCATTTGGAACTGATCCATAGGTGATTTTAAACCTCACTGAGCTGTTTGTTGCTTTTTTGGTTAAAAGTATTGGGTTCCTAGGTCAGTAAAGACTGGAACCTTCTATTCTGAAGGAAATTCTTAAGCATCTAAAATTAAATTTTGACTGAGTTTTGTCAAGAAAGCAATATTAAACCCACAAGAATTAAAACTAGACATGCAAAATCTTGCCTTTTTAAAATTAAAACAATTACAACAGCTACTGGTAGTACACTTATTACTGAAGCCCCATCACACTTTTTTAGTTTTATAAGAATTTCTTTCTTTGCATGTCTACTGCTGTGCAAAAGGCTACCTTGAGAGCAAAACCAGTGCAAGTAAGTCACTGTGCAATAGGTAAACACAGAAAATGACTATGTAAAAGTGCCACACTTCTAGATGTACTTCCAATTACAACCCCTGATTATAGGTTGCTGAAGTTGGTCACCTCAGTTCTGGTTTTATGTCTGGATTCACGATCCAAATGGTTTTTGAGACCTACTTAGCAACTGAATTTCCACTGGAGGCTGCAATGTCCCTTGGAAATTTGATGTTTAGTTTAGGTGGCCCCATATTAGGTGTCACTCAAGACTATGTGAGCAAGAAGGTTTTGGATTAGACTTCAGGATTTAAGTCATTCCAGTGAGGAGGACCGAGGTCATCTACACTGCCAGAAAAGGGGAAAACTGAGGATTTTGCTATCGGTCCCTAGGCATTCACTGAGGCAGCCTAATTCTTGAAGAACATTGTTTTCACTCCCTTTTCAGTCTCCACAGATGAAGTACAAGCATCTGAAGAAACACTCAAGTGCCAGCCAGGGCAGTGCCCTTTACAAGAGTTGGCAGCAGAGGGCCTTGAGCACTGCTCTATTGTAACTGGAAAATAAAGCTGGTTATAAATAGCTGTGTCTTGGGGTGCACAAATCAGTCTAAACGCGAAGAAATAAAAGTGGGAGGTCTCATACAAAGGCCAGGGCTGGGGACTCTGCCTGTAACATCACCACACGCTGACTCACTACAGGCCTGCAGCCACTATGGAGAACAATACCGGGGACCTGTACACGTTCACCTGAGGTTGTTTGTTACCAAAGGCTGAGCCTTTTCTATAGTGATGAAAGACTTCTCCTGCCCTGGAGACACAGTTCAGAAAAAAAAAAATGCCCATAATACTAAAGATATTAGTTCAGAGGGGAAAAAAAGAAAGAAGTCATAATTAACACAAGGAGGAAAGCAATTACTCTCACCCAAGTTGAACAGTACTTTATTATGTTCTCCTGAAGTACTCCCCTACAGATTTAAAGAGCCTTAATACATCAGCCTACACAGGTGAACCTGGGGCGGAATTTGTATTTAGCTCACTGCATGTTTTGTTCCTCAGACTGTATTATTTTCCTGGCATCCCTACATTTTAACTTTCTTTTTGCACCTGCTAAAAAGCAGACTTGACAGTAATAAATCAAAACCTACATAGAACATTATTACAGGTTTCTTTTGTGTCTTTTACATTTTCAATTTTTTTCCTCTTAAGCACCAAAAAACAATTAAAATAAATTTAAGGTGCAAGACATTTTCTTTCTTTAAAGAGAATGATTTATTGAAACTGATTCATTTCAACTCTTACCTGGCACAAATCCACTGATTTGTTTCTTTGGTCCCTGAGAAAGCGATTGGTTAGACATGTCTGCATCCACTGAGAGAACTGGTTGATTTCTGACAGTGGCTTTCAGGGTGTTTTCTGCAGAGAAATTTTCATCTGTGTTTTCAGTCAGTCCTACAGTCCTTTGCTGGGTAGTGCCAAGAGCTGCATGTGTCACTGTCTTTCGACCTGGGCTGACTGTTAACAGAAACAAAAATCATAATTTTTGTACATAATTAAAGGGGCAGGCTAAAAAGCTTCTTCAGGTTCACACATATGATGAAATGTGAGTTCCAGCTGCCAACTGTTAAGCAAAAGTACACTCATGAACTCTATAGTGAAGTCCAGCAACTAAAATATCAATGCCAGAGTGGTTAGCAATTGTGCCAATTCACCCTCTGATGATTTTCATTCACTTAGTTGAGCGTGGGCACATACTGAGGGATGACTAATGAAAGCAAATAGAGTGATTGTGAATCAGCTGGTTCCCCTGCCTGCTCAGAGTGTTTCAGATTCTTGTAAGGTGTGTAGCAGCACTTTGAAGAGTATCTCTGAGACACTCTGAAACACAGTTCTTCTTTCCAGAATCATCATGCAAGTGGAAAAACTATCTTTGAAATATTCAACACAAAATCCGTCATTTAGGGACCCTTGATAGTTTTAATATGCTTTGAAGAAAATTTCTGAGCACCTGCTGTATGTGGACATTACATCTTCCCGTGTGCTAATTCCAATGAAAGGCTCTATGTTGGGAGCAAGTTGCTTACTTATAGGGAGAGAGAGGCCACAGAAGTGGCATCATTCCCCTTTGGTCATTTGGGCTGTGGTTACTTCCACAATCTACACCACAGCCTGGCACACTTACGATTCTGGCAGAAAGTTTCATCTGATCCATCAGGGCACTGTCTCACACCATCACAAGCAAAAGTGATGTCAATGCAGCAGCCATCATCGCAGATAAACTGGTAGCGAGAGCAAACCCCAACACAGGCTGTTGAGAAACAGTTCCCAAATTACCAAGAAATCCAGGTAGTAAGTACTGGGTCAATGACTAAAATCTGCAGCACTGAGGAAAAAGCAAAACCATGCTATGTCAAGAAGGACCATGAACAAGGCAGAAAGTTGAAGAAAAGTTGATGTCATATTGACATAGAAGCTAATATAGGTAATAGCTATTTCTGGCACCTTCATCACTATTCTGGAAATCTCTTTACTGCAGGAATACTCAACCTGGAGGCTGTTGCACCTTATACCTTGTGCAGCACCCTTACAGTGCTTTAAATTCTGCTGGCCTAAGTTGAAAGGAGATCTTCTTAGGCTTAAAAGACCCAGAACAGTCCTGAAAATAAATAAATGAAATCTCTATGGCTGTAATGGCATTGCTCCAGCATGTAATTCCTACTACATACTCATTATGTATTTCTGACAATATATTGTTTTACATGCACACATACGGACTATATGGGATCTTTTATGGCATATTTTCTGCAACCTAATTAAAATAGATAAAGAATGCTCGTCGTTTATTTACCTCAGTAATCCAATGACTTCAATACAGCACAGACCAGAATAGGGCTAGCACAAGGTCTCTCAAATGACTTTCACCAGAAAGGACTGACTGCTGCCTGCTCTAATATTTAGATTCCCCTGGAAATGGAGAGTGTCCCTGCACATTTGCATACTCAAAGCTTTCCTGAAACCCATTCTGATCCTGTAATTTTCAAGTGTTTACATGTATGCTTTTGTCTTTCTAACAGCAGTGTAGTTCATGACTTTGTAAAGCACTATCAAACTCAGTGTTTGATTAATGTTGTAACAGCAAATCGATTTGCATAAGGGTGTCACAGCCTTTGGTTGTTATCCTGCTATGCACCAAAAAGCTGTGCAATGCTAATGGAAGTATGGCAGGAACATGGATGCCTGTTTAAAACTCCTAAAATCAGAAAATGCATCTCCTAAACTTCAGCGCTAATAATAGCATGGATCTTGCATGCATTAAGGCACTGGTTTAGCTATAGCAGTAACACTTGAATTGCTAACACAGATGGGGAATTAGAAAAATAAAAAAGACAGTGTATCGTCTATGTGCTCCATATAAAAGATACCCCTGATACCCACAGCAGCAAATAAACAAACCAGTAAACCTCTCTGGCTGCTTTAGCTGAATTAAACATTTATGAACACAACTCTATAATCCATTACTGGAATACAGGCATTATTAAGCAGGTTTTTTTGCAATACCAGTTTATTACCACAGGGACTACCTTCTCACATAGGGATATTGCACTGGTGCAGAGCAAGGTTTTCACTGGTTCAGCTGAACAGGGTGATAACACTATTTAAGTTTTACTTTGTGCCAGAGCAGCAGATCTGTACTAGCAACTTGTTAATTACGATGTAATTAGAAGTTATTACATTAAAGAGACCAGGACTCACAGCCACTGAATTCTAACTTATTTTCTACCCTTTATGCTTTTTACATGTTTCTGGAGCTCAGAGTTTAAAAATGATGGGTCAGTTCCAGTTTCAGTTTCCTCAGTAGCATAGGCTTCAATAACAACCACTAGACAGAAAAACTTAAATGCATGAAAACAAGAAGTCATCTTTTAGACTACAGATGCAGGTCACTATTATTATTAGTCTGCCTGACACAATACAATTAACTGATTTTAGCTGATAGCACAACAGCTAAGTTTAACTGACAGCACAAGCCTTGTCATGTTATTTACACCATCTCAATGTTACAATGTGCCTGATACCTATGGCAGTATTTCATTTTTACAACCCTGCATGCTTATAAGCAGTGGCAGGACAAACATTCGATGCTTGGAAGTATTATTGCTGTAACACACAATTGCTGCTTATTTGTTTCTTCACTTTGAAAGAGTGATTCAAAGCTGAAAGAGATGCCATTATGTAATGGATAAAGACAAAATAAAACACTAGAAATGGAGAATAAGATTTTTGCCTCTACCAAGATCCTTGCTCTGCTCTGAATACCATACCCTGGGTGTCACTCAGGCAACAACAACTCATTTTCTCACCTCCTGCGGAATGAACCATGGGCAGAACGGTCACAGAGATGTTGTCAGAGCTCCGCTGACCTGCAGTGTCTGTCACAGTTAGCTGGAAAATATACCCGCCTTCCTGAACGTGAGACAGTTTCAGTGTTCCTGGTTGTGGTACCTGATTAAAGACAGAGAGTGAAAAAAACCATATTGGTACAAACAATCCATCCATTGGTATAAACTTCTAGGAATAGGGAGCTCATTTCATGCAGATTAATAATTCTCTTAAGTCTAGTCAGCCCAGTCAAGCATGTATGTCAACATGTAACATTTGATCTCTTTTTTTTTTTTGCACTCATTTGTAAAAATAAACACAATATTTAGGTACTGTTTTTCATGATACACTCAGTTACCTGGAGCTGTGGATCTTAGCACTGGAAAATAAATGGACACATACATTTAACTCAATTTTTCAGTAATTAGAAATGTAAGTTTAGAGGCTAGGCAGTAAAACATTAGCCTTTTGCTCTCTATTGAGTTAGTCAGTAGACAATATACATGGATCCACAGAAGTGACTTTTGCTATATATTGATTTATGATAAAGTGAGTGTTAGCATGGCTTTATCAACAAGACTGCCCTCCTCTGACCAGTATGACATTTGATACAGTCACAACTTTTGCAAATTGCTGGACTGAATTTTTCCACATCCTATGCTGAATTTCCATGGCTTTCTCTGAACCAGAAATAAGTTCATCTACGGTGAGTGATCTAATCATTTGGTTTCAGAAAGTCATGGGATAAAAAAACTTAAAAGTGTATTAGATCATTAAGAAATTAATAAAATAACTTATTCTATGGTAATTTAAAGCAGGTACCAAACTAGCATTATTAGTACAATAGTAATTTAGAAGTACCTATAATAAAACATCCTAGACCTACCTTTATAGCAGAATGTATTGATAAATACATTTTTCTCTCTGAGTAACAGAATTTGCTAACTGAAATTTCTTTCCTTTTCTATTTGCATGAATGCACTCGGTTATCTGATCATTCTGTTGACTACATCCTGATGGAGTGTATGACCACTTAGAATTTTATTCTTTAGTATATTACAGAAATTAATATGCTTTAAAAAATATGTGCTGCTGTTCACTGTGACTACGAGGAGAGCAAATACGGTATTTAAAACTCATGAGCCCTGGAGTCCAAGTCTCTTCTCAGTGCAGAGCTAGAGAAATGCCACAAACTTCCATATATGCCACCACTGCTTCCATTGACCTCTGTGCTTTCCTTTTTATCTTCATCCTGCCCTGAAGAATGCTTGTACCTGCTTTCTTAGAAACTTTGGCTTAAAATAGATAGTAAATTTCCAGATTATCAGCATTTTAAAAAACCCCAACCCATTATTGTCCCTAAGTGTCGAGGAGCTGCACAGCTACAGACTGTGGGTCCCAATCTGAGAAAAAAATTATCTAAAAAGCAATAATCAGTCACAATAGAAAAACAAAATTACGCTGGCTTCCTTCTACAATATGATAAGATCTCTCTATAGCAGTCCTTTCACCTCCTTTGTCTTCTATTTATTCTTCAGTCCATAAGAGCAATGTAACAGCTGCCTTTTATCTTATTTAAACACATTCCCATTCTCCCTTGTAGCTATGGATTCATGCATTAATCTCAAAGAATAAATGACATGAAATTCAGTAACTTCAGGGCAGTAACTAAAGCACAAAAGACATCAACTGAAGAATGTATGAAAAAAAATTATTAATTCAACTCTAAAAATTAAATTATCATGACTAATCATCAGGGTACATATCTGTAGGAGAAATCCCTGCTCATTTGAACACAATGAAAAAGTATTTATTTAAGCATGAATGTGTGTCAAATTCATTTTCCGTTAACAGATACAAAGAAACCACCAAGACTAATCTGATTTTCACAAGTTTAAATGGATATGGGGCTTGTCTGTATTTTCAGAGTGACTCTGAGTAATAGTAAAACATATAAATTTTAAATATTTTTTTAAAATTTTCATTTTTGTCTTACTCTAGATATATTACTACATCACCGAGTATTTAATTGCTCTTGAAAGAAAATAATAGTGCAAGGGGTTATATTAACAAGTCTTGGTAATAAAATGTTCATTTCATCTAGATGATATCTAGCAACTATTCTTAAAGCTTCATTTTGTTCCACACTCTCTCACCTTTACATATCCTTCCCGCTCAAGATGGAGTTCCCAGTGTGCCCTGGATACTGTGGGCTGTGAACAGACTATGAGTAGACTCTTTGGGTTTGAGACATTTTTCCTTTCTTTTTCTGCTGATCCTAGAGCATTCACAAAGAAGGCTAGGATGAAGGATCCCTCTCTCGATGACTAATTTTAAGCTGAAACCAAAGTGATGGATGAAATATCTCAAAAGGTCTATATCACACATTTCTTTGCAGTTTCTCCAGAAGCACTGACAGAAGGCTGTTGGTGAAAATACCTAATAAGGTAATAATTTTTAGTAACTGAATTACTGATGGGTCTCTAACCTGGATCACAGAGGCTGAAAACCAAGTGCAAGTGAGCACAAACAATGGCAAAAGGAAGCAGAGCTGAAAGGCAGTAAAGTATTAGTGTTTACTTGTTTGCTGCTGGCTGTCTCATGCCATCCAGGATAGAGATTAACTGTATAAACCACCAGAAATAATCACTGGAACAAACTCTCCAGGGAGTCCTCCTTCACTGGAGGTCTTCAAGATGTGATTCGACAGATAATTTCATCCAGGCTCCTTTTCCCACAAAAGGTTGGACCAGATAGTCTTTTGAGGTCTTTTCCAACCTGGGCTGCTCTACATTTCTGTGAAATAAATGTTCAAATTGTACAGACATCCTAATTTTGGTGCCTGGTGGACAGATCCATTTGAATACATTTAATATTTTTAGCTCTACATTTAAAACCGTATAAACACAACAATCTGGAAGTAACTGTCCATGTGTGAGATTGCACGTTTACCTGCATTTCAACCGATGAGTCACCCTGCAGCAGTGTCCACTCATACTGCACAATTCCATGGTCATCTGAACTTTCTCGGCCATCCAAAAGCACCCAGTCAACAGGTGACTGTAGCACAATATCTTGTCCTGCCTTGCACTGTGGAGGCTCATCGTATTCTTCTTCTTCAATAAAAAAGAGAAGACCAGTTACTTATCAGGGGAAGCTGAGTTATTATTTATATAAAACACATTTTTTTTCTTGGTTAAGGTATTGTTTCACTGCTGTGCAACTTTCTGAAAGATGGACATGTTCATTAGTGCACATTTTATTAAGCAAAGTAATATCTACTTCAATTTTAGTTAATTGTTCTATATTCGATGTCTTTGGGAATTAACTGCTACATTAGAAACACATGGCATAGAAAACCTCTCAGGCACCTGTGTGTTTCAGTAATACAAAAACCAAGATTTTTAGCATCAGTATAGTTTTTTAATCTGAACTAATGAAAATAGGTTTAAATATGAATTACATACACAGTTACATCACCCTTTTTATAGCACTCTGCATAACTTAATAGGCTTTTAGTCTCTTTTTATAATACATCATTACAGGAGTGAAAGACTTATTTAGCATAAGCTGGCACCCTGGTGAAGCAGAATCAGAAAAAACCACCAATTTTAAGTGCCTCATTTAAGACATTCAAAGGTTGATTTTCAGACTATTTAGGATTTGTAGCATTTTGCTATATTCCAAGTACAATCGTTATTGATTAAAATTGTGAGTACTAAGTATTTTTGCCAATCAAACCACAAGTTTTTCAGGTTAGACTAACAAAAGCCATGATCTGTTAAGTGACAGAGCCTGTGAGAAGTAAAGTCATTTGTTCTGCAACCTGCAGACAGTGCAAGGAAGACAGAGGGATAAAATCTAGATCAACAAGTCAGTATTTGACAATTTTAGCCACAAGATTGTATTTTTCTGCAGTTCCCCACTCAAGTTTCATTCTTTCTGTGGGCACTGAGGAGTGCCAGGGCGTTTTCTGCTCTTCAACCCCTGTAAAGGATATTGATATTATGCTCAGAAAAGCATCTACTGAACACAAGGTTGTAACTTCACTCTGTGTTAGCTGCACAAGGAAAAGCATTTCCCTGTCATTGTAGGGGATCTTACTTGGACATGCTCTTCAACAGTATCAAAAACTTGCTCGAAGGCACGGAGCTCATCAGAGCAGTTGGGCAACTGTTTGTCTCTGACTGAACAGCAAACTTCTTATTTCTTGTTTTTGTCAGCAGTAGGTAAGACACAGAAAAATTCAAGGCAAATGCCATAAGTTAGGAAAACATGCAAATAACTGAAAACAAGGTCTGATAATAGAAAGTAAGGAGCCAGTTCTCACTCATCCAGCTGGCATGGGAAGGTTTGCCTAATTTGTACACACTCAGTTCTCAAAACCAACTTTGTTTTAAAAGCAACATCTAGGTGCAAAAAAACCCCCTAATTGTTAATAACCACCACTATTATAGTGCCAGGGCAACTTTTATTTGGTATATATGAGTTATGTAACATCTTCCCACAATTATTAACTTTACCAATAACTGTCAAAAAGAGACCAATCTGGGTCTAAAACAGCACAGCCCATTCTTCCGCTTCTACCTTGGAAAGGGGTTTCATGTCACCTGCCTGTTTAAATGACTAGATCAATGTCCTGCAGGGGCAGAGACAAACCCCACTTCCCCTGGGCCCTAAGCAATAAGGATACTGTCTTCCTGGACTAACTCTATACTCCAACAGCATGAGTTGCAATGGAAGGACCACTTCATGTTGAGGAAGGTCACAGAAATTCATGCCAGCTCTTTGCTAAAGATGACTGAGGGACCATTCTGGTCCCAAAGGATGGAAGCACCAGATTATCTTCAGAAAGGTAAATCAATGGCAAAACCACTCAAGTTTGTTCTAGTAAAGGAAAAAATGGCCTGATAGAGACATTTGGCATGGGAGGAGATATTCTATTGAGCTGAAGACTCTTTTTCCACAGCAAAGTTTTAAGTAATGGAATACATAATCCTTGGTTAGTAAAACACCTTCAGATCTGGGGAATACATGCTTCTAAGAAGTCAGCATAAAAAACCAAGGAGGGATACTCAGGAACCACTTAAAACCATCACTCATGGGAGTAAAGGACTATCAGCCACAGGTTAGCAGAAAAATAAAACTCAGAAAGCATCTCTAAACTTCTGTTTTTAACATGCAATTAGGTTGAATGTAAATAAGCAGTACAGAACTGGTATCTCAGGTCAACACTCTGAGATGCTGGAGCTGGCTACTTTCTAGAAAAAGGGGTGCAACTTTATAAAAATGCTTTTTTCTTTAGGGGGGTAACACGATAGGTTTAACTTATTCTGCTTCCTCCATCCTTTATACAGACTTATCCTGCCAATAATTAAGCTGCCTTCTGAATGACGACTCTGTTATAAAAGTTTATTTCACTGACAGCTCCTGAATGTGTTTGATATTAGTTTACCTTAATGTTGAATCTTTTCATTGCTCATCACTAATGAGCGGCACGGAAGCAAAGTCAGACATTTCCAACGAGACACTCAAGTCCTCTTTATTTCTACATCAAAAATTTAAGAATTTGCCTAGCAAAGGTGAAAACAATTACCTCTCATTTCCATATAGGTATATGGGGTTTCACTGTTAGCACAGCACAAACTGCCTGGGAGTGCAACATAAATCCACAGCCAAACCAGCACAAACTGGGTGTATAGTGAAGAACTTGGACTTACACTGAAATGTAAGTCTCTCTAAACTGTCCTGGAACTGCACAGACACACTTGATCTGAGAAATATGTATCTACCATTAATTGCTCACAGAATTAAATAAGCAGTTGGGTTTGGTTTAATGAAGATCCTTAACATAAATGAAACCCCACACTGTATCCTAATGCTTAAAAATATTTTGGAATTATGAGGGCACCACATCTACGGAGAAATGTTGATTTGGTATTCTCAGAAAGAAAACAACAGAAGACTCAACACCAAATACTCTGAAAAAAAAAAAGGAACAGCTAAAACGTGATCCCCTCATAGAAGAAAATCTTGAAATGAAAAGTTCTTTCCTAAATTTTCTAAATTCAGTCATGGGATGACAGAAGGGAAAAGAGATGTGCCTTTGTTGTCCTGTTATCCAGATTATTTTTTCAATGTAATTTAAGAATTCAGTGGTAAAGAACATCAGAGCAAAATAATTCAATCTTAATTTTATCTCTCCTGGTCTATGTCACAGCTGACAGACATTTGAATAAAAGTTCATTCTCCTTTGTGGCTTTGCTTCAGCTCCAGTGTAATTGCATTAAGAAATCATAATCCCCTGTTTCTGATACCACCATCACCCACAAGGCAGACTTTTAAATAAACCCAAAAGGACGCAGAGCAATTTGCAGATTGGGAATTGAAACTGCCTTGCAAGCCCAGTGCTGATAGTCACAAATCTGACAAAAAGGCAAAGCATTTAAGAATTCCAGAATTCAAGAACTCCAGGAACTCAAGAAATTCAAGATTTCTAATAGGTAGAGTATTAGTTGTACAATAGTATTAGCTCCTGGTTATAAAAGAATTAAGGCAGTTCAAAATGAAGCCTAATTCAAGACTTCAATGTAAAATCTAGTCTTAACCCTTCTATCTTGCCAGTGCATACGGGCTTATGAAACACAATTACCCTGAAGATGCTACATAAATAATGCTGTGTAACTAATACTTTCTCCGTTGAAAATGTCAAAATCATACCTTGGGTTTTTCTGGTACCTTAAGCTTCCTCATCTCTGGTGACATAAGATTCTTGCTATAGTTCTCTAATTATCCTGCTCACACACTTTGCAAAAAATATTTAGGCATCATAACGCCTCTACAAATTGAGCCCCTGCTCTCTCATATTTCCAGGGGATTCCCACTGACATTCTCAAGAAACAGGCAGGACTGGATGGACCTCAAGCCTAAGGTCTCCCCTGCCAAGCGAGCAGTAACAGCAGGCACATCTGGGCACAGTTTTCATCCACACCAATACCAGGTCTTCCTGTTGCATGCAGTGACTAATTTACTTCAGTTGAAATCTATTGCTGAAGAAGATGCAGATGATATTTAGGAAGGTATTGTCAACAGAGGCAATGAAATTAAGTAAAAATTATTTAAGATGTAACTGTTTAACAACAGGAGGTGGGGGAGGGAAAGTAAATTCTTAGGAAACAGACTCCAAATATAGAAATCCAGACTTGTTTTCATCTACAGCTGCTTGCTCTGGAATATGTTGTTTTTAAATATGCTTCAGGGTTGAACAAACTGCTGCTTTGGATGTGGCCCAGGTTCCAGAGGTGCTTATGGAGAATGTCCATGCTGCCTCTGAACTACTGGTGAGGTATCCTTGTCTTCTTCAGTCTAGCTCTCAAGTTCTTAAGCAGGAAAAATCCTGAATTAAGTGAATGAGAAACCATCTTAGGCAATAACATTTGGACAGCACCCCCAAGAAAAAAGGCATATGCTTGCCCTCAGGCTACTGCACCAGGTTCTGGCATAGCTGGGAACAGCATCCCAGTCATGCTTTCCAAGGTGCCCAGCACCTGCAGTTCCCAGGGAGCTGGGACCTCTCTGGTCCCCCAGGGGTGTGTGGCCCGTGAACATGCTCACCCCCCTGGCTGGCTCCCAGCCACAGGCCGGCTGGCACAGTGGACCCCAAGGGTTCTGCAGAGACAGATGGATGAGGAGTGGGTTTCCCCAAGCCCGAACACCCCCAAAGCCTGAACACCCTCCCAGAATGGGTAAGGTTGGAAGGGACCACAGTGGGTCACCTGGTCTAACCTCCCTGCTCAAGCGGCGTCATCCTAGAGCACATGGCACAGGATTGTGTCCAGATCGTTCTTGAGTATCTCCAGTGAGGGAGACTGGACAGACTCTCTGGGCAACCTGTTCCAGTGCACGGTCACCTGCACAGCAAAGTTGTTCTTCCTCATATTCAGGTGGAACTTCCTGTGCATCCGTTTCTGCCCGTTGACTCTTGTCCTATTGCTTGGCACCACCTAGAAAAGCCTGGCTCCATCCTCTTGGCATACCTCCTTTAGATAATTATACACATGGGTAAGGCCACCTCGGGCACGGCCGGGCCGCCTCTCCCGGCTCGGGGAGTCCCGCCGAAAGGCGCTCCTCGCTCCCTCCTCCCGCCGGCGACGCCTCTCGGCCCCGGAGCGCCTTCCCGGCACCGGGGCAGCCGCACGGACGGCGCCCGCTCCCCCCGCCGGCCCCGCCGCCCCCGCGCCGAGCGCCGCCATGTCCCTCCCGCCGCGGGACCGCCGCTTACCCGGCGGCGGCGGGGCGCTGCCGGCCGTCCGGCGGCTGTAGGAGCTGTACCCACGGTGCGGGGCGAAGCGGCACACGGGGCGGCCGCGGTGCGTGCAGTTGAAGAGGTAGCAGCCCGGCTCGGCCGCCGTGCCCCGAGGGCGGGCGGGCCCCTGCACCACGGCCAGCGTGCAGCGCGGCTCGGCGCAGCAGGCGTCCAGACACTGCCGCCAGCCCGACACGGCGCCCGGCGCCCGCAGGAAGGTGGCGCCGGCCGCGATGGAGTCCTTGGTGCGGATGATGGAGTCGGGCCTGGCGGAGAAGCTGCCGCTGCCGCCGCACCGCTCCCCGCCGCCCCCGCCGCCGCTCGCCGTCGCCGGCGGCCCCGGCTCCTCCTGCTGCAGTTGCCGGCGGAACTCCTCCAGCAGCGTCTCCACGCCCGAGATCTGCGAGCGCAGGTCGGCCAGCGGCGCCGCGCAGCGCCCGCCCGGCAGCACGGCCCGGCCGCCCAGCGCCGCCAGCAGCACCAGCACCAGCGCCGCCATGGCCCCGGGCGGCGGCGGCGGCGCGGCTCCCTCGCGGCGCGGCGCCGCTGGCCGACCTGCGCTCGCAGATCTCGGGCGTGGAG